>NC_137828.1:34266346-34401346 GCF_963921795.1 Nannobrachium achirus | reverse complement strand
AAACGCATGACATAACAAAGGAAAACGACAAATCTGCCTCTTTGTGAGGTTGTCTGGATCACATTGCTTACATTAGTGTATCTATACATTACATGTACAGATAGAGTTCACTTTTCTGTTGAGTTCAGAACTACTGGGTTTAAGGCACGCAAATAGTTCATACAATTGTAATGAGCTGCGAGTATTACTCTTTCAGGTAACGTTATGCTAGTAATGTGTTCGTTTAACTAGAAGAAAAGCTGTAATCCCCCCTTTACTCCCAGACGGATACAGGTCCAGTGGACAGATAAACATTATGGGCAGCTAAATGTTAAATAGGCATTTCTTTTGAAAGTGTAAAAACAATTAAGTATAATAAGGAAAATGTGGGGAATACTGTAAAGTATCCATGATTTTATCATGCATGGTACATCATTAGTGGATATACAGGGTTTGTAGCAATCTGTGAGATGGTCAATGTTGTCAGACTCAGGGGCTGACTTTCAGGAAGGCTGGACTGTCTGGGACAAAGGATGATGACAGTGACATTTAATTGCCTTTCAAATCAATTATAGCCTGTACAATACTGGACCCATGAATATAGGTGAAGTGAGTGAATGGGCTCTCCTCAAATCCACCTTAGTAATAAGAAAGGCATGTGGGGTGCTCTTCTAAATATACTGAGACAGACACAGCCAGTCACGCACGCTGCTGGCCGTGGCCACTGGCCGTGTGGGCGACTGCACAATGCACATGGTTGACATAGTCTGCATAGTCTATATTGTGGGTTATGAATGAATGGACTAATGGGCTTACATATTTAGGAGGTTATTTCAGTCGTGGAGCGTGTGCGTCCGTGTGCTTGGTGTGGGTCTGCAGAGTGAAATAATCGGCAGTACACCAGTGCGTGCACACACACACACACACACACACACACACACACACACACCATGTGATTACTGAGTAGGCTATTGTAACTTTATGACTACTGCTGCTGATTAAGTATTTTGAGCAGGCCGATGAAACCCTAATTGTCAACAGTTTTAGTTACCATACAAACACATCTGGCCTCTTTCCAGCGACTTGCTTTCTCAAATACTGTTAGGCTGTTTGCTTCTGCTGTGAGGAGGGGAAGTGCTCGCTGTTTCACCTGCGGGAAGTGTTTAAACAGTAGACCTACTAACATGGAGTGACGTTGTAACATTTTTGTTGCAAACTTTACAAATAAGCTTATTAGTTTGCAGCGTGTCTGTTGTCCAATGCCAGTTCCATAGACCTATGTTGAATTATTTAGTCCAACTCCATGTGTATCTGTCTATCCATTGAGTGCTTACTGCTTACTCCTTGGTACTGCGCTGCGATGCAAAAGCAGATTATTAAAACGAGAGACCAGGAAGCATGTGTTACGAAAGTTGTAATAGCTTGTAGATCTGCTCTTTTTTTTTGGCAAATTACTATAGAAGTATACTACAGAAGTATAAATTGAGGTATAGAACTGCAACCCATAGAATGTGCACTCTTTGTATCGTTGATCAATATCACTTCAGTTTAACCACTACTAGACCCTCTTTAACAGACCTGAGTTGCATTATACTAAATCTCTTTGGCAAAAATAGCAGAGCTACATGCTCACTGTGTGTGTGTGTGTGTGTGTGTGTGTGTGTGTGTGTGTGTGTGTGTGTGTGTGTGTGTGTGTGTGTGTGTGTGTGTGTGTGTGTGTGTGTGTGTGTGTGTGTGTGTGTGTGTGTGTGTGTGTGTGTGTGTGTGTGTGCGCACACACAAATGGTGCCACAATAGAGTGACACCATTGATAAAACAACAGAGGATAAGATGTAATTGCTCTCTCTCTCTACGTCGTCCTCAGACGAGCCCTCCATCGTCGTTTCCAGTCATCTCGGTTCTCCATACATCTGGACAGCTCTTTCTTTAGTACGTCCACGTAGGTAGGTGTGGGACGTCCCCTTGATCGGTGCCCGTGTGCTGGTTCCCACAGTACAAGCCTTTTGACTGGGAGTTCTTGGTGTCGATGGCAGTGTCCAGCTAGTCTCATCCTCCTGACTGTTATCTTCTCTGATACACTTGGCAGTTCCCCGTACAGACGCTTGTTGGTAATGTGCTCGTCCTGGTTGATGTTCAGCACCACCCTTAACATTCTGGTGTAGCACCCGTCCAGGGACTTCTGTAGGGCTTGCGTTAGTGTCCAGCATTCACAGCCATATAGCAGAACGGACTCCACGGTTGCAGAGAAGAAACTGATCTTGATGTGTCTGGGGAGGTTGGATTTCCACACACTGGTCATGCCGTTAAGAGCTCTCCAGGAGAGTGCTTTCCTCACTTTAAGGTCCTTTTCTGTGGAGCCGACCCATGCGCCCAGGTACTTGAAGTCAGTGACCTCCTTTAGTGCAGTACCTTCTGTTGTTGTTAGGGGCAGATGTTCTTGGGGGATGTTGTAGGCTATGACCTCGGTCTTCTTTGCATTTAGCCTGAGGCCAACTTTAGCACACTCCAACTCCACTCTGGTCAAGAGCTCTTGTGCATGCCTTACGTGGTCAGATAGCAGGCAGATGTCATCGGCGTAGTCCAGGTCTGTGAGGGTTTGGGCAGGGTGTCTCTTAGACCTTCTGGGTGTAATGGTGAAGCCGAGCTCCTGCTCCTTTCCTCTCATAGCTTGTCTCAGAGCATAGTCCAACACAATTATAAAAAGGAAGGGGGCTAGGGTGTCTCCCTGCAGCACTCCGGTTTGGATGTTGAACTCTTCGCTGCTACCGTCCGGCGTTGTCACCTGGGCTCTCGTTCCCGTGTACATGGTCCCAATGGCTCGGAGCAGGTTTGGAGGAACATCGTAGGCCTTGAGTATCTTCATCATCATTCCTCTGTGGACAGAGTCGAAGGCCTTCCTGAAATCGGAGGTTCTGTGTCTGTCTGTCTGTCTGTCTGTCTGCGTGTCTAATCTCTGAAACGGCCTATCACAATTATTACATAATTGCCTAATCTCAATTATTTTAGATAGCCACAATTACTTTTGCATAATTGTTGGAATCATATCCATAAATTCAACTGTTTCTGGTGTGATTGCTAATGTAGTGTTAACACCGTTAGGGCCGATTCATACTCCACTTTTAGAGACGAATTTATTTCGGTTTGGCTCTGTCTAAACTACAATACCAGTAAGACTCCCTAATCGGGAGATAAGTGACCGTCAGGTCGCATACACAAACTTTAGAAGGCAATCGTAGCCAATCAGGAGGGAATATGGGAAATGGGACAGATCCATGTTGATGACATGACATGACTTTAGAGATACTGTGTACCGCTTTGTGTGATTTTAGGGCAATATCTGTAGGAGCAGTGTCCAAAAATTTGTTTAGCAAAAATCAGCCAGATGGTGGTGCTTGAAGAGGGCCATGTGAGAAATCAGGTTGTGATTTGCCATCCAAGGAGTGTGTGTGCAAACGGTGCCAGAGATAAGAGTAGAGTAGTGCCAAAAGTGTGACATGACGTGACGGACAGACTGACAGACAGACAGCCAGTGGAGCTTTAACTTAAACTTGCAACTTAATGGTCGCAATGAAGTCATTCAGAGGTTCGGGTGGGGTGGCGCGTACCGTGATTAATTCGGCTGTTCAGTACCACCGAGATTTTGTGACCCGAACCGCAATAAATTCAGCTCTAAAAGTGGAGTATAAATCGGCCCTTACAGTCACTCCAAAGCCCTCGCCCATTAGAAACCTGTCCAGAAAGCACAGGGAAGCTCAAACCTCTCTGTGTGCCTTGCTTGTGTGTGCACATGACATGCATGTGTGTTGACGTTGACTCATGGTCAGGATGTGGAAGCTTGAAATGTTGCTTAGTGGGCACTGGGCAGACTGTCGCCGTTTCAATTTCACATGTAAGAAACAACTCGTTCTCTTTGTTGGGATCCTTATTAACCATATCTTATTTTTCCTTTTTGGCAGAGCCTGCATGATGATGGTCCAGTTGTGCGGATGAGGTTTATCCTGGAAGGCTGCTAAAGAACTGGACCCTCTACAACCTCTCAATACTTTGAATTACTGAAAGCCACCATAATGGAGGAGGTGTCCAACTGCCCCAATGTCAGCATTCCTTGCTACAATGAGCAGAGAGATAAGAAGAAGCGTTACACGGTGAGCTCAGAATTCTGCTCAGTTGCGACAAGTCAAAAGATTTAGCTGGTCTCCCAGCTACTTAAGCAATATTACACGAAAGGGTGTGCATATAACACGGTTATCCTGCACGACTGCAGGAACGAGCCGACAGGCGAGTTCCGTAGGTAGGGCTGGAGTGCAGGATAACCGTGTTACATGCAGACCCTCGAGTGTAATATTGCGATTATACAACTGTTGCCCTTAAAAAAAACACGTCAACTTTATTTCATTGTAATTAAGATATTCGATAGGAATTTGTAATTTTTTAATGCCACATTTAGCTACTATGTCACATGAAAACCTCTAGCCTAGCCGCCTAGCATAGTGTGGGGAGAGAGGCGCGCTTGCTGTCTTTCGTGACCAACGCAGCTGATTTCTTTACTTGATGAGACAGTGCATCTGTGCTCGTTATATGCACGGTTGGAGCGCCTGTTTTCCATTGAGAGCCCGACTACCTGTTGTATAACAGTGTTTAATCATAGCTTTGTCAGTTTCACTCCAAGCATTTACAAATGGTGTTTGTTAGTTGAGTCACCATAACAATAGATACTGCTGTCGCTAGTTTATGCTAACGTGAGCTGTGCTCTCTTTTTTCAGGTTTACAAAGTAATGGTGTGTGTCGGACGTGGTCGTGAGTGGTTTGTCTTCAGGCGTTATGCAGAGTTTGATAAACTCTACAACACAGTGAGTTGTGCTTTGCTGTCCTTTAGTGCTGAGAGATTAAGCCCACAAACCAACTGAACCTATGATCACAATTTCCATGTTGATTAATAATCATTAGATTATGAAAATCCATGGGTAGACAAAGCATTTTTTTCTTATTTTATGTACATATAAGTGTTTGTCAGTGTCATTAAGAAATATTATTGATTTTAATCTGATGACTTTATGTTTTGATCATTTCCCCATATCCTCTGCATTATTATTATTATATCATTTGAATACAGTTAAGGAAGCAGTTTCCTTCTATGAACTTGAAAATCCCAGCCAAGAGAATATTTGGGGACAATTTTGACCCAGGTAAGTGTACTCACACTGTGCTCTCTTTCTAAATCAGATGTACTCATTTAGCAAACAAATTTGATCAATATGATATTGTAGGTTAGGTTATATAAGATATGAGACCATGCCAAACTCTATTAAAGCAATTCTTCTCGATTGGCCCACAGAGTTCATCAAGCAAAGACGAACAGGGTTACATGAGTTTATCCAGCGGCTTGTCTCGCATCCCCAGCTTAGCAACCAGTAAGTATAATTGTCCTCACTGCTACTTCGTTAAATTACTGACTCCATCAAATCTACAACAGAGTCATTGCGATAAAACAGCTGCAATGGCCTAAGTCTTATTAGATCAAATTGGATCATCCATATTTCATCTTGACACAAAGAAAAACTTGGTTTAATCAATGGAGCACTGCCATGTGCTAATGTCCCAACATGTAATTGTGACCTCTCTGTACTTCTTTAACTCTGCAGCCCAGATGTGAGGGCCTTCCTACAGATGGACAAATCACAAAACTTTTCAGATGGTTCTGAGGATGAGGATGACAAAGTAAGTGACTCACCATGCAGACTTTGCACAAATCTTTGGTTAGGTAAAGAGGGAAGTCTTGTGAATGTTCTTATCAGATTGTGGACTTGCAGGCTAAATGAATGTATCATAAATGATGCTGAAGTCTGATACCTAGTGGCGACATGTAACAGTCTAAACATAAGTTTGTCTAGTGGGTATTGGTCACTGAACAAAAAACAGTACTATTTCTTTTTTGTATAAAAATGATAACTTCCTGTTGATTTTGCTATTTTTATTAGGACTGTATCTGCAGATCTGGATTTTCAAATAGTAATATTAACAGGAAGATTGTCATTTATATATATATATATATATAAAAATCACACCCGTGTGAAGTGAGCGGTGGTCGTGGGGAGGGGGGGGGTGCCTGTGTGTGTGTGTGTGTGTGTGTGTGTGTGTGTGTGTGTGTGTGTGTGTGTGTGTGTGTGTGTGTGTGTGTGTGTGTGTGTATTGCAGTTGATGCTCAGGGCAGGCTAGACTCAACAGCACCTCTCTGGTCACCCAGGGTACTCAGGCTACACCAGAGGCTACATACAGACAGACCCACACACACCGCCACGTATAGGAGCGTTGTGACCACCGCTCAAAAAAACATTGGTTTGGTGATGTTCTATAGTTTATGGGCTAAAAGAGCACCTCCTGAGCCTCATCACCGTACAAATAATGTACAGTAAGTCAATGAGGAGCATATTTTGAATGATACATTTATAGTAAATTTTCATTTTTTGCAAACCTTTGGAGCTACATGTACATCATGGCAAGGTAACTACACAACCCAAACCTCACCAAAGTGGTCTAGACATTTAAGTCTTGTTCAACTTCAGACCAAAGATTCACAACCAGAGGGTTGTTGCAACAGAATCCAAACTGTAGTTGCAACATTCTAAAACCTGACAGTCCATACCAAGGTGATGAGTTGAGACCGTTGAACCATTTCCATAGCAACTGCATTGTCACAGTCCCTCCGGGATATGGAATATAAACAGCAAATGGCCCCATCTCTGTAAGGTGTGAAAATCACTTTTAAAAAACAAAAGACGGATACATGCATCATTATCAGCCAGCATCAGCCAGGTGATTTAGACCAGTGGTTCTCAACCTGTGGGTCGGGACCCCCAGGGGGGTCCCCAAATTATTTGATGATTAACTTAATGTACAACATTGTTTTCTCACTCAACAGTAAACAAACCAACATAAAGTTTACATGTATAGAGGGTATCTGCACATTTCTAATAACAATTTAAAGACGTTTTAATACCTCTAAAATGTAGATCTGCTATTTTCACAATAGAACCGTGTTATACAAAATGTAATGCCTCAACTCTTAGTGCTCGTCAGGGTGGGGGGTCCCCAGTTAGAATATTATTATTATTATTATTATTTTGGAGGTCACTGTCTGAAAAAGTTGAGAACCATTGATTTAGACCGCTAGGATGTTTCACTGCAACATTCTAAAACCATTTTGTCACGAATCTTTGTGGTCTGAACTAGGCTTTGAATGTACGGTATAGCCTTGACAATGGATGAGTGTTCACTGGCCTCCAGTCACACCATAGCCACTGATCTAGATAATGTTTTCTCTTCTGTTTAACAGAATAACTCTACCTCCAGAAACATTAACCTGGGACCGTCTGGAAATCCACAGTATGTTCCATGCAAATGTGCTTTGAAGAAAAGTCACTAACAATGCCAGCAATTCTTATTGTTTAACCTCATCACTGCCCAACTCTTTTGTTCTTTATATGTTCAGTTTAATGGTATACAATCATGTTTTAAACTACACTATTAATTATATTCCCCCCAGCAACCCCATCAGATTGAAAATACTTGGTTCCACTACTTAAATTCCCTGACATGAATTTATTTGTTTTAATACTACAACAACAATAATTATTATTTTGATTTTATTCCAGTGCCAAGCCTACAGACTTTGACTTTCTAAAGGTCATTGGAAAAGGGAGTTTTGGAAAGGTATGTGATCACAAAATGAAGTCACTTGCAATCATATACTTTTGAGTAAATATGAATTAGTCATAAGGAATTGATTGATTGAATACTTTATTAGCAGTTTGTAAATAGTACAGTGGTACGATTATACAATGATGTTAAAAGGATTACACAAAAAGCCCCAAGGGCATGTTTCCATTGTGGTCCTACGTAGGAAAAACAAGAACTTCATATATCACTTTCAATCTGGAGGGATGAATAGTGTTAAATCTAATTTAAATATTAGGCTGTTTTGTAGCTGTTAAAGAATCGTATTTTGAGTTTAATAATGTGGACAGAAACTTAATTGAATGTATGTAGGTCACGCGACTGCTTGAACCACCGCAGGTGATTTTTTTTTTAGTTTCATTCTGTTTTCTGCCTGTTGGCTAACAGTTTTACTTCTGCATGTAATGACCTCCAGGCGAGGAAGTGAGAGTCTCTTAAATATTTAGCCACACTGTTTTATTACATTTAGGTAACTATTGTCTGTGTAGTTGATGCAGTGCTCAATAGGCTTTCTCTCCCCTGCGCTGAAGGTTTTCCTTGCAAAGCGGAAACACGATGCAAAGTATTATGCCGTCAAAGTCCTACAAAAAAGGGTCATTCTCAACAGAAGAGAGGTAATTTCACGTAGTCTATCACCCTGAACCTAGCCATGTAAAAGTTAGGCTCACGTGTTTTTGTTGACGCTTAGTAAATAACTTTTTTTCTTCTTCTTAAATTAGCAAAAACACATCATGGCAGAGCGCAACGTGCTGCTGAAGAATGTGAAACACCCCTTCTTGGTTGGGCTGCATTATTCCTTTCAGACTGCAGACAAGTTGTACTTTGTCTTGGATTTCATCAATGGTGGAGAAGTGAGTACTTTCACTTTTATGAATGACACACTCATGAAGTAATGAGTCACTGGGCCAGGAGAAACCAGAATAGCAATAATACACACTGCTTCCATAGAGATGCATGATATTGAAGTAACAAGGCACTAAAAGTACTATAGTAGTGACAGACACAATTGTAACCAGATTGTTTGATGCATTAAACTACTGTATAATATACTATATATTTTGACTGTTAGACATTTCTTTTATGTTCTACTGTGATCCTGGTTGACCACTGAAACTAGGATACCTTTCCTTACAGTACCGCGGTTTCCTCACTTCTCACACCTTGGAATAGTTAAGTCATGTTTTAGCTCTTCTCAGATCAACGGTGCGTTTGCATGCCTGCATTTCCGCTTGTGGGCGTTTTCCATGTAGCCTGGCATTGCCAGACTGGTCACGTGGGATTCACTCACAAGTTCCTCCACAGTGAGGAACTTGTGAGTGAATGCCACGTGATCAGTCTGGCAATGCCAGGCTAGTGTCTATGGGCATCAGAGCCATTATATGAGGTTGGGACAAGTCCTGTCCACCTTTTAAATGAGTCCCTCCCCCCACTTTAACATGTTTTTACTATTTTTACAGTAACAAAAACTGTGCATCCTCTTCTATCCACTCTGCGCACCTTTCAGAGCGCTGTCAGTGCTTCATTATCAAATCCATTCCACTTCATTTCAGGGGTCCATTAGGGTTTGGGTCCGTCATTTGAAAAAATCTCTGACCCAATTGGCTCTTGGAGCAAATCTTATGGGTCATTCAATCAGGGTTCGGGTATGTCATTTTGGACCTGTGAAGAGTTCTATGTTGGAGCTAATGTCTCAGTAGTGTGGTGATAGCTACTCTGTTTTCTGAATCAAATAGCTTTTCAATAGTGACACACTTCCATTGATCAAGTAGTGCTGTGGCATCCACACAAGCTACATTTTCCTAAGCATTTCTCCTAAGTGCATCAGAGATAACTGCTGAAAACCAAAAGGATCAGTGACGCCACTGCTATATACAGACTTAAGTGTAGCTGACAGAAGCTGTTTGGTATGATGACATCATGATGCACCAATCCTTGGGCTGATTCCTGCTACTTGTCTGCTGCAGAGGAATACAGACATGCATGCTTGTGAATGACTGTAGTTTAGGAAAAAATACATTTTGTGTTGTGTGAACAAATACCTCTTTTGAGAAAGAAAGATCATCGCCCAGCCTGGCCACCTCATCCTCACCGCACATGCACACACACACACGCACACGCACACTCAAGCTCTCGACTCTCTCTGTGTCATCAACTCTTATTTGGAGCAGTGGTCACACAACCACTTTTTCTGGGTCGCACATAAATGTAATTAATACACACACACACACACACACACGCACACACACGCACGCACGCGCGCGCTGGCGCGCACGCACGCATGCGCGCACACACACACACACACACACACACACACACACACACACACACACACACACACACACACACACACACATTGTGTAGCTTTTTATTACATTTGTTTGCCAAACTGGTTTGTGCAAAGGGCACATCTTATTGTTTAATTAACAATTGAACTGAGGGGGTTTGGTGGCTTGTCTGTTTATTTAGACTAACTGTTAGCTTAGCTCACCACACTTTCCAAGTAGCTTGATCAACACTGGTAGAGATGAGTAATCAGATGAGTAACTAGTATTCACATGTCATATTACTCTTTGAGAGGCCTAATATTTGTGTATATTCAAATCAGTCCAAGCTGTCTTGTCCCATTAAAACCAGGATTAGTGTCATTTTTGTGTTGGCTATTCAAAAATAGCAGATTATACACAGCTCAGAGCTTGTACATCTGCTATTTTTGAACATTCTTTAAAAAATCTTGAAAGTGTGAGAACTACTGAGATTTAGAGTCTTAATTCAGCTAAGTCAGAGAAAAAGATGGAGAGGTTGACACTGAATCTGTATGAGGGAGCGGAAGGAAGACAGTAGAGACAAACTATTTACAACAGGTAATAACATTAAAGGTGATACACCATGAAAATTCACTTTTCCTATTTTAAAACCTTTTTTATCCTCACAAAGTCCCATTTCTGACCGTCGTGTCTTTCTCTGGTTTTGAGAAGGCGAAGGTTAAAAGTATCCCACGGGTTCTCAAAACAGGCTGTCCAGATTTGCTGCCGATTGTGATGTCATCTGCCGATTGTGACGTCATCACAAAAAAAAAAAAAAATCAAAAAAAACTTTTTTTCCAAAAACATTTTTTTTTTCAAAAGGATTTTTGGGGGGGTGGCGCAGTTCAGGCCAAAGGTGGTACTGCAGCTGAAAATGCTCTGAGAGCCATTCAAAAATCAGAGGCTCTCTATTCAGGAGTGGTAATTTAGCCTCAAACCTTTTGAAAAACGTTTTTGGGACATAAACAATATGACATAAATACTTTTTAAATGCAGCTTTAAGCGGTACTATTAGTAATAGGTAGAAATGCTCTAGGTAGAAATGTTACTGCATGTATTGCTATGCTATTAACATTAGGCCATACCTCCTGGTGGAGGTGGGTATCAGCTCTGTTTCATACTGTATGTGCAGTAGGTCTAGATGTCAATCCATGGTTTGTTGTCCTCAGGGTGGTTGTGTTTCTAGCCTTTTGTCGCAAGTTCGCAACAGTTCACAAATCTTGCTGCTGTGTTTGCGCATTATTGTATTTCTCCCAGTAGATATGGGAGTTTTTCATCATTGGTCAAGTTTTCAAATTCACTTTGGGTGTGTGTAATCTGTGGGAAGTATACATCTCTAATGTCTTGGTATAATGGGCAGGTGGTTAGAAAGTGTAGCTCTGTTTCTACCACATTTTGTGTGCAGTGGGTACATAGCCTATCTTCCCTTGGGAGTGGGGTCTGTGGGTGACCAGATCCAAACTGTTCATTTGAGGGACAGAAGTACCACTTGTGTGGGACAATGTGGGACGGGCGGGTGGGCGGGCGGGCGGGGGGTTAATAGCAAATTATTAATTATTAGTTTGCTAATAAATGCTTTGATGTCATATTCGACCATAGGCCTAATACTGCCTGTTAATTTGTTATTTACCCCCATATAGGGGATATTTCTCATGTTATTTTATTAACAGGCTTAAAAACATATCTTGCAGGGAAAAGAGACAATGAGAGTTACAATGGAATACTCTGCCATATCCAGTTGTCCAGTGTGGTCCAGTCTAGCTTGCTGTGAGCTCACGTTAAGAGCTTCAGCAACAATCAGCGCACCTATATCAAACACCTGCCAGTCACAATGTGGGGGACGCCTGAAAAGTCATGGAAATGTGGGACTGTCCCTCGCAAAGGGGGACATCTGGTCACCCTGGGTCTGTCTGTGCCGGCCTTTCTCTATTGCAAGGCTGTGTTCGCGGAGTCTGTACCTAGTCAAGGCTTTCCTACGTTTTGGGTCTTTTACTGTGCTCAGATATTCTGCTAACATATATTCTCTTTTTAGTGCCAGATAGCATTCCATTTTGCTATGGCTTTGGGTTGTCTCTTTCCAGTATGTTAGGTAGCTTTCTTTTTGTTTTCTTATAATCTGGTTAGGTCCAGAGTGTTTTCCGTTTGGGCTAATGTTTGTGCACAGAGTCCCTGGGCCAGCTGACTGAGGGGGCAACCCTGTAGGTTTTCACTATGGTTGAGGGCTATGTTATGGAGCGTGTCTGGGTTGCTTTCTTTTAGGTGATTATAGAATTTAAGTGCTCTCTTTTTTACTTTTATAATGAGTGGGTATCGTCCTAATTCTGCCCTGCAAGCATTGTTTGTTGTTTTCCGTTGGGTGTGGAGTATAGATTTGCAGAGTCTCAGTTTGGTGTTTGTCCCATTTTTCAAATTCTTGGTTGGCAAGGGGACCCCAGATCTCGCAGCCATAGAGGGAGATGGGTTCTATAACGGAGTCTAGTATCTTTAGCCAGATTTGTATTGGGATATCTAGCTTAACGTTCCTTTTGATGGCATAGAAAGCCCTTCTCGCCTTTTCTCTCTGGTCGTTTGCAGCTTTGTTGAAGTTTCCTGTGCTACTGATGTTTAAGCCCAGGTATGTATAGTTTTTGCTGTGCTGTGGTATTTAGAAAGAATTGTTGGTTTAGGTGGTTTTGTCTTTTTTGGAATACCATGATTTTTGTCTTGGCTAGATTTGCTGTCAGGGCCCACTTATGTGAGAATTTGTGCAGGAGGTTGAGTTGCTGCTGTAATCCTTCTTTGGTTGGAGACAGTAACACCAGATCATCTGCAAATAGTAGACATTTGACTTCTGTGTCTGCTAGAGGGATGCCTGGTGTTGTTGACTGTTCTAGTGTTTTTGCCAATTCGTTGATGTACTAGAGGGTCGCGGCCCTTCGGGCCGCTGACATCTAGTTAAAAAAAAAAAAAAAAGTAAAAAAAAAAAAAAAGTAAAAAAAAAATTGGGGGGGGGGAACTATTGTGGCGGAACTATTGTGGCGGAACTATTGTGGCGGAACTATTGTGCCGCAGCGCACGTTTCCGGTCGGACATATTTGACCGCCGGACGCACTTCCGGTTAGGAACTCCGTGTGCCACGTGATCATATATAGATGCTCTCTCAAACTGTCAGCCTATTACAGTTATAATGGCAGAGAAGGATTTATATGGATCTTTTTAGTTTTTTACCTGGGATTTATTCAGCTGGGCTGGAACCAAATGGACCCCTAAAGGATTATTTTGTTCCATATTATAATGGCCAATGGAATATAATCTGTCAGCAAACAGGTAGGAAAAACGTCTGCTGTTGTAATTCGATACACTCCCCTTCTCTCTCTCTCTCCCTCTCGCTTGCCCCCTCCCCTGTTGCCTTCTCTCTCGCGCGCATAGCGAATTTGTGTGTGTGTGTGTGTGTGTGTGTGTGTGTGTGTGTGTGTGTGTGTGTGTGTGTGTGTGTGTGTGTGTGTGTGTGTGTGTGTGTGTGTGTGTGTGTGTGTGTGTGTGTGTGTGTGTGTGTGTGTGTGTGTGTGTGTGTGTGCCCCCTGTGCAGCTGACCCCTCTCTCTCTCCCCCTGTGCAGCTGACCCCCCCCTTCCCTCTTGTAACCTGAGACTCTCTCTCTCTCTCCCCCCCTGTGCAGCTGACCCCCCCCCCCCCCCTTCCCTCTTGTAACCTGAGACTCTCTCTCTCTCTCTCTCTCTCTCTTGCTCTCTAGCGAATGAGCGGACGGCATAGGGTTGTGGGCGGTATTCCTTACGCTCTTCTCCCTACCCAGTACGTTCTTCTCCCTACCGTTGAGTTGAAGTTGAGTTGAAGTCAATGCAAAGTGGGCGTGAATGGGCTTGGAAGTGGGATGCGGCTCTTACTCAATTGTAAATATAAGATATGTTAAAGAGGGTTGGACTCAGGCTGCATCCCTGTCTAACTCCTCTGCTTTGATGAAAGAAGTCTGTATGTTGTTTCCCAATCTGTCATTCAATGTTATATGAGATACCAGCACAGGTGTTGTTTGTGTACATTGATTTTATGATGTCATAGGTTTTTCCCCCAATGCCACTTTCTAGCAGTTTGTACAGTAGGCCCTCGTGCCAAATTGAGTCAAATGCTTTTTTGAAGTCGACAAAACAGGAGAAACATTTTCTTTTTGTTTATTTGGTTGTCAATTAGAGTGTTGAGGGTGAAGATGTGGTCTGTTGTACGATAGTTTGGTAGGAAGCCAATCTGTGATTTGCTCAGGACATTCTTCTCTGTGAGGAAATGTAAGATTCTCTGATTAATTATCATGCAGAGGAGTTTTCCGACGTTGCTGTTTACACAAATACCTCTGTAGTTATTTGGGTCGGATTTGTCTCCACTTTTGTGGAGTGGTGTTAGTAGTCCTTGGTTCCAAATGTTGTGGAAAGTCCCCGAGCCAGGGACAATATTAAGGAGTTTTAATATAGCCAATTGGAATTTGGGGTCTGTGTATTTTATCATTTCATTTAAGATACCGTCTGTACCGCATGCCTTCTTGGGTTTGAGTATTTTTTATTTTGTCTTGTAATTCGCTCAGTGTAATTGGTGAGTCTAGTGGGTTTTGGTAGTCTTTTATGATTGACTCTAGGTTTTTTAGTTTATCTTGTATTTGCCTTTGTTCTTCATTTTCCTCTATTGGGCCAAAGAGTTTTGAGAAGTGGTTTACCCATATGTATCCATTTTGGATGGGTAGCTCATCCTGTTTTTGTCTGTTTAGTTTGTTCCAATTTTCCCAGAAGTTGTTTGTCGTTATTGAGTCCTCTATATCTTGTAGCTGGTTTCTAGTATGTTGGTTTCTTTTCTTCCTTACAGTGTTTTTATACTGTTTCAATGTTTCACAGTATTGTAGGCGTGTATTTTGGTTGTCTGGCTCTCTGTGTTTTTGATTTGATAAATGTCTCAATCTAGTCCTTAGGATTTTACAGTCGTTATCATACCAATTGTCAGTGTTGTCTTTGTTCTTTGTTTTCCTCTGAGAGGGTTTTAGGTTTGCTAATGAGGCTGTAAGGTCGAATATGTTATTGAGGCTTTCTACTGCCCCGTTTACACTTTCAGGTGTGGCGAGGAAGGTTATTTTTAGGAATTTGTCTAATAGTGATTGCACTTGTTTTTGTTTAATCGCCTGCTGGAAAGATTCTGCACTTTGTTCCTTCCATTTGTAACGTTGTCTAATATTGTGTAGCTTGTTTGGTTTTGACATTTTGTTGTTGAGGGGTGATCTGTTCAGATAGGCTGTGATTTTGCTGTGGTCTGACAGGGGTGTTAGTTGATTGACTGTGAACGCTCTGAGGGACTCTATGTTCACGTCAGTGATGAAGTAATCTACTGTACTGTTACCTTTAGAGGAGCTGTGTGTATATCTACCGTATGAGTCACCTCGGAACCTACCATTCATTATATACAGACCCAGCGAACGACAGAGCTGTAGGATTTGTGATCCATGTTTGTTTGTTGCTTTGTCATAGTTATGTCTAGGGGGGCATAGTGGGGGTGGAATGTTTATGCTTCCTGGTAGGTGTTTGTCTCCCTGTGGGTTGAGGATGTCAGGTGCTTGTCCTGTTCTTGCATTGAGGTCACCGCAAACTATAATTTGACCGCTGGCCTGGAAATGGCTGATGTCCTCCTCTAATGTGGAGAACATATCCTCCTTAAAATAGGGGGATTCTATTGGGGGTATGTAGGTAGCGCAGAGGAAGACATTTTTCTCAGTTGAGGTGAGGCTTTTGTTGATTTCTAACCAGATGAAAAAGGGTCCCGTTTTGATTTGCTTAATGGCGTGTGTTAGTTCTGTTTTGAACCATATAAGCATGCCTCCTGAGTCTCTTCCTTGCTTGACCCCTGTCAGCTTTGTGAAAGGTACCACCAGCTCTCTGTAGTTCGTTGGACAACCAGTAGGGCCATCTCCTCTGTGCCATGTCTCTTGTAGCACAATGATATCTGTGTTCGCAATTTCTTTGATGAAGTCTGGGTTTCTACTCTTGGTACCAAAGGTAGCTGACCTCGGTCATTGTATATTCCAAGTTGAGATAGTGAGGGACTTGTATTCCATTACACACACACACACACACACACACACACACACACACACACACACACACAGACGGACAGGTCAAGCGTGACCAACCAGTCTCCTCTGCTTTGTAAAGCTGTTAACGCACGTTTCAGTGCCTACAGTATGGTGCCTTGTGGCTAAAAACAAAACACCCATTACCCTCCGAGAAATGTTTTTTAACATATACACAACCGTAATATGACAGAAATCGGTGAAGCAAACTGATGGGTTTGCTATCCATACATTTGTGATAGCTGTTTCTCAAGCTCACAACTGGAATCTGTGAGCAGAATTTTCCACGTTATAATAAATACTTCCTGACCACTTGTGCAGTGTAAGCCAGTGTTGCTCTATGAAAATATTTATTGGCCTTTTTGCACATACCATTGAAGCACTGGCAGAAACAAGGCATGCAGTTGGTGCCCAGAAGAGAGAGAGAGAGAGTGTGTGTGTGTGTGTGTGTGTGTGTGTGTGTGTGTGTGTGTGTATGTGTGTGTGTGTGTGTGTGTGTGTGTGTGTGTGTGTGTGTGTGTGTGTGTGTGTGTGTGTGTGTGTGTGTGTGTGTGTGTGTGTGTGTGTGTGTGTGTGTGTGTGTGTGTGCGCGCGCGCGTGTGTGCGTGTGTGTGTCTGGCCCTGTGGATGTTTCATCATTTGTAATGAGTTATATCTCAGACAATGCAGAAATCTCAGGCAATGCAGTGTGACCCACTCAGTTGTGTTATGACTAATCACTTGATTTTGTCCATCTTTATCATATGCTGGTCAAAAAAATATGTCTGCTCTGTCTTGATCTAAATCTGGTCTGACCTTATCTTTTAGCTATTCTTCCATCTTCAAAAAGAACGGACCTTTCTGGAGTCCAGAGCAAAATTCTACATAGCAGAAATGGCTAGTGCATTGGGATATCTACACTCTCTCAACATTGTTTACAGGTATGTGTGCGTACATGTGTTTCGTTTTCCCCAGCTTGTCTCTACACACACACACACACACACACACACACACACACACACACACACACACACACACACACACACACACACACACACACACACACACACAAAATGAATGTAATTAATGTTATGAATGGCCAACCCAAAGATCCCTTGACAGTTACTCCATAGTCCTACAAACAGAAGTTAGGGAACTTTTCTTTTTTTTACTAGCCCTTAGCACTAATCCTTATTAAGTTATGTGTGCATGCAGTCATGTGTACAAATGTGTAATTGTAGTTTAACTAACATGTGAATGCAATTATCTGTCACAAGAGTTGCCTATGTCCCCATATTACCTTAAGTCGTATCCTTGTGGTGCAAGATTCGTTCCATGCATTGTTTTGATTGATTGATTGAAGGCTTTATTAGAAGTTTGCATAGGAAAATGTACAGATTCATGACGGTACAGTTCACTGGTACAAGGTCTACTAAAAGGAGATCCATGAAAAGACTAAGCTTATTTCAACAGGAAACCATTTAAGTATCTCATATAACATTGAATGACAGACAAATAGAACACAGTACTTAAAAATTCTTAAATAAATAAACAGATATGTATTTTATGTGTTTATATTGTTGCAGGGACTTGAAGCCAGAAAATATCCTTCTTGACTATGAAGTGAGTATTTCAGTTGTTATGAATAACAATAATGTAACGTATGCAACATTAATATTATATAAAATATAATGAAAGTACCTGGTAAATGTGCTGTGGATTCAGTTTGCACATTTGAAAGTTTATTTTTTGGGCCAGTGCTAAGGATTGTATGTATACAATGTTTAATCATTACAAATTGTATGTATACAATCCTTAGCACTTTTGCTGAAACAATACGGCTGCAAATGTTTTTTCTATCTGTCTACCTAATATACACTGTACTGTATGTAGCACTTGTTCCCAAAAATCCCCAAAAAGCAAAGACATTTTCATTAATAAATAAAAGACAAACCTAAGAAATTCCATAAATTAGAAAACAAATGTTTAAGGTTTAAGAAGTAGTGAAAATAGCCGATCTACAAGCTCACAGCGCTGTGCGAAGCGACGCGTTGTGAGCGTTGTTTTCACTAGTTTGGGTCCCGGGCAAACGTCTAATTTGTCCTTTGGGTCTTGAGCTAAAAGGTTTGGGAACCACTGGTATATAGCATAGTGTAGATGTCTTATTCTGCCACTGTATATATCTCTAATGAACAAGTGTATCAGTCATTTACAGTTTCAGCCGAGTAGAATAGTGATTGGATTAGGCCTTACCCATGCTTTTCCTGTTTAGCCTCATTGAGAACGTGAGGGGGCAGTGAGTGACTGGTGCTGGCGGCGGCGGTGGGGGGTCTAACATGGCCAACATTCCATGGCAACAATAGATCCCTCAGTGCCCAGGATAATGAACAGCTTGTACGGCAGTCGCTGGTCTAAAAATGTGCCTGTCTCCTCTCGTTATAGGGACATATAGTTTTGACGGACTTTGGATTATGTAAGGAAGGCATCTCCCAGGCTGATACGACCTCAACGTTTTGTGGGACGCCTGAGGTATCGGAGCATTCGGTCACGTAGATATGATTGTCTGTCATTATTGTCAATGTTTTCCTCACAAGCCTCACCATCTGTGTCAAAGTTTCAATTATTAACTGATTCTTTGGAATAAAACACGGTTAATAATCAGACAAGTTCTAATCTATCTTTTCTTGTGACCATAATATGCACATGTTGAGTAAGGTTCTTCAGGATAATAAGCTGTTAGAAGCTACTAATTGATAATGGTGAATAATTGCTGTTCTTTTTTCTTATATTCAAAAGCAGATTTCTGAAATGAAATCTTATGTTATTGTGCTTTTTTCCTCGATCATACCAGTATCTTGCTCCAGAGGTTCTGCGGAAGCAGCCCTATGATAACACTGTAGACTGGTGGTGCCTGGGCTCAGTGCTCTATGAAATGCTGTTTGGCCTGGTGAGTTTTTCCCGTGTACCGTCACTTCCAACTTAGGAAATCACGTACAACACAATTTGACTTTGAAATCGCCCACTTACACAAAGACGTAAATCAACAGTTCAAGAGTAGCATAAAGATACTGCAGGGGTCTTCAATGTTTTCAGGCCAGGGACCCCTTAGTTGAGAGAGAGATGAAGCAGTGACCCCCACAACCCATAGATACCATATAGTTTCATCGTTTGATGGCACAATCAGTGTATTTTGGATTCATGTCAATTTGTGTTTTCCAATATTTAACCACTTGAACCGTCAATACTTAATAAACTTGACCTTTCACTCTGTACTTAGTCTGCTCTTTTTCTCCTCTACACAAACCTCTTTGCCAAAAATAGCCGATCTTCAAGCTCACACCGCCTCGCAGCGCAGTGCATCTGCTATTTTTGGCTAAAGTTCTCCGAATATGGAAGCTAGGGTTCAAGTGGTTAATATCAAAAAGGAGAAAAAAAAGCTTATATCACACAAAGATTTGGAGGACCCCCTGTAGTAACTCTGAGGACCCCCTAGGGGTCCCGGACCCCCTGTTAAGGACCCCTGAAATACTGTATTAAAGAGCGTGATTACTTGCAGTGAGTATAACAGACTAGCAATCTGTTAAGCTTTTTTCTTCAATTCTTCAAAATGTATTCTAAGAAGGTGGTTGCTATGCAACGTTTTCAATAAAGCTTCATCAGTGTCCTTGAGGAGCTCTGCCTGTCCTCCTCTGTTGTTGTTTCTCATATAGCTTATAGAAATATTATAAAATCTCATTAAACCACACCTTTGCTCCTATTTGAAGATTTAAAACTATACGTCTCTGATAAGTTATTTTTCCACATGTTCTTCAATGTAATCTTTCAGCAGCTTGGCGTTTCGTCCCTTTAAGGTTGACGATTCCACAGGGACATTTTGTTGTGGATTTCACCTTGACGTATATTTTTCAGCCTAATGGGTTCTCTTAGCCACGGAGTGATATACAGAAGAACTGTACAAAGATATTAGATCAATAGCCAATACCATTGTTGTATACTATTGTATGGTTACTCCTATCAGTCGATGCAATTTGATCAATATAAATATATACAAAGCATTTTTCTAAGTAGCATCATCTTTTGTTTTTTTAAATATGTTTGTTGAAAATGAATTGTTATAGCTTGAAGCCTTGTTATAATGTTCCTTTTGACCACACATCCTAGAAAATTCAAAGTGAAATTTAAATGTCAAAATAAACATTTTAAAAAAGCACTTTTTTGATCTGCCAGTTATTCCCCTACATATACAGTTTGTGTCTCTTTCATTGTCTAGCCTCCGTTCTACAGCAGGGATACACATGAGATGTACGACAACATACTCCACAAGCCGCTGACCATGCGCCCTGGCGCGTCCAGCACAGCCTGGTCTCTCCTCCAGGCACTGCTGGAAAAAGATGGTGCTCACCGACTCGGATCCAGAGATGACTTTGTAAGTGATGTTTCTTTAGTGCACTTCCACTGTCTTTGTTGAATGGAGTCTGTGGTTCTTCTCCTCCCCAAAGCTTTACCCATGTTTTCTATTCGGCTCCCTCTGGTGGATAGTGGATAGATTGTCGGTCAATACTTAATGTCTGTCAAAACGTATGTTTGGCCTGCTCACTGACAAATAAAAACTCATGTTTAATTGGGCTATATTATTATTATTTTCAGAATGAGATCAAAGCACACAATTTCTTTTCCTCCATCAACTGGGATGACTTGGAACAGAAGAAAATCCCTCCTCCATTCACACCGAATGTGGTAAATATCTCCTTTCCCTCCCATCTCGAGATGATCTTGTCTAGTTTGGATATTTACTTATAATCGTGTGTGTGTGTGTGTGTATGTGTGTGTGTGTGTGTGTGGTAAATGGTGCATTTATATAGCGCCTTTATCCAAGGCGGTTTACAGAGATTGTGCATTACATTCACCCATTCACACACACATTCATACATCGATGGCGGAGGAAACCAATGCAAGGCACTACTAACCTGCTCACCGGGAGCAACTAGGGGTTCAGACTCTATATGTATTGAATATGTATTGTACGTATGCATGTTAATCTTTCCTTTTCCTTGTGCTTTCATAGAATGCTCCATACGACATCACAAACTTTGACCCCGAGTTCACAGATGAGACAGTACCCAACTCCGTCTGCTGGTCTCCTGAACATTCCATAGTCAACGCCAGTGTAATGGAGGCGGATGATGCCTTTCTGGGCTTTTCCTATGCACCACCTTCTGACGATTCCTTCTTATGAAACTTCCTCCGAAGCACACTTGACTTGCCTTAACTTGTCTTGTTTTGATTAAAGGGAAGCATTTATACCATGGATTAACCCATTCAGAGAGACCAAAGTGAGCATTTGAGAAAACACGGCACTTACGAAAGAATTTTGGAAGAATGTGTGTATGAAAAAAAACTTTATTTTTTACCAAATTGTATTTATATAACAAATTGTATTTTTAAGAAATATGGACCACCTTTCTTTAATAACATATGCAACTGTATTAATTGGTTGTTCCTAAAATGAACATTTGTTGTACAGTATGTAAGCGGGGGTCTTCATGAAATTCCCTTGGTAAAATGAACACATTTTGTCACTCAATATAAAATACTTTTAGGACATTAAATGTCACCACATATTTTGCAGTGAGGTGAACTGTAAAGTGTTCTTGTTGTATTTACTGTAAAGAGCTATGATATTCATATAGGGTGAATAGCTTTCAGCTGGAAATTGGGAATACTTGAGAGGTCACTGTATATAGCATAATGGTTGACAGGTCATTTCAATGCATTTTCTGATCATTAATGTACATAATATGTATTTCATATTTTTCAGTGAACTTATGTCTTAGCAAAATACTTATATCAATGCAATTTTGCTTACTTTGTTTACCATTCGTCTCACTTTAAGTAACTCATTTATTGATCATGATAGAAATGTACAATAATTGCCAGGCAATCAAGAGTAGCCTGCCTACTGCTTGGAAATATTAAACATAATATAAATCCAGTCTGTGGATTCATTTTGAGTTGTTTGTGTGATACATATATAGCGATTACAGGAATGGTCACCATGGCAACGGGCAGTGGCTAGTAACTAAGTAGCACTTAGGCTATACTGTACTCAGGGGTGTCACAAGGGGGGACTAGGGCCCAGGGTGGAGGCCGGGGCCTTCATTATTTTATACTTAATAGCTATTGAAAAATAGTAGATATACACAGCGCATCGCTGCAAGCTTGTAGATCTGCTATTTTTGAAAAGTCATGAAAATGTGTGCAAATCTATGTATTTTTTAACATTTGTAACTCAAATTTTACTTCTGGGGGGTCCCTGGAACTAAAAAAATGTGAGATGGGGGTCTGTGGCCAAATCATGTTGGGAGCCCTTCACATGAAAAAGTTTGAGCACATAGAAATAAACAAAAAAATAAGACTTGCACTGTTGCACAAACTTTCACGATTTTTCAAAAATAGCAGATCTACAAGCTCGCAGCGCAGCTCTCGGTGCCGCGCTGTGAGCTTGTATATCTGCTATTTTTCAATAGTTAAAGCACGAAGTCTAGATGGGTTAAACCCCCTCCCCCTATGAAGAACATTCATGGGGGCCCCGCAGTGAATCCTTGTACCCAGGGCCCAGAATTTGGTGCGACACCCCTGGCCTGAGTACGAGTGCCTCGTGTTGGCGCGAGCAGCTTTTGGTTGAGGTGACGTAGCAGCCGACCCATTGAGCTAGATTAGATCTAGCTACTGGCGTTTCTAACCATTATTATATCCTGTCTCCTTGGCCGTTTATTGAGTTAAAATGGACGACGTTTTATCGTTAAAAGAATCCGTATTGTTCTATTTAGATAGGAGTGGTGGCCTTCTCAAACTTGCCGAAGACTGCAGGCCATTCAACGGTAAGGCCGCTGTGTGCGGAAGTAAAATGTATTAGCTGTAGGCCTACGCCAGTGGTGGAAAAAGTAGTTTTAGGCCAAGGACCCCTTAGTTGAGAGAGAGATGATGAAGCAGGGACCCCCACCACAACCTTTTCATAGATTCCATATAGTTTCATTCATTGTTTGACAGGGGCAGGGCGTGACAGCAGTGCACCGCACTCTTGTAGAGATCGCTTATATTGGGTTTACTAAACGTCCCAATATAAGCGACCTCTACAAGAGTTAGATTTATGGCTAGCACAGCACAATTATTATTGTATTTTGGATTCATGTCAATTTGTGTTTTCAGACATTTAACCACTTGAACCGTCGTCCATCAACACTTAATAAACTTGACCTTTCACCCTGTACTTAATCTGTTCTTTTCCCCTCTACCCCAAACCTCTTTGCTATAGGCTAAATAGCCGATCTACAAGCTCACAACGCCTTGCAGCGAGATTTCCCCGAGGCTAGGGTTCAAGTGGTTAATATAAAAAAGACAATAGGTTGACACGTTCACAGTTTGTATCAGTTTGAAACCTAGACGACCAGTGGTTCTAAAACTTTTTCACTCAAGGACCCCCAAATTAATTGTACTCGGCCACGGACCCCCTCCTCAAAATATATGTCATCGACCCCACACAAGATTTGTGTTAAAATGTTTAATAAATATTCAAAAATGTCCAAATCTTTCAAGATATAAAAGCAGATGTAGGCTACAAACTCTCAAGCTTGTAGGTCTATTTTCAAATAGCCAGTGTATGTAGGTCTTAAAGTGGCTAAACCGATTGTGATGTCATCAACACATTTTGCTGGGGACCCCCTGGAACCCACTCAAGGGCCCCCTGCCCCCTGTGGATCCCTGGACCCCACTTTTAGAACCACTGTTCTAGGGTCTAGACTAGAGACTCTAGAGTAGACAGTCATTTCTGCTATATTCACAGACAACACTTCTTGCCTCTTCTCCAGACCCCCAGCAGAATGAAGCTGTGTACAGGTTCTGTATCAGTGTCAATCCCGCTGATGTGATAGAGTTGGATCCTATGCTGGGCGACTGCATCCTCCATCAGCCCCTCAAAGCAACAGCTCTGTTTCAGTCTGTGAGTCAGTTCACTTGTGGTCACCTCCCAATTTCTATTTGATGGCCAATAGATTCAGTACATGATTCCTCTTTTTTGTATACTCTGTTTCAGGTTTGTTTCCTTTCAATAAAGACACTTAACCTGATTGAAAGAATACACACAGAAAGTCAGGTATGGGTCATATTAAATGAGCATGACCTTCTGGTCAATGACTAATCATTTGTCATATAGCCTATTAATACATAAGTAATTTATTAATTATCAAGTACAGGCAGCATGGCTGCAGTGCATGTGCCATCTTTGATTTCAAGCAGCTGTAGTTTCACACAGTTTATTCATTTCCTTGTTCATTCTGAGGTGAATATAATCCTGAAGCTGACACACCTACCGCCATTTCCTGATTACACTCTGGACCTGTGTGCCTTCCCTGGTGGCTACGGCCCCATGATGAGGCCGGTTGCCATGGAGGGCCTGGTCATTGCCATGACTAGGATCACAAAGTACACCCAAGGGGCCAGGTTCCTGTGCACTGATGATGACTGCCCCTGCTCCACAGGTACTCTTATCCTAGTCTGGGACTGTGGTAGAAGTGCACAGATTTATTTTTCTTACGTTTAGGTAATAATACCACAATGTAGATAGAAACACTCAAGTTAAAGGTCTACGTTCAAAGGTTTACTTGAGTAAAAGTACAAAAGTATTGGCATCAAAATATTCAAAGTACAACAGAAGTAGAAGCACTGAAATCTTTTCAAATTTGTCAAACCTTTTCCAAAATAGATCATCTACATGCTCACACAATGCATCGCAAGTATGAAATAGGGCTAAAGTGGTTAATGTATCTATTGTAATTAATACATTAAATGTACAATTTACTAATTATCTTTTTTACTCTACTAAAGCTTTCAAAAAATAAATGTAGTACTAGTAGAGTAAAGAATATATATATATTGGAGTAGAAATATAAAGTAGCCTATTCAAATTTTTAAATACAACTCACAACTTCAAATATTTATAAACAACTTATAAGCAACGTTACAGGAAAACAAGTCCAAAGTTACTTATAATTAGCAGACTTGGAAACACTGCCCCTAGACACTTTAGTGAAAACATCTCTGGAGATTCAAAAGACAGTTGCAAAATAAAGTAAATGTTCCTCAAAATTGTGCTTAAGTCCAGTACTTGAGTGCTTAGTTACTTTCCACCATTGGTCTGGGAGAGATTACTGTTACCCTGACAACAGCAAGGACAAGACTTGTTCTCCACGAGGGCAGCTCTGTAATGTGCTCTACAAGTCGTAGCTATGGAAACAGACTGGAGTGAATCTGAATGTTTAATCACAGTTAATACTCTGATGCCAGTGTTATGTAATTTGCAAGCCCATAATAATTACACAGGAAATACTAATGCATTCACAAGTCAGTTGCATGTTGTTTATAGGCGATTGTGTTGCACGGGTTGCTTCGTTTAGGGTTCCATCACATCCGGATCCATGCCCTGGGGGCCACTGAGTCAGCTACAGTGAGGAATGACTTCAGCTGTCTAATTTGTCGTTCCCCTCTAAAAGAGGACGTCAAGTTCAGAGTGCTGGGAGGTGAGAGTGAGGTCGCCCAACTGTGCGCTTTAGGGTTTACTGACTTGAATGGGTTACTGGACAATATGCACTAAATCAGTGGTTCTCAACCTTTTCAGGCCGCGACCACAAAAATAGTAATATTTTAACTGGGGACCCCCCACCCTGACAGGAATTGAGGCATTACATTTTATATAACACAGTTCTATTTTCACAATTTCTGCCTCTAATATTTGACAGTTTGGCAAATGTGTAAGTTTTTAGAGGTATTAAAAAGTCCTTAAATTGTCACTTTAGAAATGTGCAGATACCCTCTATGCACTTAAACTTCATGTTGGTTTGTTTACTGTTGAGTGAGAAAACATTGTTTGGCATGAAGTTAATCATCTGGGGACCCCCAAAATAAATTGGGGACCTCCCTGGGGGTCCCGACCCACAGGTTGAGAACCACTGCATTAAATAACCAAGTGCCTGTGTGTGTATCTATATTTTTGAGTGCATGTTTTTCTATATGTTTGTGCGTATAACAGACAAACAGCTGGTGGAATTGATCCATGTAAAAGCATTGGATAGCCTGAGTGTCTGGCCACAAAACTCACTCAGGCACCAATCTGTCACCCTGTTTTTAAGAGGTAAGAATAACACTTGATGGCGCATTAGTATTGTAAAGTTAAACTTGATTTCATAGTCCCACTTCACTGCTTGAGTTGAGTTGACTATTAAAGACACTGTTACTCTGAAATGTGTGCTTTTGATACCGGAACTGACATTATAAGACAACAAAACATAAGCTTGCATTGTACTCTGTGAACACTAGGATAAATCAGAGCTATATTTTCAGTTATGATGGGTTACAAAAGGTGCCTGTACTGTATATACAGTAGGTATTTGTATATGAACCAAAATGTATGGTCAAGTACATTCCAGATTGTATCTGAACGAATTCCTGCATAGGTAAATATTTTATTTGTGAAATCTGAAATGATTTGAGTGTATTATATTGACTCTTGATTATGAATATGAAGGTTGTAGTAGCTTGTTGAGATGATTTGAGGTTTCTCATTATATTTCTCCAACTTTCTAAATGTGTCTAATTTTGGAACATATACCTAGTAGGGGAGAGTTCAAATGAATATATCTTTGAGTAGCCTACCACGCGTTGTGCCCTTGGTGAGATATTAGGTGTTCCTGTCCCCTCTAATAACATTGTCCAGCCATTAGTCTGAGAGACCAGCCAATCTCCGCACCGGGATTAGCATATAGTGTTGACCCAGTCGCACGAAGGAATTCAATACACAGGGCTCCCGTTACTAAACATATATGTTAATAAGTGCAAGGAACACTCATTAGCTGGCTGCACGATTCTCACATAGTGGAATCTTTGTTCTGAAGGCCTCTCTGTGTGTTTCTCTTGGCAGTGGTGTGTAGGTGGCATGCATGTTTCTTCAATAATCAGCAGACGGGTACAGAACAACCCCCTTGAGTGCTATTGCTTTGTTTCCCTTATTATTCACACAGATGAACTCTGTAACTCTATGAGAATCGGACGCATCTACAGGGTCCTGGGCATTCCTGCACGTGTGCACCAGTGGCCCAACATTATCTGGAGTGTAGAGGCCAATAGTGTACAACCATTGGAACCAGTGTGTAAGGACTTAATTTACCACGTTCATATAGTTGAGTGTGATGTAAGAGCAAAATGGCTCCAAGTGAATATGGTCAATGCAACTCACAATAATACCCTGCTCCTAATCTGTTAGAAATTATTCTGATAATGAAATAGCCTACCAGCTGCTGTTCAGGAATGCTGTGATTAATTGAGAAACTTCAGAATATACCTCTGACTCCATGTATTCTAATTCATCATAACACTTCACCAGCTACATGTTTGCACACACAGCATCATTAATTATAGTACTACTTAAACATCCGCCATTTTTTTCCCACCACTGCCAACAGACCCACACAAGGTCAGTGACAACTTCCAGCCTCTGTTGAAGGCCACTGCCTGTTCTCCGTGGAGGTTCTGCGCTGTGGTGGCCAACTCGTTTGGGTCGGCTGTTGTCCCGCCGGCCCTGTACAACACTCTGAAGCTGTGCCTACTGCTCAGCTTAGTTCAGAGCAGAGCAGATGCAACAGACATATTTCACAGCTTGGACCTACTCGTCCTGACCACTGACACTCTCATACTAGACAGGTAATACAAACATTAAACAGTACATTTAGCGGGGACTGGACTGGCAAATCCATTTCAAAATCCACTTTTATTACCCTGCATTGATCAACTAAATTTACTGTGTGTGTGTGTGTGTATGTGTGTGTGTGTGTGTGTTGTGTCTCAGACTGATGGCACACGCCCTGAGCCTTGCAGGACGTGGTGTCAGGCATCAGCCCTCGGGGGAGATGTTTGCCTCTCTTTCCCGGGACGAACATGGAGCAGGCACTGCCAACATCCACGCGGGCTCTGCCCTACTGGCCACCGGAGGAATCTGTATGCTGGGAGACCTGAGCTGCTACCGACGGGACAAAATGGATGCCATTCAGTCAGGTGAAGACAGCATCATTGATATTATTCATCACGTGTGCATTACAAGCACTAATATCGATTGGTGCATTATTGTGCTGGTTCTTCTTAGTATTGGATTCATCACAATTGGAGCTGATTGATAAGCGTTCCATGTCTTATCCACTCTTTCAGTTCTGGAGAGTCGCACAGTGTCTGTGTTCATCCCAGGGAAGAAGTATGGTGAAGATGCTGACCAGCAGCTCTCCTTCCCAGTCCATTGCAGCTTCTGGGCACTGGCCGATACTATGGATGCCTCCCGGCGATCTGGCAGAACAGAATGCGCGCTGCTGGGAACAGCGGTCGGTGCATGACACAGCACATCGCACATCTCATTGAGGCTCATTGCAAAATGTGTTGTTCAGGTTAACCTCAGCAGCTCCAAATGGAGACATACTTGAACTGAATTGTAGGGTCTCACAATGTCGGTGGAAGTGGAGATTGCTTGGTACATTTTGTTTGAGTTCAAGAAATGGCCCAAACGTTGTTTGCAGGAAAAATGGGCTAAATCAGGAAGTTGAGACAATCTACTTTCCCTAAAGGAAATGGTTAATTGGTCTCTCTCATAACAGAAATTACCTCCCAGAAGACCCTGTTAGAACATACAATGCTTTTTTTTCCAAGACCCAATGCACAGAGGACAATAAACTGTGTTACCATAGCAATAATAAATACAGTCCTTTCAGAAAACATACATTTTCCTCATTCAAGGATATGTACCATAGTTCTGCTCCAAGAGAGCTGTCATTCTCGTTAGGTCATCTCAGGCTGCTCTCTGTCTCAAAGTAGCATGGACTCAGTCAGTTCTTTCTATATACAGGTACAGGGCAGGTTTAACACTTGTAAAAACATAACATTTTCAGGAATGGTCTCAGAATCTGCATGTGAAACATCATGATACTCGGTTGCTTTGCATGTGCAGGAAATGGGCCCAGTGCCAGCCCCGCTGGCAGAAGCCTTTGGCTTGGTGATCCAATGTCAGGATGTCAGGGGAGAACAGGCCTTGCTTGCCCAGACTTTCCACACCCTCAGGCAGGCAGTCCAGCCTGGAGAGCCCCTTTACTCGTCCTGCACGATGTACTCTTCTCAAGATTACCGGGAGGTGAACAAATAAATACACACGTTTGAATGTCTATTATTCATTTTCACTTTTACCACTATCCATCCAACCTCACATTTGTTATCTTAAATTATCTGTCTTCAAGTTGCTGGCCCATGCACAGGCATTGCAAGTGGAACTCAGTCATGGGGCAGCAAAGATGATCCATGGATACTACATGGCCAGTCGTAGGATCCGATCAGACCAGTGTAAAGGGGTGAAGGTGTCAGTGGCTTCTATCAAATTGCTGTAAGGGCTTTTCATTATTTACAGTTTTTCCTTGACTTATTTTGATCCGTCATTAGTTCTTTAATTTACATTCATGTTCAAATGTACCTGCTGCATTATAGGACACTTGATGTAATATTATCAACCACAAGGTGGAGCACTCTCCTTACTGTTGTGCTTTATGCAGGTCTAGACTATTTTTCAGTTTGGATAATGTTTAGAAAACTGAGAAACTGAATCTATGAAAATAACCCCCTTTTCAATAATGGTGTACAACATAATGTTCTCCATTTAAAAAATATAACACATTTTCTCCTTACCGGTAAGAGTAATGGTAGGCTGAATCCATTTAAATTAAATCTGTTGTAGCCATATCCCATTACCATTCACTCATCATACAAAAACAATTGTCCCAGGATCTCTCTGGCTGAGGCTCATTGTAAGCTATGTCTGAGAACAAGTGTGCTGGAGGAAGACGCCGTTATTGCTGTGCTCCTTTGTGAAAACTCCATCACCCTCCGACATGGTACAGTGTCACTGTTTTTCAATATACCACATCAGTAGTGAACATCTATGATCTTAATTGTCGCAGATGACCATTCAACCCATCTGATCTGTACTGTAAATTGCTGTAGATTTCGGCTACAAACTGTTTATGTACCATGTAACACTTTGTACAGTATTATAGAATATAGAATTGATACACCACTAACGCCAGTGATCATTTTCACTTTCATTTAACAAGTACCCTCATGTAGGCCAATAACTGACCCATGTGGCTGGGATGGCTCATGGCTGCTTCTTCCCACAGGGACCTCAGCTCTCATTATCCCACCTGACGCAGTGTTTCCCTTTGACCTGTGTGAGCCCGACTCTTTGCTCAGGCGAGACGAGACCTTAGAGCAACTCCATCAGAACATCCTGCACTTCATCTACGCCTACGCACCCGGGGCAGAAGCATACATCACAGAGGAGTAAGACCTTTTAACAGGTTGGTTAAAAAGAATTATATCAGCCACTCAAGACCACACAGAACAATCCAGAGTTTAAAATTATCATTTATTGACACCTTCAGCTTGTGAAATATGAATGTCCTTTATGGGGTGGATGGTTGGTTATAAATATGCACAGACGCCATCTGTATTTAGAAGTCTGTACACTCTACCTACATGCCATACCGAGTCAACTGTACAGTACTGTACAGTATATGGCAAAGTAAAAAAGTGTGTTACCAGTGAAAGCCAAACAACAAAAAAGCATTTTGATGCATGTGTGTGCTACATACTGCTACATACTGGAAACATGACTAACAAAACTCACTTTCTTTTCCATTAATCACAAGCCATCTGTATAGGGTAAAATGTAACTAATTTTCCAGGTCAGAGGAACTAAATCATAAGCCAGATGGATGCATTCGATTAATCGTGTTGGTGTGATTTTCTGAGGACAAGTGCTTAACCACATACATTTGGCAGAAATACCACACTTCCTCTGTAGTCCAACCAGCTGTGCAGCATGGACTGCTGTTCTGTAAAGACAAGGAGAACAATATATTCAGACACCAAGTTCCAGATGATATCTGAAATACACTACACAGATCGTCAGCAATAGATTTCCATTTGATGGGTGATCCACATTTTTTATTGATCACAATATATAAAACGATCAAAGGAGCAGGGTTATCTTTGATAAGTGAACATTGATGGTCCTAGCACACAAAGAGCGTGACGAATAAAATGTGTAAATGCGTCAACTTTAATTTGGTGATGGCTTTTTCACACAGGCTGCTTTTATTTGCGGTATAAAATAAATAAATATATATTATCTCTATCAGCTGGTCATTCAGTTAGTCACAGTCTCACCACCCTTATGTCTGACGGGTAAACGGCAAATGTGAACTCATCATTTGATCAGCAGTAGTGTTAATTTCGTCAACTAAAACTATGACTTTTAGTCTTTTAATTTTAGTCGACTACGTTTTTTTTCACTGACTGACTAAATAAAATCTAGATGCTCGACTTTAGTCAACTAAAACTTGACTAAATAAAAACAGGATGATGTGCACTAAATGTGATAACAAGGACGATAGAAACTGGACTAACCCTGGATTAACCCCAACCCTGGACATTAAATTTAAAAAATGGCTCATAAAATTAACACTAATCAGCAGATGCGGCCAGTAACAGGACAAGTTTGTTTGACCAAGATACTCACCTCAGACCCACCACAGTAGACAGTCCTACATCTTCAATGACATGATCTGTAAGACAGGACATTTTACACTTTTTTTATATTGGCAGATCTGGTGCTTTATGATATTCCTAAATGGTTTTGATACTTTGTGGTCAGTTAATCACAGTCTCACCACCCTAATGTCTGACGGGTAAACGGCAAATGTGAACTCATCATTTGAGCAGCAAATGCGACCAGTAACACAACAGTTTGTTTGACCAAGATACTCACCTCAGACACAACAGTAGACTGAGGCCAACAGCTTCAGCTACGACATGAGCTGGAAGAAGAATTTACATCCATTTAGATTGGAATTGATGGTGCTTTTTTGTGATTATCCCAAATGGTTTTGATTCTACTTGGTATTCAGTTGATCACAGTGTCACCACCCTAATGTCTGACGGGTAAACGGCAAAATGTGAAATCATCACTATTGCACCAGCAGCACCAACCGCTAATCAAAAAGTACAGACATTGATACTTCAAGATCTTACCTCAATATTTGTACAGCTCACATTGGCATCTTCAGTTTTCAGTGAGGCCATGAGATCTGAGGGCATTTTGCAAGTTAAAAGTTTAAAAAAAGAAAAGCTGTTAACAATACTGTACTGGCAGAATTAAGCTTTTAAAAGTAATTTTAGCAATATTTGCTCTGGTTTAAGGTCTAGAGGCCATACCTAATGCCCCTATTGTTTTGGAAATACACTGGTATTCAGTTAGTCACAGTCTCACCACCCTTTTGTCTGATGGGTAAACGGCAAAATGTGTACTCATCACTATTCCAGCAGCAGAACTGACCAGCAGTGGACAGTACAGTGGATACTTTTCACAGAGATCAGATACTACTCACCTTATACTCAAGCCGGCATACAACATGGGGCAATATCTGGCACCTGCAGGAATGGCATCTGAAAAGAGGTTAAAATCCAATTAATGTTGTTGACCAACACTGTCAAAGGGCATCAATTTACACTAGAGCAGAGATGTGGCTTTTTTGGAAAGCTATTTATACATGATTTTATGCTGGAGTTATTCAGTTAGTCAGTCTCACCATCCTTTTGTCTGATGGGTAAACGGCAATGTTGTGACTCATCACTATACCAGCTTCAGAACTGACCAGTAGTAGACACTACAGAGGCTACCTTTAACTTGTGTGTGACCTTACCTTGCTCTGACTAGTCTGCATGTGACTTTAAAGCCCAACATCTGGCACCAGCAGGAATGGTACGAGATCTGAAAAGAAAGTTCAAATCAAATTAACTTTGAACTAGAGCTGCAGGAGCTCAGGAGGTAGAGCAGCCAACTGGGAATCATGTCCTAGGTTCTAACCTTGGCTTCCCAGACTGAGCAAGACACTTAACCTCCAACTGCTCCCCTCCGCAGTCACTCCAAACAAGCCACTGCTGTGTCAATGCAGAAAAGTAATTTCCCCTTGGGGACAACTACAAATCAAAGGGTCCTTTAATTATATTGCCAAAGTTCATCAATTTATACTAGAACCATTATGTTTTGGGTAGCTGGTTCTACATTATTCAAGCATGCTGGCAATTCAGTTGGTCACAGTGTCACCACCCTTTAGTCTGACGGGTAAACGGCAAAGAATGTGAACTCATCACTATTCCAGCAGAAAGAAGATATTTCACTTAGATCACTTTTTAAAATAAAAGGCACTCTAAAGACAGATCTACAGCCAGCATCTTGGCAGTAGCAAAAGCACAAGGTCTGACTTTACTTAAACATAATTCAGAGCTCTAACCCAACTGATTTGCTTTTACAATTCACAAGTCTATATAGTTACCCTGCATCTCACATATCTTTTTATGAAAAAGGTATTCAATCTTACCATATTAGGTGAACTTTAGGACTCCATTCAGCCATCCTCACCTGTACATGTAAAAGCACAGTCAAAAAGTCAAAATAAGTTACATTTGACACGTCAATAATTGACATACGAGGTCCCAAGTTTTCACTAATGAACCAGTTGGAGCATAAAGATGTCATACTCGACCAGACTAGAGTACGTGATTGTCACCCTCAAGAGTGTTTGCTATTGATTTTAGCTTGCATGAATAAGCTGTACTGACGGAGCAGCCAATATGCTGCTTAGGACCCATGACTGATCACTTGAAGGTCAAAGGGCATAATGTAACACAGCTTGAGAGCAAGACTGAGGATGGGTTCAACAGCAGGTCACAACCTCTGCCATGACCTTTACTCCTTCAAGGGCCAGAGAAGTGTTTTCCCCCCCAATTAAATAATTGATGCGACAATTCCCTGACCACCATATCTCCTGCTGACCCTTTGGCTCTGGTCGAAGCCATGAATGGACAGTAAGAAGAACATGAATGACAAAGATTTTTAACTGACTGAAAGCATGATTGATTGCTAATGCTGCTATACAAAGGGGACCGTTATCTTCAATGCAAATCGATGAATAAAATCCACAAGTTTTTCCTGACTAATATTTTAGTTTGTAAGGACACGGTCACACACCTAATAATCTAAAGCAGTGCAGTTCTCATATTTTGGGGACTTTGAGAACAGCTGGTCCAACGTCTATTAAATATAGGACTGCATAAATCCATGAGAGAAACGACGATATAAGACAAGTCAAGACACATCCAGGCACATGCTTGCATTATCACGTTCTCAGTCAAACCTCACATTAGGGATACAACAGGATAGCTGGGCAGTGGGCACCTCGATGTAAAATTGGCTATTTTGTCAAATTATTTAAAAAGAAAATTGCTACAAAACTTGTATAGCCCATCCAGTCATTTTGGGTCATACAAAAAAAAGTTGAATCACAACATTAAGTCTTCATAATGATGTGCGTGCATGTTCCTTTACAGAACTTTTTTATTTTTTGCATTTTTAACAAAATAGCCAATTTTACATCGAGGTGCCCAGATGTCCCTACCTAGTGCCCATCTATACGGTTACCCACAATTAGTACAGGCCTCTGTCATGATTAAACCATTTACAACCTAGCGAATCAAAATAATTATAATCCATTGCACGAGTGTGGCCAATAAATGTTTTAAACAAAAATTATACAAGCCACACCGGCGTACTAAACAGTATAATAATGAGGCTTGTTGCTCCCACGTGGCCATGAAATCCGTCAGGCTAACGTTAGCTATACCCTGCTAGCTAACTAACTAGCAACTGTCAAGTGCAAGAATCTTGTTCGAAAACAACCACAACAACAACAGGCAGCAATGATGCAGCAGTCGTAACAAACACAGTCGTTTCACCAATATATTACCTTCTGTCCTGTGGGAAACCATTGAAGAGGTGTTGATCGGTGTTGGAGGAGGAACACACATAGCCACCTTCTCCATGAGCGAGCAAGAAGGAAAGAACGTGCATACGCTCGTTTAGTCTTCCTCCTTCAGAGCTTCACAGCTGCGCACTGGGGGGCTTGGGCTGGGATTTATACCATTGGTTCCCAAACAGTGGGTTGGGACCCATTTGTGGGTCACGGACACATTTTTATGGGTCCCTTAATTTTCATGATAAAAAATGCAATGATATTTCTATGAAATGTCATGAATAAATAAAATAAACGAATGTTTAAGAAGTAGTGAAAATAGCTGATCTACAAGCTCACAATATGGCGCTTTCGAACGCGTTGTGACTTGTGAGCTTGTAGATCTGCTTTTTTCACCAGTTTGGGTCCCGGGCAAACGTCTATTTCTCTTTAGACACGGGCTAAAAAGTTGGGAACCACTGATATCACATTACACACAGACACAAACAACACACACAGACACAAGCACACACACACACACACACACACACACACACACACACACACACGCACGCGCGCGCGCGCACGCACGCACGCGCACAAAAACACACACACACACACACACACACACACACACACACACACACACACACACACACACACACACACACACAAATTTGAGATTACAACACCTTTTGTCATATTTGTTTAATTACTGTTTGTTTAAATTAGGACAGCCTTTCTGTCTTAAATAAATTGTTAAAGGAGTAATTCACCCCAAAAATGACTTTTTTTTCCCCTATTGATTACTCATGCCATGGAGACTTGAGTTTTTTTTTGTATTTGTCGGATTCCTAAGACAAAAATGTGATTATAGTAAGTATACCCCTATTGATTCTGGATGGGGACCCGGATGCATGGCCCTGGATGGGGACCGGACCGAATGAATGGCAGTGGATGGGGAAACTGTCAAGGTACTTTTTTTAAATAACATTTTTGTCTTAGGAATGCGACAAAAAACAATATATATATATATATATTATTGAAGTCTATATGGCATGAGTAGAAAAAAATCATTTTGGGTGTGAACTACTCCTTTAAATCAGAATCAAATAAAAGATTAGAGAAGGAAATGAGACATGATTTTTGTTATTTGCCTCAAGTAGGATATAGCCTAATAGGCCCACATGCTATATGATAGATTCAGTTTTTAATATCTTCACAACTGTGTTAATTAATAAAACATATCAATGCCCGAAGCCTATTCGTGTAACATCAGCCACAGCTGAACATGAAGGCTAAATCATTGTGATTTAAATCATCTATAGGCCTACTGTTTGTTTGTTTATTTATGTATTTATTTATTTAAGTGATTGACAAAATAGAATTTCAACAGAATCATTAGCTCCAGCCTCCATGACATTTGATTAATATGACTTCGCACTGCATTTTTTAAAAAAGGACAAAATAATGGCCTATACATTACAAGAATTCCTTGTTTTGAATGGCCCTCAATAATTTAAGCTGTGCATGGACAAAGCATGAGACAGCAAATGGAAAAAGACCTGAAGAATGAGCAGTTAACTTAAACTGTGTGAGTGTGACATGATGTAGTGTGGTTTTGTGTGTCCTTTTGTGCTTTAGGCCTAAGCCTTTTTCGTTGTTGTTTCAGAATGTTATGCTTTCATTGATAAAAAGAAAATAAGTCTATACTCCCAAAAGATGTGTTAGACCTGATACATATAATCTCCCTTCATGATTAGGAGACCTCACTTGTTTTATTTAAGTCGTTTATTCACAAACACATACAGCCATGCATGTAAAAATAAGAAAGAACAGGAGACGAGGGGGCTCCATTGTTGACTCTCTGACAGACCACTTCACATGACAGATGTTAAGTTATTCACACATGCATTTAGTGCAAATGTTTTAACTGAAAGTGCACACCTCAAGCATGACGGGCTCATTACCCCATGGAATTTCTACAAATATAATAGGCCTATACCTGGGACATGTATAGAACTGCACAGCGCAGAGCAACAAAAAGGGATTTGACAAAATAACTACAGAGAGAAACATCAAGTATAGGCCTAGCCTATCCTATGCCTTCTTCTCCCATTTTCACACATACAGTTCACTCAATATATTAACTTTACAATGGCATATCCTGATGCGATGGCTTTGCGAAAGTCAAATCAGTTAAAAATTGTTTAAAAATCATTCCCAATAGTTCTCAAACTTTAAAATGTCCATGTCTCCCTTTAACTGTGTAAAAAATGGAACCAAATGGACCCTAAGGGGTCCTAACGGGTCCATTTGGTTCCATTTGTACACTGTCAGAGTTACTAACCTGTAAGGGTCAATTTAGATTTTAGACCCCCTTTAAAGGAACCCTGCATGAGAGTCCCTGGAATCCACTTTGAGAACCACTGATGTAGCCTATTATGTCCGATGCTGCAGCTGTCTGGATCAACAGCATGACAATTCATGCAAATACTGAATCACTGTCTTCATTCCAGGTGTTTTTATTACTTTGATGTAGACGGCCCTTGGTTCTCTGACTGTTTCGAACTGTGCAGGAACTGTCCTGTCGCTCCGACGTACAGTCTGGAGCGCATCGGCCATTTCTGTAAAGAGAACGTTATTAATTAACAATAACACCGTGACCGTCCATAGGCCTAAACAAAGATAGCCTACTGATGTTGCTATTATAGCCTACACTAGCTCTGTTCAAATTCAGTTGCGCAATGGGCTATACATATGAATGGCATGTGACAAATGTTTCATTTTAATAATGACAAATTTTAGTTTTAAATTATTTTAAGCTCATTTCAGAGAATTTTAATCGTCTATAAATTGAAGCATAAAATTCAAAAGCTCAATGGCTTGTTTAAACGGGATCCATTTATGATGATGATGATGATGATGATTGTTGTTGTTTTAGGCCTGTTATTATTATTATTATATCATTATTATTCATATTAATATTATTATGATATGAACATATTGTTAGAATCTAGGCTACTCACTTTGACTGGGTGCAGGTAGCCGTCTCCTTTCAGCGAGTGCAACGCCTCTTTCTGTTTGGTGCTTTCAGCCTCGTCCATGCTCTCCTCCTGCAGTGTCCGTGTCAAGTGAGCAATGTACGTGGTGGCCAAGATCAGCACGTCCAGTTTGGACAGCTTGGTGTCCGGCGGAACCGACGGCAGAGTCCTCTGTAACTCCAGGAACGCGTGTCTCAGGGTCTGCACTCGGCTCCTCTCCCGCGCCGCGTTGGCCGCGGCCGGCCGCCCGACCCCTCTCCCACCGCCGAGCCCCCCGGCCTGATGGAGTACCCTGTCCCTGGAGCGATGCTCCTCCTGATGGCGACCACTGTCCGGACTGGGGCTGGAGCTGGGACTGGACGTGGGGCTGTCATCCATAACTGTCACGGGGCCATCGTTGTTGCCACTGTCCATCCGGATCGTCTGTCTTCCAACCATTCGGGAAACACTTTACTTTACAAACCTATATAAGAGACACAGTGGATGAATGTGTGTTTGAATCTATGGTAGGCCTGTCGAATCTATGGTAGGCCTGTATTCGGCATTTTGAAGACACTGTGTTGTCAAGTTTAACTAATACAGCTAAATGGCAAATGTGACCTGTTTTAGGCCATCATTTAATCGCCAATATGGCCATAAATAATATTCTGTTATAGCCAACGCCGCATAAATAGAAAGTGATTTTATTGTACAGTTTTCTTATAGGCTAACATACTGTAACCTAACTTTGTTATAACCTCTGCCTCTGGCATGAAACACAATCAATACACTCCTTCTTGAAACGTTTATTTTAGCAGACTTTACACCGAACCTAACCCTTTCAGCTTTCACGAACTTCCACGTTTCAGTCTGACAAATCACAAAAAGAAAATAAGCCAAACCTGGACAAATGTTGTTAGTCATGCTTTGCTTCCTGTATAGGCTACAGAATATAGCATCACAAGAAATGAAATGTCAACTTGGTCCATTGATGGAGTTGTAAATAGGCCTATATTTCCTCAGGCTTTGCATATTAAAATAAAGATCCCGAAAATGAACGGTGCTGCTGCATGTGTGCCATTTATCCTACCTCTGGAATGCTTCAAAAGTGCCCGCTTCGAGAAACGACATCAAAGCGACCCAAAGACAAACTTCGGCAGGCTGCAGATTTTGCCTCCTGCTCTGCAATGTAGAACAGTTTCTGCCCAGGTCCTCCAGATAATCTTTATAAAGAGGCGCGTCTGTCGAGGGAAGGTGCGCACAGACGTCCCGGACCGGTCCGCGCACACGGGGCTCACCTCACCTGTGCGTCAAAGTCTCAGGAGCCCTTAATTTATGGGACGCACAAAGGGGCAGACAAGCCCTTCACTCCTCCAGAGTAATTAATCACAAGCTGCTTGCAGTGGAAGGGACTGCGCTTTCCCCTTTCCTTACTTATTTCTGTCTGACTCTGAGGGGAGCAGAGAGACTCGTTTTCAACGCCAGAGGCAGGACCTTTTTTTTTCCCTGCCTTTATAATTTCTGATATGTGGTAGCTCACTCCAATTGGTTATGAACCTGAGCCGATATTCTTTAATTATAAGCATATCAAATAGTAGAAAAGGGAAGACATTTTGTCAAAGTAATGCTATAGGCTATACCACTAAGTAACAAAAGTCTTCCAACAGTGCATGCAGATAGTTATGAAATTGCTACTTGCAATAGACCATATAAAGACAGACATGAGTAAGTTGATATGCAAAACATTTGACTAATTGCAAGGGTGTCTTGAATTGCAAGCTCATTGGAACAGCTAATAAATAAACTTGAACACTGCAATCAACAGGCAGGCATTGAGGAAATTCTTGCAAGACTCATAAATTAATCACTCTGATTTCTAGGGCTCCAAACGGAGATGTCGGCAAATTAATGAAAGGAATTATTCATAACATGTAGTATATCCTTGGACTGTTCTTAATAAACATTGTTTTTGTAAGGATGGAGTAACAGTATTGCTTGGGGCCACTAATTATGAGGCGAAGCAAAGAAGGTTAAGTAAGCTTGGTTCCCTAATTACCCCACATCTTTCAGGGGTTACACACCCACGTGGCTCTTAAAAACCCCTTTCAAACATGGTCACAGTGACAATAAATACTTTGGGGCATTCCTACAGATACTGTCCACAAGATAAGCCCGAGTAATCCGTCACACTAATACCGTGATGGAGAAAGGTAATTTTATTTTAAGTGAACTATCAAAATGAACCTACAGTAGTGACAGACCATTCCTATGGCATAATTAAATTAAGAAGTGCAATGTATGCCTTTAAATAATAAATACTAAGTGGAAACGTGACTAAGATGTCTGATTGGACAGTACAATATTCTTAATTTACTGTGGTAGGACAAGAGGAAAAGAGAAATCTAAAATGTTTGAAAATGATTGAAACACAACTAAACAATGTCCATCCATAGAAAATAAAATAGTAAAAAGGAAACATGTTTATTTCACTCTCTAGTACAGAAACCAAACTACAATAGGCTATACACATCTTGTAACAGAAAAAGCCGAAAAGGTTCCTCTTCAAACAGCTCGTGCCAACTAAAGAATTCAATGTAAATATGTTTAAATGCAATGCCGACATTATAAACATTCTGATATTGAGTATACAAGAAATAAAGCAGCATTGAGAATGTCTGTATTGTGTTCTTTTCAGTGGATGTGCTGATGTAGAGTGGCAGCATTGGTGGTGTGTAGGGGGCAGTTGTGAAGTATCACAGGTCTCTTTGCGTGTTATGTGTACGTGTTAACAGGAGTAGCGTGTCTATCTCAAGGAGTAACATGTCAGTGGATGCGTGATGCGTCCGCCATGTTGTTGAGCTGTGCTGCACTCATAGGGAGGTTCGGTGCCCTGAAACAGAGAATGTATTTATTTATGCACAATAGGCATTAGATCAGATTATCAGAAACCGTCAACAAACTTCCCCCTAGTTAGTTGCCTAACTACAGTGTAGCCTAACAGAGATTTGGTCTTTAACAAAACATGAGAAATTTGGTCTTTAACAAAACATGAGATTTAAGAATTGTTAGCTGCATTGAATTATGACTATAATAATTGTAATATTGTAATAAACTGTGGAGCTAGTTGGGGAAATAAAATGTAAACAGCCGAAATTAATTGATAAAAAGCAAGCTATTGTCAAGCAAGAGGAAAACATTATTTAACAAGAATTCAAAAGGAAACACTTCCAAGTAAAACACATTTACAATATATATTTCACTAATATATGTTATGGATGTTCTCTAAAAGAGTCACAATATTTCATATTTGTTTGTCAGATGTGATATTTCTTGCCTTGCCTTTTGACAAGAATGTTACAAATTGTCTCATATTTTTAAAATGGTTAATTTCCTTCACAGCAAGATCTGGAGATTTAAACGAACCCTTATGGGTAAAAGTAGACCTTTATGGGCCAATCTTTACACTCTCACAGTTAACTTTACACAGATTTTACTGTGTTGGATACAAATAATAGACATGCGTGTACTGAGTCAATATCAAGCACTGAATTCACTAACAGATTACAGTCAGTAAAAGAATGGAAGCGGTATAGAAAATCGGTACCTCCTTGCTTCACTGCCCAATTCTGAGGGGTCCGAGTGGACTTTGACGCAGGCTCTGCGAAAGTGTACTGGTTTCCTCTTGTGCAGCACGTTAGAGCTGTAGCTGTGACCAGGATGTAGATTCTCAGCCATGTTAAAGTCAACTAGAATATAAACAAAGCCAAAGCAAAACAGACATGTGAGTTCAATGCACACTTTCACACACACCCATTTAGTTATGCATGCATGTTTCAAACAGTATACAAACCCACCTAGCATGATGGCAGCAGGAAACAGATGTGTTTGCAAATGAAATTGCTATGAGTATTTTTAACAAGTTGATACACAATTCAAATAACGGTTTCTTCTAGCGGCCTGCATATTTCAATGAAAAATTATACCACGTTACTGAGGTGTTGATATTGCCATAACAAATAGAAAAGAAATTTGTATTAATACACTACGGTGGAATACTTGAGCCTAATCAGGAAGACATGAAAAAAAAAAAAAAAACACACAAAAGATGTGTAATAAAAGGCAGAGAAATGGCAATGATCTCTTCCAAACATCATTCATCATAAGAGCTAACATCTTATCACAGGCGTTCAGTTTTTACCTGATAAAGGATAAGCGATAAACTGCTGGTTGATGTTTCCTAGCTCCTTTGGTTTCTTCTTAGACTCTTTTGATGCTTTCCAGTTTATAAGGAATTGTCTGGATAAGTCATTAATTTGCTTTCCATCAAGATACTCTGTAAAATTGTAAGAATTTGCACGCGCGCACGCGCACACACACACACACACACACACACACACACACACACACACACACACACACACACACACACACACACACACACACACACACCATCATCATCATCATCATCATCATCATCATCATCATCATCATCAGTCTGCCTAATTCTGCCAATAAAATCACAGTGTACAATATAGTGGTAGGTTATTTTAATGTATAGACCTATAGTATATCACGCAATACTGAGTAGGGTGAGAGGGTAAGAGTCCATTCAGTGTTACAGTGTTTGTACAATATCTCACCAAGTCTTTTGCACACAGTTACCAGGCGGTCTCTGTACTTGTGTCTTTGACAGACAGGATTTCCACTAAGATCCATTCGATGTAGCTCAGGCCAGTGGCTGCACACGTCCTCTAACTCCTAATAATACAACAAAAAGACTTCAATGAACATGTGTGCCCAGACTGCCCACAGAATATTCAATTATTTATTACTGGCCAGTACTATTGTTGGGGAAGGGTAATTTCTTTCTTAGAATGGGATGTGTATAGTCATGCATAGATTATGAATGTACAGTACATATTTCCTTAAACACAATGTATAAGACAATGCTAATATGAAATATAAAGGCTGATGGAAAATGCATAAACAACACGCCAGTCTGTTTTAATAAACAGTGTCGCCGGTGTCGTGTAACTACAGCGTTTTCCCCGGGGCAGTGTGTGCTGGCTCCTCCAGCCAGTTGCCTGCAGTTGTATGTTTATCTAAAGGCCCATTAATCCAAGCCTGGAAATATGAATACTCTCTGGACACGCTCTGATTGTTCATTGCCTTCCTGTCTTGGCCAAAGCGCTTCCACTTTTCCAGCTCGCGCCGCAATCAGTTCAGAGGGGACCCCTGAGTGCCGCGCGCTCCCAGGCTTTGATAAATGATCGTGTCAGGGCCGTCACTCAGAAGGGCCTCACTGAAGAGCAGCCCAGCGCCAAATTGCCCCCCACGCGGAGGCGTGGAGAGCAGCATGGGCTGGATACGCACTGGGCTCTTTCGGTCAGGGGCGTCACAAGGGGGGGAAAAGTGGGACTGAGTTACAAGGACCCAAGGTGGAGGGGCCTTCAATATATTTGCCAGACCCATGAAATGGGTAGGCCTACATAAGCAAATGTCGGTCTGTCCGGGTTTTCTATATAAAGGGTATATATGATGATGACATGATGATGACATGCCTACAAAAGGCATGATGTCATAAATGATGATGACAGACAGGGGGTCTGGCACAACCAGGTTGACCTGGTCTAGTTTACTTAAGCTATTGAAAAATAGCAGATTTACAAGCTCACAGTGCGGCACCAAGTCTTTGAATATATGTATTTTTTAAGCGAACATTTGTAACTCAAATTTTGCTTCTAGGGGGGGGGTCCCTGGAACTAAATATGGGGGTCCTTGACATTAAAACGTTTGAGCACCACTGACATAGAAATACAGGTATAGGTTTTTCAAAAAACCTCAGAAGGATTTGAAATATTCAAAGACAATTTTTCAAACATCTAATCTACAAGCTCGCAGCGTGGCACTGTGAGCTTGTATATCTGCTATTTTTCAATAGTTAAAGCACAAAATAATGCGTTCCCAGTCTAAATGGGTTAAACCCCCTCCCCCTCTGAAGAACATTCATGGGGGGCCCGCAGTGAATCCTTGTACCCAGGGCCCAGAAGTTGGTGCGACACCCCTGCTTTCAGCTCTCTGGGCTGGACTAATGATGAGCCAGTTATGAACCTGTATTTGACCAGTGCTTCGATTCCACTGTCCTCTCTGCCCCGCACAGGGCTAACGGCCTCCGAAGATACTCCCCATTTGTCACCCTGGCTGACTGCCTGTCATAATCTATTTTAAAAATCCATAATGTTTCCTCTGGATTCTGACCAAATTGTGCGCAAGGAGGGATTGATCCTTTGGGGGGCTGTCTTTGCAGGATCGATAATGGCAGTCGGGTTGTATAAATTATAGGAGATATCTGCTAAAGATGAGAGGTCTCTCTGACACGTGTACAGCAATTACCTGCACAAAGTCTCTCAGTAGAATACCGCTGGTATTGTGTTAAGGGAGCAGTCTTAAATGTGAATTGAATAAAAGAGTGCCTACATTGTGCTGTCCTACCGTGACATGCCAGCCAGAATGAAGGTGATGATTAAAGTCAGTAAAAACTAAAGGCATCTAGATTTTCAGCTAATACATCCATTCGGGGGGGGGTGTCCTGCCATAAGAGTCTCAAAAACCAACAGTAGGTCATTTTTCAAGGTCAACACAGCGAGTAGAAACCATATCTCTGCTTCAGATGAATCTCCCATAAAGTTCAGTGTTGGTGGTGTTGAGTATCAAATGCAGGACTCAGAGAGGGAGAGGAAAAATCAGCCTCGTAAGGAAGGAGAGAAACTTGCGCTTGTTTAAAGCTGTCAGCGAGGAAGGTCCCAGGGGACTGGCCCGCTGATTTGTTGAATAATTCTGACCCTGTGCAAGGCTTGGAGACTGGGAACCTATGGCAGGATTTGCAGGATTTGGTTCTTTAGCACCCTATTCTCCATATCATTTCACACATCACTGCAGAGAGCCATGGCACTATGTTAATGTTAACCTGATCAGCTAATAGAGAGTGTGTTGATTTTAATGTGCCGTGTCACGAATACTTGCTGTGATGTGATACTGTTTCCCTTTTTGATTGCACAGCATGCACACAATTTCTACTTCTGCCATGCATGAAGAGACCAAAGACCTCTTTAAGGACCTTTGATTTCACAGGAGTAGCATTTAGTAGTGTAAACAATACCTAGATTGATTAGATTTTTTTTTCTTAATTTACCTCCACATCATGCAATTTATTGTCAGCAGCAAAGAGTTGTTTCAGTTCCTTCAACACGACCAGGTCCCTGATGTCATCAATGTCATTGTTGTTAATATTCAAGACGCATAGGGAACTCTGCAAGAGGAAACATTATGCTCGTCATCATCATGGTCAATATCAGATTTATTTGTAAATAAAAAATATAATAAACTAGAAGCAGTGCTCTTCCGAGCACAGGTCTCCACCAGGTCAGGTAGGTCCTGGTGGCGCTAAATGTGAAAAGGGTGCCATGTCTTCTTTGGCCTTTAACGGCAATGTGACCCTGCATGCATGACTTGAGGCATTTTGTTCCAAAAATGTGTTTGGAAAAAGTCAACCTGCTGGTGGTGCTATAACAGGCCAATGTGAAAAGAGTGGAATTTGTTCCTTGACCTGGTGGGAATGTGCGTGTAGAATTTCTCTGTAATCACAAGCTGCGTTCATGATTTAAGTGATTTAGTTCAAAATGGACCAATCCTGCAAACTTTGGAAGCCAATGTTAGCCAATTAGGTGGAATATGAAATATCGGACAGATCTGTCTTGATCACATGACTATAGAGATACTGTGTAGTGATTTGCATGATTTTTAGATAAACTCTCAAGGAATAATAGGAAAAAATGTGTTTTACATAAGTTGGCCTCCTGGTGGCGCTATAAAAGGCAGATATGAAAAAAGCAGGGCAAAGGTTTTTCCTTGGCCTCTAGGGAGTGCACATACAAAGTTGTACACTGATTAGTGGAGTTATAGGTAAAAACACGAATCTGCCTGTTATAGCGCCACCATGAGGCTGATTTGAAAATATTTAAGTGGCATTTATTCCTCTGGCTATTGGGAATGGGCATGCACAATTTCACCAAAATCGCACGCTGCGTTCATGATTTCAGGCATTTTATTCAAAACTGACCAATCCTGCTAACTTTGGAAGCCAGTTTTAGCCAATCAGGATGGAATATGGAAAATCGGACAGATCCATGTCGATCACATGACTGTAGAGACACTGTCTACCGATTTGCGTGATTTTTGGACAAAGTCTGTATGAGTACTGGCAATAGTTAGTTTTGCAAAAAAAATGACTCCTGGTGGCGCTAGAACAGGTCCATGTGAAAAAATGTGGGGCAGAGGTTCTGAATTGGTATCCAGGGAGTGTGTGTGCACAGTTTGGCAGCGACCGGGACCACGGCGCCGGAGATTAGCTCGTAACAGACGGACGGACGGACGCACGGACGGAGGCGAAAACATACTCTCCCCCATGCCTTCGGCTGGTGGAGACAATAATAAATATATGTAATAATACGACTGAGCATAAAAGAGTGAAAAGGAAGGGCTATTTCCTCTAAAAGAATGAAAATCACTAGTGACATAATGACATTGAACATATTTTTGAAACACAAACATTTAGGCGCAATGATTTACTTATTTTCAAAGCTTTATCAGAGCATTTCTATGAGAAGAAGCTAGTTCTTAGCAGAGTGTACTAACTAAACCTGCAAAGAACAGTATACTACTGTACACGTATGTATTCTCTTGTATTTTGTTCTTTGTGTGATAGGCTACCGTGTACTATTTCCCCCCTTTTCATTCATCTGCATTAATAATAAACTGTATATTATGATAAGTCAGAATTACGATGAAATACTCGTCTCGTTTCAAAATACGATTACACAGTAGATGCAGCTCCTGCTAGATATCCATTTTGGCTCTCAGTTCTGAAACGGCACATGTACAGTATAGTATGCTGGAACCTTTTTACATTTACACAGCAATTTCTTTAATTATCTAAATAAACAAGTAGCTGAGACTTTTTGGTTTGTTTACTCACGGCCTGGGCAGTAAACTAAGTAACTGATTTGTCAGGGCAGAGAGAGAGAGAGACAGAGCTCTCTTTGACATCATCAAACCCAGCACAACACTGCTTTTACATGGGATCACTGACCTCTGAGTAATATGAGATCTTTTACACTGGGTGTGATAAGGCTTCCATATCATCACTGTCAGGCAGAAACCTCGTAACCTTGTATTTCATAAATGAATCTAGGGCAGGGGTCTTCAACGTTCTCAGGCCAAGGACCCCTTAGCTGAGAGAGAGATGAAGCAGGGACCACCAGATTCCATATAGTTTCATCTTTTGACAACCCAATCGTCAGTGTATTTTGGATTCATGTCAATTTGTTTGTTATTAGATATTTAACCACTTGAACCGTCAATACTTGACCAATAAACTTGACCTTTCACTCTGTACTCAGTGTGCTCTTTTTTCCCCTCTACACCAAACCTCTTTGCCGAAAATAGCCGATCTACAAGATCACAACATGCTGTATCACATTAGCCTCGCAAGCCATCCCGAGTTACGTCATCACCAATGTGCTTCCTTTCTCGGTCTGGTGTCCCTCCCATAGAGTCTCTTTATGAGAAATAGGTTTCTCAATTTCCAATCAAAAGGCTGCATTTCGAGCGAACCCGCCTCACACCGCTCCTGATTGGTCGAGCGGCTGCTACAGCTCTCGCATTTTGACAACAAACATGGCGGACCCCATGTCCGATGCGAGTTCACAAATCGCAAATAAAAGCTGCATTAAGCGAAGTTTTATCTGAAATCAACGGCATCTCATAACTTAAAAACGAACAACAGTTTGCACCTTTGGAATTTCTGTCTGGAAAAGACGTATTTGATGTTCTCCCGACGATGTTTTGATGCGCTGATGACTACTGACTGGACCTGTCAGTCAAAGTGAGTAACTACGTCATTGCGTAATGCATTGTCTACGGAGGACTCCCAGACTCTCCCCTGGGAGAGTCTGGCTGTTGCGAGGCTAGTATCACATAGCACTGTGAACTTGTAGATTTATTTTCACAATAAAAAAGGGAAATGTATTTTTTTAAAGATTTTTTGTCTGCAATGATAAGGCCAAAATACAGATACCAGGTTGAAAGAGGTCAAGTCTCCCACTCTGTGGACTTTATAAATATTGAACCAATGAAAAGTATTAATAAGAGATTGTGACTAAATAATAACAAAACTGGCAGCTTTGGAACACAGGTTAACACAGCAACGATACTGGGATTGCCACACAGCCTAATGTAGTAAAGCATAGAACATGTGGATATACCCTACATTTAGGTGTGAATATTATATTTGAAAATGGTCACACATGCCTTACTGAATAAGAAAAAATAAATGTAAATGAGAAAAGTTTACAAGGTTATTTTGTGAGGGTGGATGGACCATGGGGTTTCATGTTCAATGTTTCACTCCATGCTGGAAGTGGGTCAGATGAGAAAGTGTAAATGTGGGTCTCACAGCGAGGGAGAGGAGGGTTCTGGGGTCGAAGAGCAGCTTCTCCCCTGGAGACAGTTTCTGATTCTCCACGTGAAGCTCCTTAAGTTCACTAAGCCGCTCCAAGCCCTCCACCACTGTAATGCTGTTTCCACCAAGATACCTGCCAGTGTACACACACACACACGCACACGCACACGCACAGGCACACGCACACACACACACACACACACACACACACACAGTCACACACGCATCAGTTCAGTGGTGGAAAAAGTATCATTTGTTTTTACTTGAGTAAAAGTATCAATACTGCAATGTAGAAGTACTCTGTTACAATAAAATTCTGGAATTCAAAATGTACTTTGAGTAAAAGTTCGAAAGTATTGGTATCAATATGTACTTAAGAATGTCCCATTTTAAGTTTTCAAATATATAAAAATCTTTTGAAAATAGCAGATCTAAAAGCTCACCATGCCATTGACGAATTGTGAGCTTGTAGATCAGCTATTTTCAAATGGCCGAAAAAGAGAGCTGGGTAATGTATGTTTTAGTAAGTAACTAGTAACTAAGGTTCAATTAATTGTAGTGGAGTTAAAGTACAATATTTGCCTCTGAGATGTAGTGGAGTATAAGTAAGTATTGGAAATACTCAAGGACAGTACATATACCTCAGAAGTGTACTTAAGTAAATGCTTACTTTACACTTTACACCACTGTGTGTAATTTCATGTGATGACCACAGCAAAAGGGAACAACTGTACAGGTTAATCTACTCACAGTTTGGAGAGTTTCTGTAGGTTGGAGAGGTTCTCTATGTGAGCGACGTTGTTGTTCTGCATGTACAGGTGTGTGAGGTTGGAGGCGAAGTCGAGGTTGCAGATGTGCGTGATTTGATTGTCGTACAGGTAGAGGACTGTGAGGTTTCGGCACACAGAGAGATCGTCCTACGAAAGAGGAAACAATAACACATTGCTTTTTGTCTCTCTTGTGAATCGCAATTATACCTCAGAAGTGATGCGCAAAAGCATGAGGAATGCAGGGGAATGAGGCACTGGTGTTTCTGTGGTGCAAAAAGGATCTTGACCAACTTCTTACAATGTCCTCAATGTTCTTGTTGGAGAAGTTGAGGTGTGTGAGTCTCCTGAGGTGCTGTGAGAGGGAGTGGCTCGTCTTCTTTCTGAAGTGGTTGCTAGATTTAGCAATCAGATCCAGGGTGAGACGCACCATGGCGGCTCGTCACACACACTGCCTCAATAGAGGATGCTATTCACCGTCAACAGAGCGTTCAGGCCAGAGCATTTACTGGAGTAGTCTGTTGTTATGGAGAAAAATAGACATTTGAACTGAAATACACACAAGGAGTGAAATATGTTTCTCAGCCATGGAAAATTATCCCAAGAGCAAGAGAAACAGCCTCAAGAAATAGTCATATTTTCTTCACTAAAACATTTTCAATCACAAGAATAATGGAAAAGATGAGTCATGTACAGAACTTCGAAATGGATATGCTGTCAGTCTGGAGTTATAGGGATAATTGATGGCAAAAACCGTTATGTTTGACTAAGTAGATATAAGGGGCCAAAGGTTGGATGACCACTCAATTTGTGGTAATTAGAGCAGTCTATTCCCCAGACAGAATGAGCAGAACTACCAGCACCTCTCCCATCTCCTCACTCATGGGGTTTGTTTATTAGCCTGACATGACATTGAGACATCAAACGGGCATCTAATCTTTACTCTCAAAAACAGACATCATCCCATCCCATCCCATATCTACTCTCTCTCTCTCTCTCTCTCTCTCTCTCTCTCTCTCTCTCTCTCTCTCTCTCTGTGTGTGTGTGTGTGTGTGTGTGTGTGTGTGTGTGTGTGTGTGTGTGTGTGTGTGTGTGAGAGAGAGAGAGAGAGAGAGAGAGAGAGAGAGAGAGAGAGAGAGAGAGATGACAGCAGGTCTTTGCTACACTTGATCTGAGGTCTTGAGGCCGAGGCCGGCTGACAAGAGGCTCGGATCAATAACGTTGGGGCCAGCCTTGCAGAATTGGACCATAGTCTGACCTCTCTCGGGGGCAGCTGGCCAACACTTCATCATTGTCAAAGCGAGGATGACACCACTCACTGGGCAAATACACACACGTAGAGTAAAATACTAGTACGAATACAGCTGGACTGGATATTGAAAAGCGCATTAATAGAAGATGATCGCTAATATTATTCTAGCAAAAGCTAACGGTGGGTAAGGGTTAGCTAAACTTAACTCTAAAACAGCCTGGCTTTGATCGCTAAAAGAATTATTAAGTAAACTTACCTCTTCAAGTCGACGCGACGGTTTCCTTATTTACAAAAAAGGGGATATTGTTAAAAACATGCCTGCAGTTGATAGTCAGAAATGGGCCATGAACTGCAAGTCTACACTTGACTGGATTGTTTGAAAGGGAGGGATCAGATGGTTACTATGGAGACGGTACTACGGCATGGAGTTAAATATGAGGGACACTTTAGATTAGAACGTCCAGTAAATTTGTGTTGAAAATGTCGCCTATTTATTAGGATCTTGGATCTATAAATGGAACCAAAATGTTTATTTTTTTGTCATAGAGTTGGAACAGTATTTAACAAAGCTGAGCAGACTGCTAAAGTCAACTCTTTGTATTAATCGTAAAATGATGATGGGAGCTTCCGAGCTTGCTTGGTGATCAAATTGATGGCACGGGATGGTGTTTTTCCTTTCAGTCCGAGTGTATCAAAGGGTGCGTTCGGAAATGCGCACCGGACTGCGCGGGCGTTTATCGTGGGCTTGCCCAGGCCTTAACACTCGCTTACGGCCTGGGCATAAATATAACGATTGCATCGCGGGCACTCGCGCCTACGGCGCTCGGGCGCGAAGAGCAGGACCAAGGTCCGCTGGCCATCGCGCCGCTTGCAATGTCGTGGACAATAACTGTGACATCTAACCATAAAACGAGCGCTCTACCACACCCGGTGCGCATTTACGAACGCACCCTTTGATACACTCTGACTGAATCACCAGCAGAAAACACTCTCTCTTGATGGCACAGCATTAAACCTAGCTCCTTTCGGAACCCCTCACTCCACTGCTACGCAGCTGCGTAGCAGTGGAGTGGGGGGTTTCGAAAGGAGCTACATTAAACCTGTCTATGCTGTTTATGTCTTAAATGTCTTGAATGACGAATTGCTCCAAGACCCTTGGGGCCTTTTTGTGTTATCATTTTAGCAATTGTAAAATTGTAGCCTACAGTAGGCCTACTTGCAAACTGTTAACGTGTTCACTCAATCAACCAATCAATCAATCATGAAGTCTACAGGATTTATTTTAATCTGGTAGAAACAGAGATGCTCGAATTGCTTAGGTATCAATTAAATTCCATTTACTTTCACTTTAAGACCCAATGTCATTTCTAATGCCACCATAGACTAGACCATTTAAGTTGATCCTATAGGCCTAATAAATGCTATTCATGAATAATTGGTGATGTTTGAGACAACAGGACAACCAAGAGACTGCAATGCAATCCTAAATAGATTTAGATCAGTACTAGGCTCTCTGAATGTATGTGAAGCCTGTATCTACAAAAGCATAACAGTGAATAATACCTGTAGGTCTATGTAGTTAAGAGTCTTAACTACGGTACATAGAGTCATTACATTAAGTATAAATAAATGGATGCTTGTGGGCTGATACAATTTCCCTACAGATAAGAATATTCACTCCTGAGTCAGGCCACTAAAATGTAGAAAAGCCAGACTCTGAAACTCAAAGCGCACACTCTTGTAAACCTGAAGGGATGAAATGTGATACCATGTTTATCAGTTTTTCTCACTACATGTTCAATGTTGTCTATACTACTGCAGCCAGGACCACATTGCTCCAAGTAACAATGCGTATCATTTGTAGTAACATGCCAAGATCACAGCTCACTTCTACAAGTGACCCTTACATTGTAACATTATGTCAAGACCCGGGTTTCCTGTGAGTGAGTGACTTGTTGACTCCACTTATGCATGCAGGAGCACTTGGCGGGGAGGAAATGTTGAGTGTAGAGCCCCCCGCCCCCCTTCTCCTTACTCTGAGTCTGAACCCTCTTGCTTTCTGATAGGGGTAACCCCTTCACTACACCATGCTTGCTCTAATTATTTTGAGAACCAAAGTAAACACAATATCCTTGCCCCCTTGGTGGGGGTCATTAGTTCTACAGGGTTTAAGGTGCCTACAGATAAATAGCAATTAATCATAAGACTTATCAATCTGCTGCACTCATAGTTACAGTCATATTAGTATCGAATGACCCCTGTTTGTTATTCTAGTGTATTTCTGATGAATACAGCAAATGAGGTGGAATTCCTTAGTAAATTGTAGAGTTTTTTATACCAATAACAGGGACTATGCTGAATGGGGACATTGCAAAAATGTTAAAAGTTAAATGGATTTTGAGCTATTTCCACTTGTTTAGAATTTACATACATTTCCTTATTCCACATTTAGTTAAGCATACACATGTCCATCTGGTGATAATCATAATATTTACATGTCCAATGAGCTCAGTATGTTACACTGATCCCTGGAAGACCAGAAAGTGCATGGTCAGAACACATCCTCCACACTCACCAATGTAATCTATTAAAAGTTGGCAAAAATATGAGCTATCAAGTAGACCATGTGTGCAGATTTAAGACCCTTAACTATTTGGAAATTACATTAAAGATAATCTAATAGGTTTCTTATTTCTATAGCACTCATTCACCCTCCCATTTATAACATGGCTCAAATAATGGTAAAAGAAAATCATTATAAGAATCGGTGCCAAGGCACATGTACGTGAGAAAAAGCAGACATCTCCCAAGTCCCGCCGGGAATCTCTCCTCTGCCATACATATGACATCAAAATATACATTTAGCCATTACAATACCATGACAGGGAAAAAAGGAGCTGTGACATGAAACCGGGTCAGAGGGCCGGCGTGTAAGAAAAGGCAGACTCGGCAAGTGTCTGCTTCGATGGAGAGCAGACACGCCGGGTGAATAGACTCCAGTGTGTCCAGCTCCCGTTTCTGCGCTGCATCACTGCCGCGCCGCAGCCCGGCGTGCAGGCGACCCTCCTGCCGCTGCCGCACCGCGTACCAGTGAGAGACAACCTGCGCCGGGAGTCGCTCCGTAGAGACGTCCCGCACATGGCAGCTAGTGTTTACGTTTGAGCCAATGCAGAGGTTTCAGTTTGTTGTTCCATTATGTAATGTTACGGCGGGCCACAGTCGAATGACTGACTTGAGTGGTGATAGGCTAGGTAAATGCAATCCCGTCTTTGTTATAGATTTGGGTTGTGCTGCAAATTTCTATAATAGCCCAGAGTTTAGCCAAAGACAATAAATATAAAAAAGGTACACAATGGGGCTTCAGGCTATGGGAATTTTATGTCTTTAGAATATTTAGGAAAATCATTTTATATCCCTCCACTAGAGAAACTGTTTCACTTTTTTGCTGCCACATATTACCATCATTCTTGTTCATATAACATCATTATGCTTTTATTTAGCAAACATGAAATAACATTTCCCAAAAAGTGTACTTATATTTTAATGACCAAGTTTTATTTTTCCATGTGTCCCGACTCTATTCCTAGGATGACAGCAGCCATTCATGCTAAGGACAGTGGTAGAAAATTAAAACAAGTGCTCCAAAGAGAAATGAGATATTGCTAACCTTGATAGATAAAACACATCAGTAAGTGCAAGAAATGCACAAGACAACACTGCAAGGAGGGAAATCAAACTGGATAGTAGACCGGTTTAGTTTCCAGATGTGTTGACTTGATTGAAGAGTTTATCCTTGATGACTTGACACATCAGACCATGTATTGCCTCTATGGTTGTCTTGCAGCTAAACAAATACCAAGTAAAGGGGGAGAAGAAAAGAAAAAGAAATACCTGTTAGTTTGACTAGACTCTCAATAAAGCAGACAGTTTTAACATCCACATCCACAAGATGGATCATCAGTGGACTTCCATAAGCAACCCATAGGTGCTAAAATTAATACTAAATTAATACTAAATTGCTGTTTGTGTAAACAGTACAGACGGTATTCTATCATATTGCTATACACATTGAGTATAATTTGTGTGATTTTCTTTTCTTAAAATAAAATATAATATATAATATAATAAAGATTTTATTGATGCAAATCATAACTACAAAAGCTTTAAACAGTTAATTTGAGTTGTTTTGATATCTACATGACAGGAAAAAAATTAATTAGAAAAACTAGAAAACAAATAGGCCTTTAAAGATTTTGAGATTTTTTTACTCAAATATTTATTTTAAAACTGTAGTTACTACTAAACTAGGCTATAATATAAAACATACATAAACCATACTTTTATCTAAGTAAGAAATGTGAGTATTTTTTCCACCACTGGCAGCAGCAGGGCAGCCACACACAGACGAGACGAGACACGGCTAAAAGGAGAAACAATGTTCCCCCTCAATGCAAAGGGATAGTCGACCATGTTCTCTCTCTCTTTAAATTAGGTATTCAGCTTGCTTTGATATTGAGAGAGAGAGGAGTTTGCCTGTCCGCACACAGATGTCAACAAATAAATAACAGACGCTTTTTCGCTCCATGGAAAGTCGTTGCCGGTGTGGTAGCTTGCATTGACTTTATACGTTTTTTTTTTAAAACACCGCCCCCGGTGTGTAAAGACCTTAATACTTCTGCTGCTAAACACGTCCAGGAAAGTGATAAGTATTAGTATTATGGGTCAGCGGCGCCAAGGCCCCGTTATCACGTCCAGGGACAAGTTACCTGGTTACCATGGCGGCTGCTGGTAAGCAAAAACACTACATATCCCATAATGCAACTCGGCTGCCAGCATCAGTAAGTGTCTAATCTCCCTAGGCTCCTATTCATTGCTGATGCAAAGAACAGCTTTATCTCAAAATCTACTAATAACACTGAGAATTTTCAACCGAGGCAGGCCTCTTCAATGTGAGCGATGCTAGACCTGAATCGCCAAAACAAAACATTTAAAGGGGTGTGGCTTGCGATTCAGGGTCTGGAACTAGGCTAGAAAGTAATAGATTTTCTGAAGAAAGTAAAACAATAGGTCAGGACTCTCATTGGCATTTTGGTTATCCTTAATATGGACTAAATCTTTCATATTAATTCAATTGAGACAGTCAATATGTCACACAGTAAATATCTAATGATGATGTATGGTGCCAGGTCAAAGATGAACAGACTGACAATAATGAAAATCAATACCATCCATCATTTTATCAGCAAGCTGTACAATATTAGGGAGCAATGATGACAGTTTGACTATTAAATCACTTTTATATTGCCCCCAAATGAATATATTTGACAAAATAGTACACACACACACACACACACACACACACACACACACACACACACACACACACACACACACACACACACTATCTTTAAGTGTGATGTAGCCTTTACCCAGGGGTGTCACAAGGGGGGAAAGTGGGACTGAGTTTCTAGGGCCCACGCCCCACGGTTGAGGGGCCATAATTATTTTATGCTTTGGCTATTGAAAAATAGCAGATATACAAGCTCACAATGCAGCACTTGTTGCCGCGCTGCTATTTTCACATGGAAAGGTCTGAGCACCTCTGACATAGAAAGGATTTGAAATATTCAAAGACAAAAATAGCAGAGCTACAAGCTCGCGTGCTGAGAGCTTGTATATCTGCTATTTTACAATAGTTAAAGCACAAAATAATGCGTAATAATGCGTTTCCAGTCTAAATGGGTTAAACCTCCTCCCCCTATTTAAATCATTCATGGGGGGCCCGCAGTGAATCCTTGTACCCAGGGCCCAGAATTTGGTGCGACACCCCTGCCTTTACCTGTAGGGCTGTCACGATATGCCATTTTACATGACGATTAATTGTCACTCAAATAATTGGCGATTAACGATTTAATTGTGTTTTTGTCGTTGATAATTACATTTCTGTTTGGCTTTTAGGCTTTGAAGTTGTACATGGTAGATAAGACACATAACCTAAATATACAAAGAAATTACTGACATATTTGACAACTTACTACTTAAAAAATAACTTTGATAGTGGAAATAGCCGATCTACAAGCTCACAACGCGTCGCGATGCGACGCGTTGTGAGCTTGTAGATCTGCTATTTCCACTATTTCGGACATTTTTCAACATTCACGATTATGACGATTATGACAAAATAATTGCGATAATGTCAAATAATCACGATTAGACGATTATGTAATAATTGTGACAGCCCTATTTACCTGTCTCTGGTTGCTTTGGCCAGCTTGTCCTCAGACTTCCTGTCGTGTGTGTCCAGACCCAGCATGAAGCTCCCCCTGCCCAGCTGGGCCTCCGACTGCTCCAGCTTCTCAGACAGGTCAAACACCTGGCCTGTAGTGTAGTCTGAGTTCTGAAGGTACAACGGAATGTACGCACATGTTAGCAAATTCATTCATATCCGCATAAAAGGACACAAATGTTTAAAACGTACAGTTAAAGTTACACTCACAAAATCATGGCATACAATATTTACACTCACACACACACACACACACACACACACACACACACACACACACACACACACACACACACACACACACACACACACACACACACAGCTGTAAACAAAGGATTTTTTGTTTAATCACGACTAATTTTGCAGATTGGCAACAAATATGCCTGAATGGTTTTGGAAATAATTGGTATGCCAAGTTGCAGTGAAAAGAACCCCCCCCCCCCTCCCCTCACCTTAAGTTTGCTTAAGGTGAGGCCATGTTTTCAGTGCAAAAGATAATGAAGACACAATGACACAGGGGCCTTAAATGCGGTGACAGTGTAGCAACTGACAAAGCCCTTCACCAGCCTGTTCCTGACATGTCGTCAATTCATCTTCATCCAGAACACCAAGAGCCAACTGTTTGGATAAGCCTGATGGCCATTTAGGCTGTTCAGTCAAGCTCGGACAAAGCGACAGCGACTGCATCCACAATGGGAATTCGCATGAGGGGCTTTCAATCTTAAGAATGTATTGGTGAAAAGAGAGATGATCCACGGTAAGCCACAGCAGCATCTGCATCTCAGTCGGGTGTTAGCCCTACATTTAATTAATATGTATTCCCCTTGTCACAACAGTTATGATACACCCAATTCATAGTGGTTCTTAACCTTTTGTAACTCGAGGCCCGCCTGGGAATGGTTCAAGGATATGGCCACAGCCCACAGACCGAAATAAATGTCATTCTTATATAGAAAATAAACAAGGGGTATTCTGATCAGTAAAGTATTGCGATCTTTTTCTGGTAGCTGCTTCAATGATCCAATTAAATATTCTAGACAGAGATCACAGTTGAGAATGGTTAGATATAATATTATAAACAGGTGAAAACCTAGTAGTCTTTTATGAAAATGGCTATATCATTAGGCTATATATGTACTTTACTTTATTTGTTTATTTGGGCGGGACAATACATACTCATGAACACAGCAACAAAACTACAACAGAAGAATTTGAATGCAGTGTAAATACGTCGGAGTTACCAAGGATGCTAATTTGTATCCGTAGAACCAACAATATGTACATCAAAGGCAGGGGGCCAGAAATTTATTTTAGTTAGTATTTATACAAAAATATTTATGTTTATATAAAAATCACAACAGTATTTTTTGTGATGGCCTACATACCGTAAGAAGACTTGAAGAACTTAAGGTATTGACCCAATATTTATTCCAAAGGAGCTCCAGGAGTTTTCTGTCAAGGGAGGACTTGAAGTAAGTTACCTCCAAGGCATAATACCTAAATAAACGAAGAAAAAAGAAAAGCTCATTTATTATCAAGATAAGATCAATTTTATAGTGGAAAAGGGATGTGCATTAAAATATTGCAAATACTGTAAATAGTCGTGTCAAAATATCTCCAACATATAAGTGAAAGCGTAAGAATGTAAATGAATGATCAGCACTGACTGTTTACAGTGCACGCCGAAGTCTTCAATCTTGTTCAAGGGGATTGTCTGATATTCTGACGGCCCTTCATCTGGAGGTTTGTAGCCCTAAAGACACAGAGAAGAAAATGCTGACATTTAAGCAGAGCAACTGGCAAATTCAAATTGTGTTTTCATATTTTTTTTGTATTTCTCATAACCAATATATTATAAGATTTATATATAATAATTACATTAAAAGCAATGACTACATTTAGAAGGAAAAAAACATACGTTATACAATGGCATAATTGAAAACAATAAATCCATAACTTAATTTGTGACTTTCAATAAAATACTGATTTACTGATACCTTCGGGTAGGTTCTGAAGGCGCCAAGGTTGACTTTCCCTGCCGATATGGTCCGAGTGGGGTCGATCTACAGGGGGGAAAATACAGTAGAACAGGAAAAGGCAGTCAAGGGTCATGTAAACCTCAGGAGACGACCACAGCTCGACCACCACCACTGCTCCTCCCCCCCTTAACTGTGGCTGCCAGTGTGCTGAAAATACACACTTAATTATATGATGCCCATGGCATTTAAGCAAAACCAGTGAAGTGTAAATACTATATACAGTTACAAAAGCCAAATATTTGCCTGTACTTCAGGGAAGCCTACAACCATACATCAACAACCTTGGAGAAGACGCCTAAACGTGATTACGTCTTGCTCAGTTACTCATGATGTATGAATTTCAGTCCTCAAACTTGGAAAGCAAAGAACTTGCCTCTCTAAATGTCCCCCGCCTGATAGGAGGGAAATGAGGAATCTGACTGACCATATAAACGAGACTCTAGACCAAGGGTTTTCAAAGTGGGTGACGGGGCACCCTGGGGTGCCGTGATGCCAGTCCAGGGGTGCTGCGAGATTATTTGATAATATTTGGAATTCATCAATATCACTACCTCATCAATATCACTTCACTACGTTAGTAAAACAGACCTGATTTGCACTGTACTTGATGAGTTCTTTTTCTATTCTATCAACACTCTTCACCAAAAATAGCAGATCTACAAGCTCACAACGCGTCACATTGTGACACATTGTGAGCTTGTAGATCGGCTATTTTTTGTGAAACTTCCCCCCAGAATAGGCATGCTGGTTAAACGTCAAGTATAGCGTTATTTTCAGTCAGTTCTGATGGAAATGGATATTTCTCCAATATGATGTAAGATTCTAAAAATTAACAGTGTAATTCAGGGGTGCCGTGCCGTGGATGAAAAAGTTATTTGCTCTAATACTTCTAACTAAAGATGTAAAAATATCGATATTTTGAACTTACCACAACAGCTACAAAAGGCTCCTGAAACTGCTGGTTTAGCATCTGAGTGCTGACATCTATACCCGAGAGCCAGCATCCGTAGCCCGGGTGACTGTGGTACCAGCCAATAGCATTCTCCAGGCGCCCAACCTGACGGATCAAGTTTATTGTAGTTGGTTGGTAACGAAAAAAACGATACTGTGTTGACTTGCATGTTAAGAATCAATGTAACCACGGCACACACGAAAGTTAAAGTACACAAAATATAATAATAATAATAATAATAATAATAATTAGGACAAACTGAAATGTATTTTAAAATGAATAATTAAATCGAAAGTGCAAGCTCTCCCTTAGAGGTGGTTCCCGGACCTTTTCAACTCGAGACAAATGAGAGAAATTAGATGTTTGCCTGGGAAATAATTAGTGAAAATAGCTGATCTACAAGCTCACAACCGTTGTTTTCTAATTTATGGAATTTATTTGATTTTCTAATTTTTATTTATCCATGAAATTCTTTTGAAAAAACATAGATTTATTTTAATTCATGACAAATTGTGCATTTTTGGGGATAAAAAAAAAAAAAAAAAAAGAAAAAGATTGTTTGAGAATTACTTGTGACCCATAAAAACTGGTCCACAACCCAAACATGGGTCCCGACCCACTGTTTGGGAAACAGCGCCTTAGAACAGTGTTTCTCAACCACTGTGACTTTTAAAACATTTTTAATACCTCAAGAAAGAAAAGACCATTATTGCATCAAAAGTAATCAGCAAACTATATAAAAACTGGTAAAACATTGGTCAAATTGTGAAATAATATAAGAAAGAGGAAAACATTTTGAAAATAGCAGCACACACCATCTATCTTTTTGGATCTTATGACTATGATACGCTGTGTACTGTAGTACCTGCATTTACATCTGAGGGAGGCAAAAAAAGCCTCTCCTTTTTTAGCCCCTGGTCATGGAATGACCTTCAGTCCAGACTCAAATTGGCTGTGTTAATTCCTTTGAGAAGTTTTAAGAGAATCACTCTAGACAGATCTACAAACGCTTGCACTTGTTCAGACCTGTAATTCATTTGCTCTGTGATCTCTTCCTTTGGGTACATTGGGCACACTGTGCGTGTACTGCTACCTGTGAATTGCAAATTAGTTTATTATTTATTGTACATTTTGTATTTTTGGGGTTCTTAGGTATCTGTTTGTGTATCATGGATGTTCTATTTTTGTTGTGATGTCTTGTATGTAAGCAAGGATTGTGTAATTTTTTATTTCTGCCTCTTGGCCAGGTCACACTCGAAAAAGAGATCATGTCTCAATGTGTTTTTATCTGGTTAAATAAAGGTTAAATAAAAAAAATAAAAATATGAAAAGTGTGCCCTGGCAGAGAAAAGGTTTTGGCCTTGGCTTAGAGGACCCCCACCTGTTTGGCATTTTCAATGTAGGCAGCCATGTACTCATAGGCTGCAGCCTGAGCGTTCACCCGGGTCTCCGTGCCTTCCACTGGCAAGGCAAAGCTGTCCATGATCATCATGGTTTCACCGTCCACCTTCCCTAGCATCAGACCCATCACCTCCAGGTTGCCTCCTGACCTGGCGTGCATCACCATCTTCAACAGTGCCAAAGCTGACACCTTGCAGTACTTGAAATAGTGATGGCTGTGGATATAAGCATGAAAACAATGCGAAAATCATTAGAGATGACACTAAGATATTATAACATACCTGTAACGTTACAGGGTATAAGCTTTTCTTTTTTTAATATTTTGGAACCCATTCAACATTTTCAACCATTTTAACACAATAGCTAAGACTGGGGGATTTAACACTGTTGTGGTAGAGAGTGGTAGCTGTAGCATGTAGCTTGCTAGCTAAGGCTGCCATGACCATCCTGACCACGTTACAAAACAAGCAGGTCTGCAGAGTAAATAAGAGGGGAAACATCTCTCCATTGAATCGCAGCATGTTATACTCACTCCTTTGTCCATGGCTTTGCTGCGAGGATCTCTTGCTGCTGCTTTTTGTCATATTTGTAAATCTCATCTATGCCCTGGACTTCCTGCATGCTATTCTGCATCTCCCATGTTTTCTGAGCCACGCTGCTGCCTGCCATGCTGACAAACTAACAGAACAGCAACAATGTGACTCGTAAAATCCCTTGGCAACTTGATTCAAATTAGTTATTAAATGTTTAAGGTGTCAATAACTCACAGACATTTGACTAGAACAACAACAGGAGTCAAGTCACTCGTTCAGGGAGCCATGACAGTGGATGATACCATGATACCACCCAACCATGGGCGGTATGAATATTTATGTTGCTTAGAGTTATAGTTATGGATGGACATTCCAATTGTACCTGGACAAATACAACGTCCAACGTTCGTTACGTTTGATTTATTTATTTGAGAGAATTCCTCAACAACATATTATTCTTCTAGACGATTTTAACGGTTAGTTGTAAACAGAACACCCCCAATAAAAGTATGGTTTAGTCCAAAGTAAGCCCAGAGAACAAACAGGAACACACTGACATCTAGTGGGCTGTTTGTGGAAAGACAACTGGATCATCATCCTGGAAGAAATAGAACATTTGAAAATTACTGTCAAATATATTGCATTATTACTTGTTATGTTACCGTCATTTTAAAGCAATATAATTTAAATTACCATCTGTGTCAAATACTGTAGAGAGTAACACATTATTAGTTGTTAGCATGAATTTACTACATAATCTTTCACCAAAACAACCGCAAAAGTAGGCTATATGACTTGGCCAGTCACTGTCACCGTACGTTCTATAGATAGAGAGAATGATAGTGTTGTAGCCAATTTTATGGTTGTGTATTCTCTCTCTCTCTCTCTCTCTCTCTCTCTCTCTCTCTCTCTCTCTCTCTCTCTCTGGAGTGCTGTGCTGGCCACGCGATACTTGGTTGGTGTTGTGGTTGTCCTTAGCAACGCGCTGATGCTTGGTGTCGTTTTGGCTCCGGCCAATTCAGCTATGTATCTATCCATATCTTTTACAACAACATAGGCATGGTTAAAACTTGTATCTGCAAGCCATATCTTTTGCTTTAATTATTTAATAACAGCATGGATGATGGAGTAAATGCAGCAAAAGAAAGAGCATTACAGGACAGTGTCCCACCATATCTGGAGATCAAGGTAGGCTAGTAAGGCTACTATGCATAGCTGTATTCAGGATTCAAGAGATTTGTGTGTGAAATGTTGGTGTGACATGATGCTAAACACCTGGCCTGTAACAACAAAACAGGGTAAAGTGTAAATATCAACTTTATTAGCAGTTCTCATGGGAAAAGCACAGGACAGTAGGTCTACAGCTCAGATACAAGGTCTACTAATAGGATGTAAACCCAAGAAAGCACTATGGCTTGTTTACATTGGGTTTCTTTATTGGATTATACAAACACTTTAGTATAGTATATATATAATTAAATATACATAATACACACCTCCAGCAGAAGGCTGGCCTAAGTCCAGACATGTAGGCCTAAATTATATGCAGGAGATGTACTAACTATAGTGCCCCGTCAGAACGCTGAGTTATAGATGAGAGTAGAAGGATTTCAGGGTGTTCTGTGAGACTTTGAATCGTCTCAGCTTTCTGAGGTGGCAGCTAGTGCACAGGTGACTCCGACCACAGTGATGTACACCGCTGTACTTGAAACTACTCACCCGAGTCTCTACTGGTGTCCTGTTTGTATCACCTCATGAGGATTGTAGGTCCTCTGACATTGCGTACAGAAATCCACAAATCATCTCCTTGGTTTCACTGACATTCAAGAAGAGGCTTTTGTCATGGCACCATGAATCGCTTTGATGACATCCTTTTTCTTATAGAGGGTATGCGCATGCATAATGTGAATGGCAAAGTGGCAAATCAAGTGAGTAGCAAAGTGAGTTTAACTTTTTCTGTTTGGATGTATGGGCTGTCAAGGCCAGAAAGTAGTTTTTTGCCACTCAGTAGGCGTTCCCGCATAACTTCCAGGTATGATGATGTCACACGCATACCCTCTATTAGAAAAGATTAAATCCATTATTATATAATGTTAGCATAATCATGTATTTGTATCCATTGTAGACAAGAGCTGAAGACACAAGGAACACAGCAGCTGCATCTCTTTCAGCTTCAACAGGAGGTAGCTCTCCTAATTTTGGCAGAGTTGTGGTATACATGTCTGTCATATTAATCAGATGCCACCTTTTTGGTATAATGTGAGCACATTTTATTCATTTGTTTTTTTCTTTCTATCAGGTTGTGGCCTAATTTCACAGCTGGGATCAGAATATGAAAGGAAGAAGCAAATACTCCAAGAGGAACTTCGTCAGGACTACAGATGTTATGTTACAAAGGTCAGATTAAACAATCACAGGGTATGATTAATACCCTTTAAATAGTTTAGAATAAAATTAAATATAACATACAACAGTCAGTATACATCAATAAAAACGTACTTAGAATACACAAGTGTATTAAAAACTCTATAAAATGCATTCCCATAACGCAGAAGCAGTGATCAAGGGCTGTAGGGATTGGATGGAAGAGCTATTTAAAAACATCTTATTTAAATGTCCACTGCAGTTGGCACAAATGATGTCTTGTAACCTTTCTTTTTTGTTAGAGGTACTATGAGCCTCCTGTCTGATGGTAACATACGGTTGTATATGTCCTAAAGTTGCTTGTTTGTTTCCAATGATCTTACTTGCCTGACTAAGTACCTGGATGAGCTTGTTCCTATCTCTAACTGAGAGGTTCCCATTCCAAGAGACGATGTTAAAAGTGAGAACGTTCTCAGTGAGTGACCTATAGACCATGGTCAGGGTGTGTTTGCTAGAATTCAAACTTCTCAGTTGCCTGAGAAGATAAAGTGAATTTATTGTCTATAGTTTTTCCCAGATTCAGATGTGATTAGATTACAAAATCGTATCTTTTTTTACCATTCCTCCCCCAGAAAGAAGTTCTGAAAGGAGGAGAGCCTGGCCCACAGCCTCGGAGTCTCTCCCTACCTATTGATGAGAGAAGATTTGCTAAGGTGTGTGTGTGTGTGTGTGTGTGTGTGTGTGTGTGTGTGTGTGTGTGTGTGTGTGTGTGTGTGTGTGTTGTGTGTGTGTGTGTGTGTTTGCGTGCGTGCGTGCGTGCGCTTGTGTGCGCGCGTGTGTGTGTGTGTGTGTGTGTGTGTGTGTGTGTGTGTGTGTGAATGAATCCATTTTTATCAGTCTTATCTTAATCCCAGAACCTTATAAGAGAGAATGAGTAAACACGTGGTTTCCATGGCCGTCAGTGTTCCACCCTTTAGTGATATGTCGTACCTCAGCTTGAGCTGATGTAAAAAGTTGATTGCATTTCCTTGCGTCACATAGCAACTGCTTTAGTTTACATTTGCTGAAAGACAGGCTAGTGTCTCAACTCTTGTCTTGGCATAGCTAACCAAATGTTGTTCAATTGTAAGACCTATCAGTGGCTTGATGGAGTAATGAATGGATCTAAAATACTGTGTGTGACAGGTATGGACGGTAGAATAAGGTGCTGAATACAGCTGCTTTGATTGTCATGTTTTCTCAAATTGTGAGTGATGATGTAATGTATTGCTCTTTTTTCTGCTTCAGTATTCAGTGGAGAAAGAAAGATATGCGTCACTTTCAAACATGCAATATTCTTTATGTACTATATACTGTGTTGACTTGAGTCATCCAGTGAGGAACCCCAGAGACAAACAGCTTTGAATTTGTGTTCTGTCACTAGGAGCAACTGAGAGAGGAGAGAAATTTTGAATACAACCTCTTCCTCAAGAGACAAGCTGGACTGAGACGTTTAAGACAAACACATCCTGTTGTCTCTCAGGTAGAAGTAAAACATACTTCCTGTTTTTCATAGGTTTGTGTTCATATTCAATAAGCGCCACCATCACTCTGCACATTCATATCTCTACAGGTTCAGGTGTTGGATGCTCCAAGCTCTTCTTCTCCAATTCCTCTGCTGACGATTACTGAGGCTGAGCCAAGCGTGCTACAGCCAACACACGAGGAGCAGCTCCCATCTACAAGGAATGCAATCACTCAGACCAAGGCAGCAGGGACTGGAACGGGAACACAGAACCCTCAGAAGCGAAGGCAGTGGCACATTCGCAGACTGAACAACCCCCGGGAGGTCTGGGAGGGCACTGGCAAGCCAAGAAGGCTCAGAGGGCTCAGGGCGGACTATAGCTCAGAGGCGGGGCGGAACACAGACGAGGAGGATGAGGAAGAGGAGCTGGAGTTTTATCCCCAGAGAGCGCAAAACGGAAACATCAGAGAGCCTGGACACACAGTGAGAAGCCAGCAGCACAGAGCTGACAGGTGAGGTGTAATCCTAGAGGTTTTGACAGCCACCCTCCTGCAAGAGTCATATTATCACATGTGTTAATCATATTGCTTTCATCTGTTGTGTCGTTCTGTGTCAGAGTTCTTCTAGACACAAAAGAAGTGGATGTCCCAGGTGTTTGTGAGGAGGACAACGAAAGCAGGATTAGGAAGTCACAGTCAGCAAGAACAAACCCCATGTAATGTAGTGTACTGGTCACCCGCTATTAAACAAATGTGATTAGCATTCCTTTGCAAGGAGAACACTTCAGTCTCTCTGTTGATCAAGGCAGTATTGATTGAATGGAGCCAAAAACAGGAAAATATTAAGACAACATAATTACTTTTATTAGCAGTCAGGCATTTTAGTGCCTTTCAGCACTTTGTTTTCTTACCTGATTATATTGTATCTCTGTTTCCGATGTATGCAATTAGTTTGCCTGCAAATAGAGCCGCCTCATCAATAAGCTTTTAATATGGAGGACTGTTCTCTCTGATGGAGAGTACGCCTTGGGCCAGTTCCAAGTACCGGTAGACAATTACTCACCACGGTTCCATCAGACGAGCTGCATTGATTTGAGTCGGAGGCTTTCCTCCCTGTTTCTAGGCCACTGGGTGGAAGGCTCTGGGGTGGGCAGACTGTGATTTGTGATAGTGGTGTGACGTGAAGCGCTGGTGCACAAGGCTCATGGGGGTGTGGCTCAAGGGGAAACTGATTGATAACCTGCTAGCTTCATACTGTACGCTGTCATTGATTTGCCAGGCTCAGACTCTTGACTGTCTATTTGTGTGTAACAGTCCACAAATGCCAGACAGCATGAGGACTACAGAGAGATCCAGGTCTGCTGCCAACAACGACACCGCTGAATTCACCACCGGACTCCTGATCGGTAGGACCTACTCTCACAAATTATAGTTTTCAGATGCATCTTCTTCATACATTCTCTGCAACATATATGCTAGAACATGTCTTTCAATGGTTTTGTGTTATGATGCAGGGACGACGGAAAGGTATTCGGCCTCTCAGATGAGAAAGGAGCGCTACAGACAGGAGCTGCTGGAACAAATGGCTGAAGGGCAAAGAAACAAAAGGAAGTGAGTATCAGCATATGCAAGGTGACATCAGTTAAATGAGATTGAAGACCTGAGGGGATTCTAGGGTTAGTATTTATACAGACCCTACCTGCACTGATTTGGTCAGCCATTTGTCCTTCGCGAAATGGTCTTGTATTGTGAAAAGTTGAATATATATCATACTTCATACTGTATACTTTAGATCAGTGGTTCTCCCCCCAGGGGGGTCCCCAAATTATTTTGGGGGGGTCCCCAGATGATTAACTTAATGTGCAACATCGTTTTCTCACTCAACAGTAAACAAACAAACATAAAGTTTAAGTGAATAGAGGGTATCTGCACATTTCTAAAGTGACGATTTATGGACTTCTCTAAAATGACAAATTAAACATTGGCCAAATTGTCAAATATCAGAGGCAGAAATTGTGAAAATTGCAGATCTAGATCAGATCTGATTATTTTGGGGGGTCGCGGCCCGAAACGGTTGAGAACCACTGCTTTAGATCCTGCTTTAGAGTGAGTAGACAATGTTTTTAAAGAAGATATAATTTGATTTGCATCCCCCCCCCCCCCCCCCCCAGGGAAAAGGAACTTGAGTTGAGAGTTGCTGCCACTGGTGCTGTAGACCCTGAGAAGAAGGTAAAGCAGAGCAAAGTGCAAAGAACTAAAAATCCCTTCTTGTTGGGTATCATTCGTTGATTTTTCTGTTGCATTTCATACAGTGGAAGATACATTTTGTTGCATCACTTCACGTCACATTATGATGACCAAAACCTTTTCAGACACGTGTTTGGTTTGGTGCAACCTCTTTGTGTGTTTACCATTTTATCTCTGAGCTGTTTTGTGTTTTCATTATTTTCATACAAGCCTTGGCCCAATTATGACAATAGTTGTACTTGTCTTGTCTCTCGCTATCAACACTTGTTACACAAATTGTTTTTGCGAGATCATAATTCAGTTCACTTGGCACATTGATTGCATAGCTATTTGTATTCATGTGTACATTTCCGTTTTCATTAGAAGCATATTCTTCTTTTCTTTTTCTGCATATTGTGTCCTTTCATCTAGCCTGACCGCATTAAGCAGTTTGGGGCAGTCAATCGTGAGTATACAGGCTGGAGACGGGATGTTCCCTATAAGCCTGGGGTAGGCATGGATTCCTTGGGGACCACGGCAAGAACCCAGGATGACAAGCCACCAGTGGGCTCGGGTCCCCCAAACAAACCTCCGGTGACCTTCCCCTCCTCAGCCCTGGACCACAGCATAACCCTCGGTCACAACACTGGAAGGACAGCGGGAGGTTTAGGGATGGGGATGGGACTGGGGGTCCCTGGACTGTCCGCTTTTAACGAAGACTTCCACAGGAGCCTCTCCAACACATTAGGAGAGATGGTAGCGCCACGGTAACTTAATTCCCCCTTTCATAGGCTTTATTATAGTTAATTTTGCTAATCTATTGATTTCTGTGTCTGCTTTTGTAGAATGTTAATGCATTGCTTTGTATTTTTGTTTTTCAGACTTGCCACTATTCCTCCTCCCATGCCCCCCACTGTAACAGACGCATACAGGACCCCTTATGACGAGGCCTATTACTACTATGGAGCAAGAAATCCTCTCGATCCATATACGCCCTACAGTCAGTATATGCTGTAATATTACACCGTTTTTTTATGGCGTAACCGTTGGCCAAGCCAATAGACAGATTTAGTTTGTATGACTGGCTGGATTTACAGGTATACTTGACCCTTATAAGTGAACCAGTCTCACTTCTCATGCCACTACATCATAGAGCCACATTTGGTCATGAAAGTGGCACAGTAACACGGAAACTTATGAAGGGCATGGAAGTTTGACTGATTGTTGAAAGGAACGTTTGTAACTAACATTGTTCTTGTGAAACACTCTTGTTTATATTTATTTATTGGTGAAGTATTTATACAGATCATTATTTACATTTGGTCAAATGAAGCATCATCACACTAGGACATAGGCCTGCATGTGTACAAGCAGCCGGCATGTACCGGTATGTACAGTATATTGTGGCTTCACCACTGAACACCACTTGTTTCGGCCATAACTTGTACACATCGTAACTTAGCTAAAGATTGGCTAAATACTTGACATTCAAGTCCCGTTTCAGCCAAAACAATTACACTCTGGTCATGGAAGGATGTGGCCCATAGCAACTGTGTGACTAACTGACTATGACATGACGTCTAAGGAGACAGATTTGTCATACTGTCATTGATTGATTTATTGGTTTGCACAACAGCAGTCATATTCCAACGTACTACTTCTTTCAGAGGAAATACTTTGTCTGATGACCGTGATTCAGTGTGAAAGCACTGAATCATTGGCTTTGTAGTGTGTGGTAATTTAATGTACAGGTGGGAGTAATCCAGTGGGCTTTAAATAACCCTCTCAGACCCTTCCATAGAGATCTATTATCATTTATCATCAAGCCACTATTTCACCCCGATCGATGACCAAGAGGATTATTTGGGCACAGCCATTCATGAATCTCATTTGACCACAGCACTGATTTGACTGGTTTAAGTGCATATGCAGATGCTGAAGAATCAGGCTTAACCCTAACCCTAACCCTTGGTTGCATTTATTTTTCGTTCACCATTTTATTGTTGCCAGAATCAAGCTCACTGAGCCATGTATTGAAAATGCAGCTGAGCAGCATTAGCCAGGACACCAGATGAATGCCATTGCAAAAAAATATTTGGTCTGGACCGTCTGGTACCACTCAGTTGTGATTGGATTTCACTCCTGAAGTTGCGAGGGACCAATCAGGGCCCAGTATGAAATATGGGACGGCTTTATTACCAGAGGCATCACATTTTGTACCCGCGCCTTGGTAATGCAGGTTCCACACAGAGATTCCAGACTCATATCTATGCTCTAGCCAGGCCATGCCAGGCTAGAGCAGCATCCTGGTAATGAACCTGTATACATCGTGTGGTGTTTTAAACCCCATATAGGCCTACACTTAGTTGAATGGAGTCTCCATATCCCTTCGTTGAATAATAGTCTATCTACAAGCTCACAATAGATCTGCTATTTCTGCAGATTTATTTGCCCCAGAATAGGGATGCTATGTTTTAAGTGGTTAAAGGTTTGTTTTGTGTTTTCTACTCATCTCCCATTAGGTGGAACGCCTGGAGGAGTGGCACCACCCCATGGACCTAATGACAGCACTGGGTCAGTGTCTGTTTCCCTACCTGAACTTGACTTGCATGCCAATTTAAAACCAAATACAACTTGCAGAAACTAGTGCTTGACTGCTTTTTCCCCCCAGTTCTGTCTTTCTGCCAGTAGGGGGCGTCCAGACCAAACATTAGCATGTTGTGTTCAATTCAATGCTGTACACATGGACCATGACTCATTACAGCTGCATTATCTGTCTTTAGAGCAACCGTCCAGCAAAGAGCATCTTCCTTGTCTAATGGGTTGCTGCTGCCTGGGGAGAAAGCCAAGCACACCAGAGAGAAGGCTCAGACTTATCAAGAAGAACTTAGACAGCAGGTACACAATCACATCTGCATGGCTGGAACATTAGCATTCAGTACATTTGATGGGGGTGGGGGGTGGAGGTGCTGTTTAAGTTCTAAATCACTTTAAAGCTATGAATTTCAGGTTAGCGAGTTGGTTCAGGTGTTCAAAAAACAATCCTTTGTTTCCTTTTCCTACATTTAAAAATAAATATCTCAGAAGATATATATATATATATATATATATATATATATATATATATATATATATATAATTAAGAAGTAGTCAAAACAGCCTACAAGCTCACAATGCGGCACAAAGCAATGCATTGTGTGCAAATGTCTGATTTTACTTTTGGGTCTTGAGTAAAAAAGTTTGTGAACCACTACTGTAAGTGTTCTGAAGCGAGACGCCTATCTTCCTTTGCTTCCCAGATCAAAGACAGCGAGGAGCGTAGAAGAAGAGACAGACAGGAGAGAGAGCGTTACGACGCCAAGATCGAGGCCGAGATGAGGGCCTACGACCCTTGGGGGAGAGGCGGAGCCGGGGCCCCTATTAAGGACAACAGAGGAAACCTTATCAGTGTGTTTGCTATAATGTTCTCTTTTTTTGCCATCTCCTAAACACATTTGATGCCACATTTTATACTTTACTTTCTTATGACGGTAGTTTCACCTAAAGACGTCACCAGAAGAAGATTCTCTGAAGGTAGTAAAAAAGAGTCTCCTTGCCCTCAGGTGACCTGAAACAAATGCACAGGATCAACGAGACAGCGTACATGAACCCTCAGTCCCGGGACAGGAGAGAGCCAGACGGCCACACTCCTCGAGCTGAGGACAGGGCTCCCTCCTATCAGATATCAGGTTATCCTTACTGTTCTTCTTCTTGGTGTCCATGTGGTGAAGCTTAGCCGGGTTATTGCCTAAAATGTGTTTCGCTCTGCACATGTTTGTGTGTGTGTATGTTTATGCCATATATCCACTTCCGATATTCACATGTCGGCACATTTTGTTGGGTATGACGCAAAATAGCTAAATGTTACTCTGTTTCATTCTGCTTTGGTTCATCTTTGTAGGCCGTCCGTCTCCGTTTGCCCGTGGTAACGTGTTCGCTGCTAAGCCCACTCCACAGCAGCTCCACGAGCAGGACGCTTACAAGGACTGCCTGAAGCAACAGGTAGAGATAAACACTTGAATCCTTACGTCCCTATTCTGGGGGCGAACATTCAGGGATTGGTGTTGAAGGAAGAATTAGGAGGGGACCAACTGTAGAGCCCCGGGGGACCCAGGTCAACAAAGTATAGGGTTTGAGTGGATAACTGAGCCTCGTCCATCTATATGAACTGGCCTCAGGTTTGACATGTGGCGGGTGAGGGAAGGATCAAATAAAACACAGGTTAATTGTATTTGTGTGTGTGTGTGTGTGTGTGTGTGTGTGTGTGTGTGTGTGTGTGTGTGTGTGTGTGTGTGTGTGTGTGTGTGTGCGCGCGCGCGTGCGTGTGTGTGTGTGTGTGCGTGCGTGTGTGTGTGTGTGTGCGTGCGTGTGCGTCCCTGTGGGACAGATAGAAGAGAAGAGGCGAAAGCAGACGGAGGAGAGGGAGCGCATCCAGGCAGAGGAGGAGAGGGAGGACAGGAGGCTGGCCGAGGACAGAGCCCACATGCTGCGGGAGTACGAGGCAGAGCAGGAGAACAGGAAGAAGAAGATGGAGGTGAGTTGCTCCATCCAGACTGGTGCCAGAAGGAGTATGATATGTGGTCAGGAGGAGGAGGTCAGACGAGGGATGGGGCAGCGTTTCCACAAGTTCTAGAACAGGGGTCTTCAACGTTTTCATGCCAAGGACCCCTTAGTCGAGAGAGAGATGAAGCAGGGACCCCCCACAACCCATAGATACAATATAGTTTCATCGTTTGACAGCGCAATCATCAGTGTATTTTGGATTCATGTCAACTTGTGTTTTCAGATATTTAACCACTTGAACCGTCAATACTTAAAGGAGCTATAGTCAACTTTTTCATTGTAGGGCCGGCACTTTGTTTACATCCTAGTCTATAGACTAGAATGTAAACAAAGTGTCGGTCTGACAATGGCCAAAATGATTATTTTATCAATATTTTACGCTTTTTGTGGTCATTTTTGAATTGAAACACATATATGAAGCTTATTTTTTTATAAAATATTTTCGAAACATTATTTTTATTTTAGCATCCATTTTTCAAGAAAAAGTTGACTATAGCTCCTTTAATAAACTTGACCTTTCACTCTGTACTTAGTCTGCGCTTTTTCCCCTCTACACCAAAGCTATTTGCCGAAAATAGCCGATCTACAAGCTCACAACGCCTCACAGGGCGTTGTGAGCTTGTAGATCTGCTATTTTTGGCTAACGTTCTCAGAATATGGACGCTAGGGTTGAAGTGGTTAATATAGAAAAGGAGGGAAAAAAAGCTTCTATCACACAAAGATTTGGAGGACCCCCTGTAGGAACTCTGATGACCCCCTAGGGATCCTGGACCCCCTGTTGAAGACCCCTGTTCTAGAAGGAACTGAGGAGAACGGTTCAGTTCAGTTCATCTCTCAGTACAGCTCCCTGAAGGGAGTGGCTGACTTGTCTGGCACAGCAGTGATGGTTCGCCTCTGTCTCTGTGTCCCCTCTCTCTCTGTAGCAAAAACAGAGCAACAAAACGACCACGCGTCAAGCAGACGAGCATCGAGGGGAGGAGGAGGAGAAGAGGACGACGAGGGAGGAGGAAGAGAGGCAGAAGGAGGCGCTGAGACTGCAGTGTGAGAACGAGGAGAAACGGAGGGAGAGGCTGGCGCAGGTGAGTGATTCCGAAGCCCGTTACCGGCAGCTTCTTTGTTTCCCTTTCAACGTTTCTGACAATCAGGATGGCTCTCCCCTACCATGCAGCTGCGGAGGGAGCCTTCTCCTCCTGTCCCAGCCCTGCAGAAGAGGCACCAGGCCTCCAGGCCCCCCTCTGCCATCAGCCTGCTGTCTGTAAGTTACTGCAACACAGGAAAAAACGAAACAATCCAACCTCACAAATACGTTCACTCCCATATTGTATTCTACACCAGTGGTTCCAGTGGTTCCCAAACAGTGATATTTGTGGGTCACAGACCAATTTCTAACAAAAACCAACAATCTAAGAAATTCCATAAATGAAAAGAAAAATATAATTAAGAAGTAGTGAAAATAGCCGAACTACAAGCTCACAACACTGCGCGAAGCGACGCGTTGTGAGCTTGTAGATCTGCTATTTTCACTACTTCTTAATCTAGTTTGGGTCCCGGGCAAAGGTCTACTTTCTCTTTTGGGTCTTGGACTAAAACGTTTGGGAACCACTGTCCTACACAATAAAAAAATATTTCATTTATTTTTAAATGCTAATTTGTGCGCTCACAATCCTCATAACAATCTCCTTGTCTCAGGAGCGGTCTACATCGTCTGTGCCGTCCTCTCCACCTGTTCCCGCCAGGAAAAACCAACTCAGAGCCAAAGGTGAGACCGCCTTCCAGTATGGTTGCACACTCCGGTGTAAAAAGGAAGTTTTCATGCGTGCTTCAACCACTAAAGTGGGGAGCTGTTGCACTCAGACAGAAGGGCAATCCTTGAGTGTAGAGGACAGAAATGGTGAAGCCATTATTTAGCCGCCACTAGGCTAACATTTCTGTTCTTTTATCGCTCACCCTTCTTCCTCCCTCCATCAGAGGACCAGCGGGGGGTACTCGGTGAGTTGTCAACCTTGCGCAAGCACCTGAGGAGTGAGCACAGACGACTGGAAGGTCAGCTGGGTCAGACAGATGGCGAGGACACGAACACGCCTCCTCCCACCAGGTATAAGCACAACTTTCACTACTCCCCTTACCTGACCTTTCCAGAAGAGGGAGACTCGTTTATCATAATGCTTCCTGTTTAAAGAACAGAGAGATGTACTTACATTAGCAGCACACTGCCTCAGCTGGTCTCAGTTCAGTGGATACTGCCTAAAAGATCTAGCTCATTAGGCAGTGATGCAGCTGGTTCTGGTCTACTTGAAGGGGAGTTCACATTTTTCTTTTGCTGCCTGAAAGGGGGTTTCTCTTGTCCTTAGCTAATGATTAAACCAGGCTACTCAACATAAGAGGGCTCAGGGGCCACTCAGCAAAATATCAAAAGTCCAAGGGTTGCAAGCTAGAAATGACAGTCCTATTTTGGACATTTAGACAAATTACACACTACACGAGTAGTCTAAAAATTAAGGAAACACACAGAAAAGTGAGAAAACAGACATATTTCCATCTATAAGGCCAAACCTCATTGAACACAAATATTGTCATGGAATGATTAATGATGAAAAGTCACAAAATATGGCTTTATTCACAACATGTGAAGAGAACATTACTGTTGCAATAAATCAGAGGTAGGTAAGAGGCCAATACTGAAATTAAGCCATATCTATCACACTTTCTTGTGCTGGTACAAACAATAACATACCTGTTCTAACTAAAATGACGTTTTGGAAACAAACATAATTTGTTACCAAACCTTTTTGGTTTCAGGCTAGATTCCAAATCTAGAAACAGGCTTCATACTGAAAAAGAAAAATACATTTTTATTGGTAGCCTATGACCATGAAGGGACGCACAGACATGCTGCAGGGGCCGCATGCGGCCCACGGGCCGCAGGTTGAATAGCGCTGGATTAAACAGTACTAATATGACCCAGGTCATCTTCCCATAATATCTGCTCTGACTTGCTTGCTTCAGGGACTACTCAGGTTCAGTGCACTACTGTACCTTCATGTGTCATGACTCATGAGTCACCTTATATGGAATATAATCATGAGATTCCTGATGTCAACCATGCGCGTAACAAAAACACTGCCTGCTTACATACAAAACAGGTCTACTACAAGTCAGTGAAGAAATGCCTTTGAGCCGGTGCCAGCCTCGGGGCTTCCCTGTGGTTCCAGAGTAAACTGCTTCGGCAGAATCCTCTACGCTGTATGACTGAGAAAACCACAGGGATGTGATTGACCTCCACATGCCCCATGTTGTGGCTTTTCTGTGATTTCTACCGCCAGTTCCATCAATAGATTCTTAATTCCTTCTGGAATGAAACTCATCTAGGCTCACCAGGGCAAGCACAGCATTGGGTGGGGGGGTCATGTATACAATAAACTCCCAAATGGCGTTTTGATCAATTTTGACCCGCTTGGGATTAAATTAACACTGAGGATTTTATTGTGTATGCTGTAGCAAGCACTGGGTGTGGTCTACTGTGACTCAGCACATTGTCATCAGACCATCAGTGTTGCTGGACTGTAGACATTGACAGTTGACACCCATTTTGCATTATAAGTGTATTTATTGCGACCATAGGTCGCAGTTTAGTGTATGTGAACGGTCACAGCTTTACCGTATCTCTGTCACGCCTGACACTGTGGTTAGCCGCTCTGACATCATGCTGTGATTTCAGGGGAACCACTCTAACAGAATGGGTTTGCTGCTCTGACATCACACTCTGACTTCACTGTGATGTCAGGGGAACCACACAAACAGAATCCCTTTTATGCCCATACATGGAGATCCCTGATGTCATCAATATTAAGGGATTTCATATGGGAATGCCCATATATGGAGGCCACATCGGCCAGATATCACACTAACAGAATCCATATATGGCCAAGACAGCCCATATCTGTGGCTGGTTATACCTACTTATTATAACTCTATGGGTTATACAGACAGGGATCTCCATGTATGGGCATAAAAGGGATTGTATGTATGATGTCAGATGTCATAGGACTTTCACATTACGAATAACTGAGTAAGCATGTTTGGGCTCTCACAGCATATCTCCATATACAGTACATGAATCTCCATATATGGGTACCAGGGGTCTCCATATACCGGTATGGTAACTGGTAGTTATGCATAATTATAAACATTTATAATGAGCCTATAAACTAGTAAGATACCTAAGGGCGAAAAGTGCCATGTCTTGGCCATCTGGCCAGTGATGTATATCGGACCAGTTACCCATATATGGAGACCCCTGGTACCCATATATGGAGATCCATGTACTGTATACAGTATGGAGATATGCTGTGAGATCCCAAACATGCTTACTCAGTTATTTGTTATGTGAAAGTCCTAAGATGTCTAATGCGCTTGCAGGACTACAGATGGAAATAAGCTTCTAGCTAAATCCAGCGTGTTTATTACATGAGATCATGTTCCAATTGATTGAATACTTGTACATGTATTGAATGTTCATTAACGTGCACAGCGAATAAACAAATAAAGTAAGTATAAAGCTTATAACGCATTATAGACCCGACCGTTTCTTTTTTTCTTCATTCTTCCCAGGCGAAGAGGATGTCCAAAGGTGGACATGTTGGAGTTGGCGCGGATGCGTGCCACCCAGGGGGCACCCAGGAGAGCCCACTCTGGGCAGGCCCACGTAAACACACAAAACCTCAGGGAGTTCAACCAGCTCAAATACAGAGGTAATGTCAGAATCAGTGGGGGAGAAAGTATGAAAGTGTTGGCATCAAAATGTATTTAAAGTACCAAGAGTAAAAGTACGAAATGTTTGAAAATAGCCAATCTACAACGCATTGCAACGCGTTGTGAGCTTGTAGATCGGCTATTTTCAAATAGTCTATAGGTATAAAATAGGACTAAAGTGGTTTATGTATGTTTTATAATATTATAATTTAGGCCTATATCTGCAAAGTAAGTGATGACTAAAGTTTCCAAATAAATGTAGTGGAGTAAAAGTACAACATTTGGATCCGTAGTGAGACTACAGTTGGGGGGCGCTCGCTGGCCTAGCGGTCCAGGCGCATACCACATACCACAGACTAAGTACAGAGTGAAAGGTCAAGTTAATTAAGTATTGGCGGTTCAAGTGGTTAAATATCTGAAATTGACATGAATCCAAAATATATTGAGGATTGTGCTGTCAAACAATGAAACTATATGGAATCTATGAACAGGTTGTGGGGGTCCCTGCTTCATCTCTCTCTCAACTAAGGGGTCCTTGGCCTGAAAACGTTGAAGACCCCTGCTGTAGAGACATGGGAAACCTAGGGCAGACAAAGACCCTCGAGACATAACATGATTGGATTTGAACTCACGAGGAGCATACCACTAAGCACGCCGTCTAAAAGTGGTCTTCTTCTTCGAGTCCTTTGCAATCTTAGATGTCGTTCTGCCAGTGTCTGGAGCAGGACACAGCCGATGGAGTCGGCTCAGCCAGGTCCCGGGGGGCTGCACCGGGGGGGCGTTGTCACATTCCAGCAGGTGGGCCATTGTCTGTACTGCTCCACAGCCACAAGTGTCCTCTGTGCTGTAGTTCCACACCTTCAACAGTGCTTTGCACCTCCCCTGCTCTACCCGCAGTCTGTTGAGGGTCTTCCAGGTCGGCCATGGGAGGTCGTGTCCGCTGGCGAGGCATTCAGTAGGTGTTATTCCTCTCTCCTGCCATTCTGGGACTCGGGTGTAGAGTTGGTCCCATTCAACCCTCCACATGTTGGTCCGGGCCGATTCCTTGGTGGACTGAAGAGGGGGGACTGTATGCAGGAAACTGGCTCTAGATTTAAGTCTAGATGGGGGTGCTGTGTGTCCGTACAGGGGATGCCTCATGTCAGACTCCTGTGCTCTCCGCTCATCTTGGGCGACGACGGAGCGCCTGATGTGGGGTGGGGCAATGCCGGCCAGTGCATAGAGGCACGGGACAGGCGTTGTCTTTAAGCAGCCCGTGATGATGCGGCAGGTGTCATTGAGGGCCGTATCTACCAGTTTAGTGTGGTGGGAGCGGCTCCAGCTTGAGCATGCATACTCAGCTGTGGAGAAACACAGGGCTAGGGCTGTTGTACGGATGGTTGGTGGGTCAGCGCCCCACTTTGAGTTTACCAGTTTGCGCAGAATGTTGTTGCGGGTGTTGACCTTGGCTTTGGTGTTCAGAATGTGGGTTTTGAAAGAGAGCGTCCTGTCTAGTGTGACTCCGAGGTACACAGGGTTTGGATGGTTCAGTAGTTTGTGCCCATCCCATGAGACATTCAATTCTCTTCCTGCATCGCGGTTTTTCAGGTGGAAGCTGCATAGCTGGGTTTTTGATGGGTTGGGTATTAAGTGGTTGTTATTGTAGTAAGTGGACATGTCTTGGAGGGCACTTTCCAGGATGGTTTCGATGTTATTGAAGCTCTCTTGTTGGGTGGTGATGCAGAGGTCATCAGCATAGATGAAGCGGTGGCATAAAAGTGGTCTAATAGTGGTATAGATTTGAAAGTTTTTTTGTCGTCTAAACTTAGACTAGATGACTAATAGACGTCTAATAGTCGTCTAAATATAGACGGTCTGCATTTAGACGACTATTAGACGTCTATTAGTCGTCTAGTTTAAGTTTAGACAACAAAAAAACGTTCAAATCTATACCACTATTAGACCACTTTTAGACGGCGTGCTTAGTGACAGGCCCCCCCCCCCCCCCCCCCACCCTCATCAAGCTTCTGTCTGTCGCTCATCATAAAGTTCCTCCATCAGGGACGCGGGATTTCTATTGGCATCTCGGTTACGCAAAGACCCGCCCTTGGAAAACTCCTCCGCCTGCCTCTGATTGGCCGCCAACAAGAAAGACCCTCTTATTATCTTACTGTCATCAGGGACTGGCAGTTTGGCCCTGCACACACAGCACAAGGCAGCAACAAAGGAAATGGCATTGGCCCGTTTCCCAGAATGGCTTAGAAGGCTGTAGAGAGAAACTTGCAAATTCCAAAACTAGCAAAATGTGGGAACAAGTTCTACAACAAAATGTGTTCTACACACACACACACACACACACACACACACACACACACACACACACACACACACACACACACACACACACACACACACACACACACACACAGTTTTATGTTATTTGCATCATTGTCTTTTCTCCACAGAAAACATCAGGCAGCAACAGAAGCTGTGAGCTTGTAGAGCTGCTATTTTTGCTGAATGTTCGCCCCAGAACAGAGACAATAGAGTTCATGTGGATATAATAATAATAATATTGTGAAAATGAGCTACTTGTCAGCTCGAGCATATTATCTCTCTTTTGTTTTTTTGGTCAGGTGTTTCAGACACCATCTTGAAAAGTACAATATCCCCTGGTAATGGAGTGGCTCACATTAAAGTGTGGGAGCCTCAGACTGCATCAGATCAATTCTGTCCGTTCAGTCCTTATCAGGGCCGCAGCGCATGCAGTCAGGCTGCAGAGTTGCTGAGTCACTGCCAAGCCTTTTTCTCAGGCTGGGCACGGATGGGAGAGAGGATGCTGAAAAAGCCGGGATAGGAGCGATTAGATGCTATCCTGCCATTTATGTTTACTCTTGGGTTTTTCTGTTTCAGTCTCCACACAAGATCTGATCTACGGCCCCCTGGCTTTAGCTTTCATTTCCTTTTTTTGTGATTGAGCAGCCAATGACTGATCTGCCACGCCTGAGGAAATCCACTACACCTCTAATGTACACACACACACACGCTTTATTGACGCATCAGTGGCAGTGCACGTGATGTGATCGGAAACAATCACCAAAGCAAGGTTGTGTTCAAGAGAAGTGCTGCCTTCAGGTCTCCTGAACTTGAATGCAGCATCTTATGTTGAAATCAAGAAATGTGTAGAAATCAAGCATCGAAAATAGCCGACCTCCAAGCTGTGTGAGCTTGGAGGTCGGCTATTTTCGATGTTTTCACCAAAAGGCCCTTTTAGAAATTTTAGCCCCTGCCTCTCTAACATTCTCTGCACGTCCCTGTTGTGTGTGTTTGTGTGTAGACACTGAGTCTCGTGAGGAGGTGTGTTACGCGTACCCTGAACCACCCAGTGATGAGCACAGTCTGGATATTCAACAACAAGCTCTGCTCCGTGAGCAGCAGAGAAGAATCAAGAACATGAGGAAAGATGAGGGAGGTCAGTTGCTTAACACGCACGCACGCACGCACGCACGCACGCACGCACACACACACACACACACACTTTTATGTTATTTGCATCATTGTCTTTTCTCCACAGAAAACATCAGGCAGCAACAGAAGCACCTTGGTCCTGTGAGTGTTTAGACTACGCTACTCTCTTTTTCAATTCAACATATTTTTTGACTGCTCTCTTTTTCAATTCAACATATTTTATTGGGACTGCTCTCGTTTTCAATTCAACATATTTTATTGGGACTACTCTCTTTTTCAATTCAACATATTTCACTGGTTCTAGTCTGCCTCTGTCTCTTCTCCCCAGAGGAACGTGCGTGCTGCTGCTTGCCAGAGAGAGTCTGAGAGTGTTTTCATTGGTAAGCTTGGCTAAACATGCTGCACTCTTGAAAGACTGCTGCCATTCTGCTTTTACTGCTCAGTTATGAACAGATTGAACACAGTACTGCTTACTGCAATGTGGGAACTGAGCTCTCTCTCTACACACAGCTCAAGGTGTGTGTGTACAGACACACTCCGTCTCTTGGAATTTCGGCTACATTTGGCACAGTCAAAGTACTGCAATGATATAATTTGTTGGCCAAGAAAGGGAAGGGAATGGGATGCTAACTGAGTCTGTGCCAGGGTAAACGTGGCACATGACAGACCATTTCGCCCACACAGCTGCTGCTATTGCTAGGTGACATGCCAACTTTAGGGTGGTGAATTGGCAAAGTTTTAGGGGGCCAGGTGGGAAACGTTCAAAGCTAACAAGGTTCACACCCTTTTATAGCTCCATTCATTCCATTTACAGTTTATGCTGAGTAGATGGATATCTAGAGGAGAGACATTTAACATGGGGTTTCTTTTGGGTTTCTATTCCGGGTCCAAGTTTTAATACTGACATGATACGGACTGATGATACCAATATCATATGATTCTGACATGATACTGACCATGATACCGACATGTTTGTAATGATGACGATTTATCTTATTGTATTTTGTCAGATTACTACGGTGGTGATGTTCGATTAAATCCAGCCCATAAGCAGAGGTCTCCACAGCACTCGGCAGACAGGGAGAGACGCATACCTCTCAAGAAGACAGACTACCCTGAAGTAATGGAACTTTATTATTATTATTATTATTATTACCCATATTATTTACTGCAGTACTTCAACATCAGTATTTCAACTGTAGTATGGCCTTCTACTGGTTGTCTTGGAACAATAGTCCTACCAGTCCATCAGTTATGTCATTTGAGACTTGCTAATATCATAATTAATAATAATGCAGCAACTGTCACGGACTGTCTGGCATCTAGGGATGGGACGTTATCACGATGATTCATATCATATCACGATGATTGTGACCCATTATCCTGGGTGGAACATTTGCCAAAAAATAGCCGATCTACAAGCTCACACCGCGTTGCATTGCGACGCGTTGTGAGCTTGTAGATCACTATTTTTTTGCAAAGACATTTGATAGAGTGAAAAAAAGACTGTATCAAGTACGTATTATTATACCTAAGTACCTTTACCAATTATAGAGCGTTTAAGTGGTACCGGATATGCAGCTTGGCAAATAAAAGGTGAACTGATCCCAGTGCATGACGGAGGACGATATCACGATAAATTAAATCTCCATGATACGATTATCATGAGTGTTTTTTTATCACGATAAACGATAATATGGCTTATCGTCCCATCCCTACTGGCTTCAGCGTTTTGTTTCCATCATGGGCTCCAGGAGGTGATCAGAGCTCCTGCTGAGAGGGAGTATGAGATCCAGCCAGATGCCCAGTCCCTGGAGTCAGTGAGCAGTCTGAATGTAGAGAGGGTCAGGGCCTACAACCAGCACCGCATCAGGAGACTGGACCTTTTGGACAAGAACCATGACTTCAGATCAGGTCAGAGCAAACATTTAATGCGTTTAGGACAGGGGTTCTCAAACCTTTTTAGGCTGTGACCCCCAAAATAAACATATTTCAACTGGGCACCCAGATTTTTGTATGTCTGTGACTGCATAATAGAAGTATGTGTGACACGTGAATATCTGTATTGTCCAGATGGGGTATTGGGTGATGACGAGGACATCCTATCTCTGCGCTCGATCCCCTCTGCCCTGGACAGACGTGTCTCCGTGGAGACAGTTGCCACGGAGCCGTGGCTGCGTCCTGGTACGTCAGAGATGGTGAAACGTCCGGGCCGTCGAGTGAGACCGGCTAGTGGAGAGACACTGGACCAGCACTGGGACAGACCCTCCACCTACCATGGCTAACAGCATGAGGCCCATATTTGCAAAACTGATTTTTAGACACTACTCCTACAGAATTTGTCCACAAATCGTAGTATCTCTAGAGTCATGTGATCAACATGGATTTGTCCGAATATCCATATATCCTCATTGGCTAAAATTGGCTTCCATGGTTTCCAGGATTGTTCTGTTTTGAACAAAATGCCTCAAATCATGAACACAGCGTGTAATCTTGGTGAAATTGGGCAAGCACGTTCCCACTAGGCAGAGGAATAAATGCCACTTCAAATTTTTTAAATCAGCCTCATGGTGACGCTATAACAGGCTCAAATCATGAACCTGCGATTTCTGTTTTTCACACACATTTCCACTCGGTCAAAGAACAAATGCAACCCTTTTCACATAGGCCTGTTATAGTGCCACCAGCAGGTTGACTTTTGCTAAATACATTTTTGGAACAAAATGCCTCAATTCATGCATGCAGCGTCCGTGCCGTGAAAGGCCAAAGAGTCATGGTACCTTTTCACATGGGCCCATTATAGCCCATTTTTGCCCTACTTGACCTGGCGGAGACATGTGCAAGGAAGAGCACTGCTTCTAGTTCACCATTATTTTCCGTTTCCTTCAGTATGACACTGATTTACGACGACACTATGGCACATTATGAGTCCATTACTAGTACTAGTGATTCTCAAACGTTTTATTTGCAAGCCCCCCCCCCCCCCCCCCGTGTTTCTGGTAATATTATCGTCAGCTCATTTTGTACTTTGTCCGTGGCAAAAAATGGGATTTTGACAAAAATGTCCAACACAAGCCAACATAGGCAAGACCCCTGATCATTATGACTAGTTCTTTTCTCTGCAATCATCCCCATTCTCAGAGGGGTTGTGGACTCGTGGCTGATATTTGAGGCGTGCTTCTTTTAAGCAGCTAATGCTGAGACACACTTTGCACTGACGCCTTCCCATTCAGCCTATTCTCTATGTGTTTAAAATGTGGGGCATATATGTAAGTTACTGTATGGTAGAATGTACAGCTGTGAATGTACTAATAACCTGGGACCTTCATGTTAAAATGTCAATATACAGTATACCAGAGATTATTTTTTAAATAAACAATTTGAATAATTCTGCTGTTTCGTGACTGTTCATTCATACATAGCTAAATTGGGACTAGAAAAATGAATGATTTCAGCAAATCAACCAAGTTGAAAAAACTTTATTGACCTAGAACCTGATTAGAATGCCAGATGATGTATTGTACAGAAAGTTGTACAGTATCTTTTTGCAACATAGAAAACTTTACACTGCTGTACCATATACATTTGTTTTTCTACATCCATGAGCAGAAATGCATCCCCATCCATACACTTTAAAGCACAGCTAACAGTATTCATTGTTCTCTATACATATAGCTTTCCCCAAAAAGAACCAAAGAAAAACAAAACAAAAAAATGTAATATATTATTAACTTTTTGATTTTGTACACAAGAGTGAAAACTAAGATCAAACATGATACAGACCAGTTCAGAAGCAGCTCGTGTCTGGGTGCCCACCTTCTTCCAGTTACAGTTATCAACTCCCTCTATTAAAAAGCTTAAGAACATATAAAATGGAATAATTTAACCCTTCACTTTTCAAGCCTTCTCAATCAATTGCAAAGGATAATCTGTGGGAGATGGTACAGTCAAATAAATTAATCACAAAACGTAAAATCTCCAGTGCATTCAATAAAGAGATCAAGTGCAGCGAATCCAGAGAAAGAGAAAAAAAAGAACATTGAACAAAAATAAATGAAATCTAGTGTTATAAGATTATATTACAAAGCGGCAGATCTGTACAACTAGTTTCATCCAACAGGCTTATCGATGCTAAAGTTAGCCATCAGCGGTGCAGACGAGAGATCGGTATAATCATTGCTTGACCTGGCGCCATATTTCATGGTTACTGAATATGTCATTTTGCATGATGTTGAAAACATTCATTCCTTACTTTTTTTTTTTTTAAATACACAGTAAGAAGCACACCTTGTTTATTTAGTTTTAATATATTCGGTCCTTCTGAAAAAAAATCAGAGACATAAAATCGACAGTGTTACGTATCAGTAGTCAGCAAAGATCCAGTTTGAAGAGTCACTTCTCCATATTCAAGGCATCAATCACTTTCCTTCAGGGATGTGGTATGCGTGTTTGTGTATGTGCAAGTGCATACATGAGTGTGTGGTGGGGTGGGGGGCAGGCCGTTCAATGACCAGCAATTTAAAAAGTCAAGTGCACTGATCAAGTGTACCGTCGGTGTGGATTCCGAGGCGATACAGGCCCCACAGCAGGGTCAGATACGGCCTCAAAACGAAAGCGGGGTCAGGGGCAGTGTGAGCCATTAGTGAGCCTCTTCCCCAGCCTCTTCTGCCAGTTCTGCAGCCGGCGGCGGCTCCGCGTGCGGCGGGAGAGGCTGTGGGTCGGCCGCGGGCAGCCGCGCGATGTGGAACACAATGCCGATGCGCAGGTAGAACTTCCTCAGGACGGCACGGAGCTCAGGGATCAGGTCGAACTGCATGATCTCACACAGCAGGGGGTAGTACCTGGACGCATGGGCCTTAAACTGAACACACACACACACACACACACACACACACACACACACACACACACACACACACACACACACACACACACACACACACACACACACACACACACACACACACACACACACACACACACACACACACACACACACGTCTCCTTGTTACTGCTAGGCCAGGGGTCTTCAACGTTTTCAGGCCAAGGACCCCTTAGTTTAGAGAGAGATGAAGCAGGGACCCCCACAACCTTTTCAGAGATTCCATATAGTTTAATCGTTTCACAGCATAATCGTCAGTGTATTTTGGATTCATGTCAATTTGGGTTGATCTACAAGCTCACAACGCCTCGCAGCGCGAGGCGGAGGCGTTGTGAGCTTGTAGATCAGCTATTTTTGGCTAAAGTTCTCAGAATATGGGACACTAGGGTTCAAGTGGTTAACTCTGGGTCCGCATTTCATTTATAAGTGTATCGTCAGTATATCGTTGCTGTTGGGCAGAAACCTTGTACAGCATTTACTTTTCCCCCCCCTAAATTAATGCTTGTCTTTTATACTTAGTTGTATGATAATCGGACAAAGTACCTCGTAGATTTTCACTCTTTGCCTAGGCTATGACATGCCCAAAATAGGGATGCCAGGTTGAAAGGGGTTAAGTCTGTCTGTGGCTTTTATAAATATTTTACCTGTGAAAGAGCTTGTGAATAAATAACTACATTGGCTCCGTTGGAAAACATTTTTTTCCATTTACTGAAAAATGTATGGTTTTGGAAATACAAGTTTTACACCAGACAGCGATGATATATAGATGGTACAGTATGACACTGAATATTCTGGAACGCTCCACAATAGTGTGTGTGTGTGTGTGTGTGTGTGTGTGTGTGTGTGTGTGTGTGTGTGTGTGTGTGTGTGTGTGTGTGTGTACTGTATATACACTCCTTACTCTTTCATCGCTGATCTTCAGCACCTTGGTGAGGAAGAGGAGCAACAGGTTGGTCCAGGCCTCTCTGTGGCTCTCTGAGGTCAGAGCCAAGAAGTAGGCTACAGCCTCACTGCACACACTGAGAGAGAGAGAGAGAGAGAGAGAGAGAGAGACAGACAGACAGACAGACAGACAGACAGACAGACAGACAGACAGACAGACAGACAGATAGAGAGAGTGTGAGAGAGAGAGAGAGAGAGAGAGAGAGAGACAGACACACAGAAGGATGTCAACTGTACAATACCTGTAATTCAATATATTTAAACACTTAAGGACATAGCAGATATAGATTTGCCATTTATGATTTCTTTTTTTTTTTTTTTGCCAATGACATGCCCAAATTAAGGACATGCTCAAGGGCTTAATTTGAAACTAAAAACACAACAGGTTGTTAATTCTAGGTGATCTCTTTTAATGTGTGTGCGCAATGAAGCTGCACTCCTCCCCGTGCATCACATGAAAACATCCAAAAGAGAGCCTAGCGAAGATCATTCTGCTTCATTAATGATTAATGAAAGGACGTTGATTAGACGTTTTGCGACATGGCCCAAGCCTGAGAAGAGCCGACGCGACCTTTGACCGTGACCTCTGGCCCTGCAGCAAGTGACCCTCGGGCCACAATCACCACCATCTGCTAAGCATTCACCCCTTCATACTCTTCCCAGCTGCACTCGCCATGGCTTGATCACCTCCCAAATCTACGACATATCTGGGAATGCCCATATTTGGTAATGCCCATATATGGACATGTTTTGACATAACATTGTTGACTATCATGCAGGGGTCTCCATATATGGGTAACTGGTCCGATATACATCACTGGAAACTGGGCCTTCTGTATAATGAATACCTTTACTTCATGGTACTTTAAGGTTCAGGCCTCTACCACCACATCTAGAGTTCTGTCAGTCCTTGTCCCTGTTATGCCCATATATGGATGTCATCAGTATGTGCCCATATATGGAGTTGACTGACTTGTTTGCGGCTGTTGCCATGAAGTCACGTTGAGCTTACTCACTCCATACTGAGACCTGAGTCAGAGTGACAGAGGTCCACCCGCCCTCCCATTAACCAGGAGGATACATAACTTTTACTTTTAACAGAGTATTCCTGCATTGTGGTATTGCTACTTTACTTAACCAGTAAGACTCCCTAATCGGGAGATAAGCGACTGTAAGGTCGCAGTTAATTTTAGGGCAAAATGTGTAGGAGTAGTGTTTGAAGAAATCGGCCTGATGGTGGCGCTGTATGGGACAGATCCATGTTGATGAGATGAGTGTAGACATACTGTGTACCGATTTGCTTGATTTTAGGGCAAAATGTGTAGGAGCAGTGTCCAAAAATGTGTTTAAAAGAAATCAGCATGATGGTGGCGCTGTATGGGACAGATCCATGTTGATGAGATGAGTGTAGACATACTGTGTACCGATTTGCTTGATTTTAGGGCAAAATGTGTAGGAGCAGTGTCCAAAAATGTGTTTGAAAAAATCGGCCTGAATGGGGCGCTAAATGGGACAGATCCATGTTGATGACATGAGTGTAGACATACTGTGTATCGAATTGCGTGATTTTAGGGCAAAATCTGTAGGAGCTGTGTCCATAAATGTGTTTTGCAAGAACCGGCCTCATGGTGGCGCAAGAAGAGGGTCATGTGAGAATTGGGTGGAGGTTGTGGTTTGGCAGGCAAGGAGTACGTGTGCAAAATTTGGCTTGGATCGGGGCAACGGTTGCGGAGATATGAGCAGGGGAAAAGTGTCATGTGTGACAGACAGACTGACGGACTGACTGACGGACAGCTGGTCGAGGTTTTGATAGTAACTGTGGTCGCAATAAAACAGAGAACTTCTTCCAGTTCCAGCACAATGTTGTGTTTCATGAGTGTTCTTAACAGCACATCAGTGGAAGCCAAGGTTATAATAGTTTTGGATTTTTTCATTAGTTTTTATTTTTATTAGTTTTGAGGTTTTGTTTTCAATTACAGTTTAGTTTTAATTAGTTTTTAAAGTGGGGTTGCTAGTTTCGTTTCATTTTTTGAAAAAGCTTAGTTTTAGTTTAGTTTTGATTAGTTTTAGTGTTAGTTTTAGTCTTTTACGTAATATGGGGTATTTGTTAGGGGTGAGATTAAAACATTTCCGGAAAAAGTATTGTCTAATAAAAAAATCAACAAAACATCATATTGTGGAGAGTGGCAGAAATGTTGAGACATACAACTTCTCTCTTTGACCTCACCAACTGGTGATTTTTATATATACTCTAATAACCAAGCCAGTGATTCTCAAAGTGGTCTCCGAGGACCCCCAGGGGTCCTTGAGGGGGTTGTAGGGGATCCCCAGCAAAGGGCAATAATTTATTTTCACTATCATTCCATGCCTAAGGAACAAAATGACAGAATATATGACTGTTTTGGTCATGGGTTTCTTCTTCTGCTGCCTGGCCGAGGATTGGCATCTGTCTCGGGGGAGGGAGGCTCCCCTGGGGCGGTGTCCTTTACCTTGTCAAGATACGCTAGTTTAGCCTTCTTATGCGTGCTGTTCAAATGGACTTTTAGATTTGTGGGGTTTGTCCCCTTATCCGCCGTATTATCATTTTCTACAAGGCATTTACTCTTATCTGAAACACAATCATATTCAAAGTAATCCCAAATGGGACTCTGCACTTTCTTCCAACTTTCGAAACCACCATGATACCAGGTTTTGTATTTTGGCTCCCCTGGGGCGGTGTCCTTTACCTTGTCAAGGTACGCTAGGTTAGCCTTCTTAACTCATTGAGTGCCAGCCTATCACCACTAGAGGGCGCCCAGTGACCAGAGAATAATAGAGATATGCTGGTAATGCATGCCCAAGCCCTGGAGCCCAAGCCCAAGCCCTACTTGCCTGAACACTTTCCTTTGTGCATGTACAGGAAGAGGATGAAGTTAGCTTGAAGTTAGCTATTGGCTACCAAGCATTTTAGAAGCCTTATTTTCGTCAACTTAGCCATGATTAAACCTTGCACACCTCATGCATGGGAAAAAAACAGAAGAATGAGCTCTAAAAAATCCAATGCAATCCTGGATTGCATTGGAGTGGATTTGTGCAGTTTGTTCACAGCTTTCAAACAAAAAAATCCGATTGGAAATCCGTTCAGGCATTCTTGAGATAATCGCCATTATGTTTTACATGTAATGTAAACAAAAATGGCTGCCCTGTATGTTAGATGGGGTTGTATGGGGGTGGAACATGCAAAATCGCGATTGAAATCATGTTCACCAGATTTGATGGGGTCCAAAAAAAAAAAAAAAAAAATCAAAAAAAAAAATTTCAAAAAAAAAATATATATATTTTTTTTTTTTTTTAAAAGCCGAACTTGTTCGGGATCGGCACTCTACGATACGCTAATAAAGCCAAACTAGTTCGGGATTGGCACTCAATGAGTTAATATGCGTGCTGTTCAAATGGACTTTTAGATTTGTGAGGTTTTTCCCCTTGAGTTATCTGAAACACAATCATATTCAAAGTAATCCCAAAAGGGACTCTGCGCTTTCTTCCAACTTTTGAAACCACCATGATACCAGGTTCTGTATTTTGGCGTGTCCGAGGGGCGTGGTAAACTGGCACAGAGGGAGATAGGGAGAAGAGCCTGGCGACGCGAGGTTAGAGCATAGGATTAGAGGGAGGAGGAAGATAGATATATGAAAATAGATTGGACATCCATCCAAAATAAATTGACAAAGACGAAAACTAAGGAGATTTTCACTATCGTTTTAGTTTATTTTAGTTAGTTTTGTAAACACACAATACCGTTTCAGTTAGTTTTAGTTTTTTTTAAAAAGCGTAGTTTTTATTTTTATTTCAGTTAACGACAATGTTTTTCCATTCTAGTTTTCGTTTTTTAGTTAGTTTTAGTTTACTATAATAACCTTGGTGGAAGCTGGAGGTCAAGGCAGCTGTGGTGTGTGTGTGTGTGCGTGTGTGTGCGTGCGTGCGTGCGTGTGACAGAGACAAAGAAAGCATGCATGAGAAAAGAACAGCGAAAGAGAAAGTGAGCGCGCGAGCGTTGAGAACACAAAGCAGTCAGGATGACGCACAAACAGGATAGTGTGTCTGGTATAATTGCAAAGCCCCAGTTTCAGTTCCTGCCTGTGACGTCTGCTGCCTGCGTGTCATTCCTCCTCCCTGCCCTGAGCGTCCTGCCTCACTACACTCCTGTGTGAAACAACGTGATACGTGGACCAGGTGGGAGGAGACGCCCATCGCTGAGACCAGCATACTATAGGCCTGTCACAATTATTTTAGATAATCGTCACAATCATATTTCCATGTTAACCCATTTAGGCCTAGAATTAGAAGGATTCAAAAGACACTTATAGAATCGGGTCAAAATTCTAATGTTCATGACTTTTCAAAAATAGCAGATCTACGAGCTCGCAGCGCGGCACTCGGTGCCGCGCTGTGAGCTTGTATATCTGCTATTTTTCAATAGTTAAAGCATAAAATAATGATACACAAAATGTGTACCCGTTCTAAATGGGTTAAAAGATTTTCTTTTCTTTTTTTATAGTGGAAATGACAGATCTACAGGTTTAGCCGTGATCTATTTCTATTTTCACTATTTTAAAAAGATTTTGAAAGTATACAATAATGTTTTTTTTTGTATATTTATGCTATTTGTCATATCTGCCACGTGCAATTGTATTTTATTTGGCCAAACCGCCCCAATGCAACCACTCGCAACTCTTGCAACAAAACAGTTTTAAGGCCATGTGACACGAATGCAACTGCCGTTGGGGATAATGGTTGCGATTAGTTGCATTGTTGCTAGTAGTTGCATTGTTGCGGTTTGGCCTTAAAAGCCAAACAGAAATGTAATTTATTTACGTGTTTCAAATGTTCAAAGCCAAAAACACTAACAAATTGTTCATCACGAAATATTTGTGTGACATTATTGTCAAATACAATGTCATGATCCTGACAGCCCTGGAGAAAAACAAAGAACAAAAGGTACTGACAGCCGCATCAACTCTCATACCGATTCCTGTGGATTTATGTGACAGTCTGTTCTGCCTCCGTCACATCATACCCACATTCCTGGCTTTCACTCAGAGTAACTGACTGTACAGAATAACATTTTGTTCATTGCCTCTCAAGGCCTTATTCTTTTGAATAGTCTCTGCCATGGAATTGGCTACACCGGGAGTGAGGCGTCTGTGTTCCTGTGTTGTGCGTGTGGTACACAGGGTGCCCACACGTCTCTTTAGTGCACTAATGCAGTGGCTTTCAACCAGTGGTCCTTGAGGGGGTTCCAGCTAAATGATGGAGAGTTGGTTATCAAATGGAAACGTATGGATCTTTAGAGTGTGAAATGAAACCAAACGGACCCGTTTCAGTTCACGATAAATTATCGTTAAAGATCCGCATTCATTAATTTACAAGAAGTCTACACAATTAGAGAATGTAGAATAATTGTTATTTTGATCAATGTTTGCCCGTTATCTCTCCTACCGCATCAACATCGTATCAAACGATAACAAAATATTTTAACGTTTTGGGTCTGAGGGGCTAAATCACCTCAGGTGGAGGTCTGTGGCTCAAATGCCGAATGAAAAATCGACCTGGATAAGAAAACGGTTGAAAACCACTGCTCTGATGAAAAGGACTAGAGCTGGCAGACACATTGTGCTCAGGGGCATCAGAAGCAGTGTGTAGAGGCAGGGGCGTCACAAGGGGTAGGAAAGTGGGACTGAGTTACTAGGGCCCAAGGTGGTGGAGAGGGCCTTCATTATTTTATACTTTAGCTATTGAAAAATAGCAGATATACAAGCTCACAGCGCGGCACCGAGTGCCGCGCTGCGAGCTTGTAGATCTGCTATTTTTGAAAAGTTGTGAAAATGTGTGAAAATCTTTGAATATATATTTTTTAAGCGAACATTTCCAACTCAAATTTTGCTTCTGGGGGGTCCCTGGAACTAAATATTTTGAGATGGGGGTCCGTGGCCAAATACATATCATCTTGGGGGTCCTTGACATAGGTTTCTTGCACACATTTTCACGATTTTTCAAAAATAGCAGATATACAAGCTCGCAGCGCGGCACTCGGTGCCGCGCTGTGAGCTTGTATATCTGCTATTTTTCAATAGATAACATTCATGGGGGGCCCGCAGTGAATCCTTGTACCCAGGGCCCAGAATTTGGTGTGACGCCCCTGTGTAGAGGTAAAACACCCTCCTTGTTTTCAGGTGAGAAGAAGTGGTTAGTGACTCCAGGTGTATTGGAGGAGGCACGTAGCTGCCAACATGCTCCCCAGAACAACTGTAGGAGGTCTTGGCAGTGACACATAATGATGACTCAATTGGAATGACATTTGTGAAAAAAATACCCTTCCTCACTCAAGAGAATGTAGAGGCGTTATACCAGGCCACCTCCTGTTCTAGATGAAAATAGCGCATCTACAGGTCGATAGGTGTTTTTAAATCTTTACTTAAAACACATTTTTTTCTCCATTGCCTTTGACTGCATATAGCTTTTGTTTTTGTGATGTTTTTAACTATTTTTGCTTTGTTTTTGTGATGTTTTTTTAACTATGTTCAGCACTTTGGTCAGCTTTGCTGTAGTAAATGTGCTATACAAATAAAGATTGATTTGATTTGATTTGATACATCTGCTATTTTGGCCGAATGATTGGCCCAAAATAGGGAGGCGAGGGTTACCAAGTGGTTATAAATGTGTTGGGTTGGGTGGTGGTGGAGGAACTTGCTTGGTTAAAATGATGATCAGTGGTGGACGAAGTACCAGTACTTGAGTCAAAGTATACTCCTAGTCAAACACAGTATTATTCCACCGTGAAAGTTGCTTGGTCAAAGTTTTAATTGAGTAAAATTACTGGAGTAATTGCTTTGAAAAATATTAGTAAGTAATCAAAAATGAAAATAGCAGATCTACAAGCTCACAATCAAATAAAAATAAAGACCAATCATATGAAGATATGTTGGAAATAGGTGAAGTAGTCCTTTAAGTAGTACTCCAGTAAACTTACTTAGTTACTTTGCACCAGGGGCGTCACACCAAATTCTGGGCCCTGGGTACAAGGATTCACTGCGGGCCCCCCATGAATGTTAACTATTGAAAAATAGCAGATATACAAGCTCACAGCGCGGCACCGAGTGCCACGCTGCGAGCTTGTATATCTGCTATTTTTTTTAAATCGTGAAAATGTGTGCAAGAAACCTATGTCAAGGACCCCCAAGATGATATGTATTTGGCCACGGACCCCCATCTCAAAATATTTAGTTCCAGGGACCCCCCAGAAGCAAAATTTGAGTTAGAAATGTTCGCTTAAAAAATACATATATTCAAAGATTATCACACATTTTCAACAACTTTTCAAAAACTCGGTGCCGCGCTGTGAGCTTGTATATCTGCTATTTTTCAATAGATAAAGTTATTAGGGCCCCTCCACCTTGGGCCCCAGTAACTCAGTCCCACTTTCCTACCCCTTGTGACGCCCCTGCTTTGCACCACTGATGATGATTCAGTGACTGTCAGAGAATGCAGAGAGCCTCGTTAGGGAGATGAAAATGAGAATGAGCAACAATAGAGAGCAGACGTTCGGCTCGTTAAGGGAGCCTGCGTTGCTTGGCCTGCTAATGGCCTAAATGTGTTTCTCCTTCTTCGATGACACATATCGTAACTATCTATTCACTGTAATAATTTCTGTGGGAAGGCTGAGACCGAGGCAAGAAAGGTTTCGAGATTTTGATTGCTGGTAAAACAAAACAAGTACACTTCCCCAGCAGAGAAGGCGTTTTTTTCTCTCTCACTGTCCACATGTGGCTTTAAAGAGTGAACACATTGAGAGTGAGCAGCATATCGGCAGAACAAAACATTGATGTCGGGAAGAAACCTTGTACCTCCATATTATTTGTGTGTATGGTTTTGCATATATGAATGCCCTACTTTGCTGTAGAACAGCGTCACACAAAAGTGTTGATCTGCAAGTAACACAACGTGTCTGTAAGCTAGCAGATCTGCTACTTTTGAAAAGCATTAACAAGAGCTTGCGACTAAATAATGATTGGAACACACGGTTATTTTATTCCATTTCCTCAAAAGTAGCGGTTTTGGTTTCCACCCGACACGATGGCTTTGATAAGAGCTACATACTGTAAGCATGTTCTTTATGGCCAAAGTGAGTGTTTGGCTGCTTACTTGAGCAGTCGCCTCTGGACCTCCTCCCAGGCGTCCTGGCGGCTGTCGTCGGTGTACATTCGAAACAGGATGCGCAGGCCGCATGCCAGGCTGCTGGTCTCCTGCTTCAAGAGGTTGGGCTTAGATTTCCCTTTAAAACCTTGAGAACAGGTAAATGGTAGAAGGGTCAATGGTGCATTTTATGTAGCGCCTATAATATATCCAAAGTGCTGTAACAAGGTGCATTAAAAGGCGCTTTACACAGGCACATAAAGAGCATTTCCTATAAAGCGCATAGGAAAGAAGCACCATGCATGTCGGCAATTTTAGCCAGTTTGTTGGACAGGCAGATGTATATCCATCTATACTTTCTAGCAACAAATGACCCAGAAAAGCTATGAAGATGAACACCCGGAGCGCCTGCCAGCTCTCTTCGGACACAACACAGCTGATCATCAAAGCCAGGTAGCCAGCCACTCACCCAGTCTGTCAATCAGTGATTCTATCAATCAATCACCTACGTAACGTACAGTATAGGGCTGAAACCCTCGATTATTTTCTTAGCGATTATTCTATCAAGTACTTGTTCGATCAAATCGCATAATCGAGAAGATTTTTTTTAACTATTTTTTTAAACCGTTCTTAGGCTTTTTAACCCATTTAGGCCTGAACACATTATGACGCAATGTTTTATGCTTTAAATATAAAAAAATAGCAGATATACAAGCTCCCAGCGCGGCACCGAGTGCCGCGCTGCGAGCTTGTAGATCTGCTATTTTTTTTAAAAACGTGAAAATTCGAATTTTGACCCGATTCTATAAGTGTCTTTTGAATCCTTCTAAGGTTTTTGGAAAAACTATGTCTGCAATCTGGCCAGCCATCGTCAAAGAAAAGGTCCTTTTCACTTCAACTGGAGCTCAGTTAGTCTGTTCTTGAGAGACTACTATGTCAGTGGTTCTCAAACCTTTTCATGTGAAGGACCCCCAAAATGATATGTATTTGGCCACGGACCCGCATCTCAAAATATCTAGTTCCAGGGACCACCCAGAAGCAAAATTTGAGTTACAAAACGTTCGCTTTGAAAATACATTATATTCAAAGATTTGCACCCATTTTCACGAATATTTCAAAAATAGCAGATCTGCGCGGCACTCGGTGCCGCGCTGTGAGCTTGTATATCTGCTATTTTTCACTGGTTAAAGCATTCAATCATTTCTAGGCCTAAATGGGTTAATCGATTAACTAGTGAGTTTGATTAACTGTTGCACCTCTGCCAACGTACCTGCTTTCCACAGCAAGGTCCTCTGCTCATTGTTGGAGTTGAAGGCCTTAGCAAAGTGGTGCGACTCCAGCAGACAGTCCAGCAGCTTGAAGAGCTGCTCTGACGTCAGGTAGCGGTACATGCCCTGGTCCTGGGTCTCCACGGGAACGTCGGCTGCATACAGGGGATCCCGCTACAGAAGGAACGGATTTTTACTAAAGCACAGTGATGCTCAACCGCTCTACGCATTAGGCCAGGGGTTCTCAAACCTTTTTAGGCCGTGACCCGCAAAATAAACATATTTGAACTGAGGTCCCCCACCCTGACAAGCACTTGGAATTGTAGGTATTACATTTAATGTGACTCGGTTCCACAGATAAATATTGTGAAAATAGCAGATCTACATGCGCATGCTCTGAGCAGGTAGATCTGCTATTTTCACAATATTCGCCTCTTGCTTACTTAATATTTGACAGTTTGGCATTAAAACGGTCTTGAAAGTCCTTAAATTGTCACTTTAGAAATGTGCAGATACCATGTATACACATACTGTGAGTTGAGTTGTTTACCATTGAGTGAGGGAAAAAAATGACATTAAGCTAATCATCTGGGGACCCCACAAAATACCTTGGGGACCCCACTTGGGGTCCTGACCCCAAGTTTGAGAACCACTGCATTAGGCCACGGATCCCCATTTTTAATATGATTTGTATCGCTGGCACCCCAATTTATACTTTAATTTACTGCTTAACTCAGAGTGTACAAATGGAACCAAATGGACCTGCAAGGGTCCAGATTTGGTTCTATTTTACAGCATTTTATTCTGCTGTGTTATTAATTTGATTTAGTACAGTGTAACATAAGTAGATTAAGTACTATACCAAAGTTCTGATAAGTGAATGGTGGTGAGTAGTGCTTACCTGGGCAGCGGCAAGGTTCTCTGCATCTTCTTTCTTACTGGTGGCAGGGAAGAAGACAATGTTGTCTATGGTCTGGATCAGCTCCAGCTGCACCACGCACTTTATCAACAGGGCTGAGAACAAACGCTGCTCCTGGACCTCTGTGAAATGTGCCCAAAACACAGACAGTTGAGAACTTATGTCTCACTTCACAAGGCACTATGTCTTCAAAGCATAACTTAAGCATTAAGTATTGAGTCAAGAGAGGAACTGACTTGTGGGGGTCCTGTTTCGGGGGCCGTCTTCGTACATGCCCGATGCAGAACTGTACTGGCTCTGTCGGCGGCTCTCTGTGGTGGCCCGGTCTGCGCTGCAGATGGACTGCTGGTCCTCGGAGCGGGACTGGATGTCCACAGATTTCTGGGAAATGGAGTCCTGACAGCAGCAAAGACAGAGGACAGGTACAGCATTAGTCTGTAGTACCGGTATAACCCAGTAGTTCAGACAGTATGTCAAATTTAAGAAGGACAAAGAGAATATTCATTTGCAAATCAAAGTGCAAACAGCAATATCATTTTTTTTGGTTTCCTCACCAGTTTGTCTGATAGATCTAAATGCTCTCCCTCGGCTCCAGCCGGCCTCCATGTTAACAGCCTGAGGAATGGAGCAGAGGTCATTCATTCATCAAGGAGTCAAATATTTAAGCATTGCTTAAGTTTACCAAGATTAAAAATCAGGGACAGACATTCCCTCTACTTCACATCAACAGCTAAGGCCGTGGTTTGTCATATTGAAGACCAAGCTCTAACACGCTCACAAAGCAGGTGCACGGCTAGACATGTGGCTAGACACTTACGTGTGTGGGATGGTGGTCTTGAAGATGTCTAGCATACAGTTGCACGTTTTGTCCCAGGTCTCCGGGCTGAACTTCTCCCCATTGAGGATGACCACGTTTTCTAGACAGTTGGTTCCGGACCGAGCCAGCTGTTCATTATCTATAGAGGTGGTGCGGGGGAGAAAGGCTGTGGTGAAAAATGAGGGACTGGTTCCTTGAGTCCTATCAAAATGGCCATGGGCAAGACAATGAGACCCAATCCTCATAAATGGCTGAGGATAATAACTGACTTATACTTAGTTGCACACTGAAAATGCCTGGCTGCAATTTACAATTACAATTTACGCATTTAGCAGACGCTTTTAATCCAAATCGACTACAATAGGCAGGTAATACATCAATATAATAAGCAAGATAATATGTCAGTACATCAGCAACAATATAAAAATGCGTAGGAATAATCTATAGCCTCACAACGCATCATGCTGCGACACGTTATGAGCTTGTAGATCAGCCATTTTCGGTGCAAGACACATTTTATTTATAAGGCGCCTTTCAAAGCACTCAAGGTCGCCGTACAACAGTATAAAAACAGCAGATAATACAAAATAGCAGTTAATACAATATAAAAACAGAAGTTAGAACAAATCACGAAATCACAATAAAAACAGAACAATTAGCAGCAGAGTAACAAAGAGGTCAGGCATATGCCTGCCTAAAAAAGTGGGTTTTGAGGTGGGTTTTAAACGTGGGGAGTGATTCACAGTTTCTGATGTCGGGGGGTAGGGAGTTCCAAAGGTGAGGGGCAGAGCGGCTGAAAGCTCGTAACCCCATGGTGGAGACACAGGCTGAGGGTTTGTCAGGGGGGTCAGTTGGATGGCAGAGGCAGATCTAAGAGACCGGGAGGGAATGTGTATGTCGATGAGGTCAGATAGGTATGGAGGAGCGAGGTTATGGATGGCCTTGAAGGTATGGAGGAGAATTTTATAGTTGATGCGTTGTTTGATGGGAAGCCAATGGAGTTGATACAGAACAGGGGTGATGTGATTGATGGCAGGGGTTCTGGTGATGATACGGGCAGCAGCATTCTGGACCAGTTGGAGTTTACGGAGGAGGTTTTAGGGGAGACCATAGAGGAGGGAGTTACAATAATCCAGGCGGGAAGTGACGAGGGAGTGAACCAGGATTGCAGCACTGTTGGGGGTGAGTGAAGGGCGGAGACGGTTGATATTTCGGAGGTGGAAATAGGCAGACCGGATGGTGTTATTAATATGGGAGTGGAATGATAGGGTATTGTCGAGGACGACACCCAGACTCTTAACCTGAGGGGAGGGGGAAACCGAGGAATTGTCAATAGTGAGGGAGAAACTGGGCTGCTTGGTGAGTGTGGATTTGGAACCAATGAGGACTACCTCGGTTTTATCACTGTTCAGTTTGAGGAAGTTTGAGGTGAACCAGGCTTTGATTTCCTGTAAACAGGCACTGAGGGAGGAGGGTGGGAAGTTGGAAGAGGGTTTGGAGGAGACATAGAGCTGGGTGTCGTCCGCGTAACAGTGGAAATTAATGTTATATTTGCGGAATAGCAGTCCGAGTGGGAGGAGGTAGATAATGAACAGGATGGGGCCAAGGACAGAGCCCTGGGGAACACCGGAGGAGATGGGGGATGGATGGGATGTGAATGATTTTAACTGAATGAACTGAGTACGGCCAGAGAGATATGAATTAAACCAGTCTAGGGGTGTATCTGAGAGTCCAATGGAAGCTAATCGGTCAAGGAGGGTGGAATGTGAGATAGTATCAAATGCGGCGCTCAGATCGAGGAGGATGAGGATGGATACTAGACCAGAATTTGCTGCCACCACGAGGTCGTTTGTAATTTTAATAAGAGCTGTTTCTGTGCTGTGGTGGGTGCGAAAACCGGACTGGAACTGTTCATAGAGGTTATTGTTGGAGAGGTGGGCCTGGAGTTGTGATGCTACTGCTTTTTCCAGGATTTTTGAGAGAAATGGCAGGTTGGAAATGGGACGGAGGTTATTGAAAATGTTGGGATCTAGACCAGGTTTTTTCAGTGATGGTGTAACAGCTGCGGTTTTGAGGGATGATGGGACGGAACCAGAGGTGAGGGAGGAATGGATGATGGCAGTTATCAGGGGCAGCAGAGAGGGGAGGGAGGCTATAACGAGGGAGGTTGGCATTGGGTCGAGTTGGCAGGTGGATGGCTTGGATTTACGGATGAGTTTTGATAATTCTGTGGCAGAGGGGAGTTGAAAGCAGGAAAAGGGTACCGAAATGGGAGGGCAGGGAACGAAAGGAGGTGGAGAGCTGGACGTATGATGGGTCAGTTGCTGGTGAATAGTGACTATTTTTGTGTTGAAAAATGACATCAGGGTGTTACAGTGGTCAGTGGAGTAGAAGTGTGGGGGGAGTGAGTCAGGGGGGCGGAGTGAGTTATTGACCACTGCGAACAGGGCCCTGGTGTTCCCAGCACCAGCAGTGATTTTGTCTGCAAAATATTGAGATTTGGCTGAGGAGATGGCGTTTTTATATTGTAGAATATGGGCATGATGGATCTGCTTGTGAATAGTCAGTCCGGTTTTATTGGAAAGCCGCTCCAGCTGACGTCCTTTGGCTTTCAGTTGGCGTAAATGAGGGGAGAACCACGGAGCAGAATGGTGAAATGAAACAGTCCGGGTTTTGAGGGGGGCAAGTGAATTTAACAAAATTTGGAGACCATCAGTGTATGTGGAAACAAGTTGATCCGGGTTGCATGGGGGGGTGCTGATGGGGAAACTGTCAATACCTGTTGTGAGTTCTGGTAAATTAATGTTTCTGATATTACGGAAGGACATAGTACGTGGCGGTTTGGTTTTGGACAGGGTCAGATTTACATTAAATGAAATAAGCTTGTGGTCGGAGATGGAGAGTTTGACACCAGAACAGTTGGAAGGAATTACACCGGAGCAACAGACTAGGTCCAGAGTATGACCTTTATCATGAGTGGGAAAATCAATATACTGTTTAAGACCAAAGCTGTCCAGGCAGGAGTTGAAGTCATTAGTGAGAGCATGCTTAGTATTGTCCATATGAATATTTATATCGCCAACCAGAATTATATTAGGTGAGAGTGAACAGATGTGGGTGAGAAATGTGGTAAATTCATCAATGAAATCCTCATTTGGTTTGGGTGGGCGGTAAATGTTGACCAGAACAGTTGGTGTGGGTCCGTTTAGTTGTAGAGCCATGGACTCAAATGAAAGGGACACAGGCAGTGCAACAGCTGAGACCTTCCAAGTCTCGCGGTGTAGTATGGCGAGACCACCTCCCCCTCTGCCGTTGCTACGAGGAAGCGAGGTGTAAACAAACCCAGGAGGAACAGACTCATTCAGCTGAGAGAAATCATCAACATGTTGCCATGTCTCAGTCAGACAGAGACAGTCATACGTGCGGTCACAGATTTGGTCCTGCACTAATTGCCCCTTGTCAGTTAGAGAGCGGACATTAAATAAACCAAAGTTAACATCTGAATGCTGGTTGGAGAAGCCAGCGGTGGTTAGGGGGCATAGGGGGATTGATATTAAATTTGATAAAACTACAGAGCGTTTGATAGATGGATTATTTAACCTAGGAACAGTCCTAACTTGGATGGAATGCATTGGTGAGGCGATTTGGGGATACAATTCCACTCCTGGCCAGTAGGGGGCGATGGGGAGTTTAGATGGTGAGGAGTAGAGAGCTGGATGACCAGAGGTGACCGAGGAACTTGTGCGCAATAAATCAGGCATGAGAGCGTTAGCTAAATGTCTAAAACACCCATGTAAGACAAACCTGGATATATCACACTCCTACATCTGTATGCATTGGCTAAGCTTCGACGCTCAATGAAATTAACCCATTTAGGCCTAGATTTAATGCTTTAACTATTGAAAAATAGCAGATCTACAAGCTCACAGCGTGGCACAGAGTGCCAGGCGAACATTTGTAACTCATTTGCTTCTGGGTGGTCCCTGGAACAACATATTTTGAGATGGGGGTCCTTGGCATGAAAGTTTGAGAACCACTGATTTAGAAGAAAGATTTAGAAGGGATTTTTAGAATCAGGTTAAAAATATTCAAAGACTTGCACACATTTTCACGATTTTTCAAAAATAGCAGATCTACAAGCTCGCAGCGTGGCATATCTGCTATTTTGTAATAGTTAAAGCATAAAAGAATGGTTTAAGTGGTTAAAATCTAAAGTAACACAGATTTGCGTTCAGGTCTAAATGATAAAAAACACTGCTCACTAGAAGGTTTGGTTTCCAAGGTGCTTACCTTGTTGCACACACCAGTACAGCTGGGACAGGATGTCGTCCAAGAGAACATCGTTGAGCGACTCAAAGTACTGCGTGAAGACGTCACAGATGGCGTACAGTGCATGGTTACAGGTGGTGGTCATCCACTCTGCTTTCTGAGGAGAACATGGCACAGCACACAATCCCACTTTGAATGAGCCTCTGACTGCAGTACATCACTATGACACTGCAGAGATGCTCTCAATGCTGGAGCCACGTATTAAAATGAAAACCATCAATTTTCATGACCATGAACAGAGGCTGGCAGTAGACACACACACACACACACACACACACACACACACACACACACACACACACACACACACACACACACACACACACACACACACACACACACACACACACACACACACACACACACACACACACACACACACTTGTTTAAATTCTGTTAAAAAACAAGAATTCCAATATGGCAGCATAGCCACATCATCATCAACCCAGTTTGTACATAGTAGGTGTGATGTGTACTTCAGTGTGTGTGATGCTGTGTTGTACTTCAATCTATTGTAGAACTGATGCTGCGTTTGCACTGGCACAGCAAAGATACACACTACAAAGCAATGCAGCATCGCTGTTAAATAGTTGCAAGCTTGAGCTTGTGATGTCATTTTGATGTGTTGGACAAACAAGAAAAATATGAATGAAAATAAAAAAGCCATAAAAAAAGAAAAAAACATGGAACTAGCGGACAGATATAATGTGTTTTCCCCCACTACAAGGGGGAATTGTGTGGTGGTGAGCAAAGGTGAGGAAATGATTAAAGAACACTTTTGTAGTATTGTAGCTTCTAATCTGGAATTTAAGCCATCTCAACTGGGATTGTAGCTTTGTAGATTTTGTGGCAGCTACAAACGTCGGGTCACTTGGGTGATGCCATGTACCTCGGTTTGTTGCTCAGGCAGCTTCATGTTGTCAAAGATCCTGAAGACGATCCTGAACAGATCCTGCCACCAGTGCTTCTCAAAGGTGTGGCCATAGGTCTTCATCACCTCGAACATCACCGTCAGACCCCTGGTAAGCACGCACACACACATGCTTTTCCTTTAACATTTTGAAAACGGTGTATAAGAGTATACAATAATGGCTGCAATTACCAATGAATGTATTAGTATGAAGCTGGAAGTTGCTGAAAGAGACGCATTCATGCTCTGTGAACCTACGCTGGAGTTTAAGGAGGTGGTGCCATAGTTTTGCACTTTCTTTCTGTTTTGAGTGTGTCTATGGAGTTAACATTACTCTAATAGACTCCCAGGTGTGGTTATAATATGCAAATGTGTCTTTCCTGGGTATTTTTGGTTTCTTCCTGAAAGCCTCCGAGTCAAAAGGCCCAATGGAAATACACCACTTTTTTACCATTCAGCAACATCTGTGGGTGTGGCTAACTTCAGCTGGGTCACCACCCATCTGAAAACCAGGTATACTTAATTTAATGAACAGGTGGAGGTGGCTCCATAAAAACATAATTTGAACACTTTCTGTACACTTTAAAAAAAAAAGAAATCTCCCTCCTAATCATAATACCTGATAATCATGTTTTAGGGGGGAATAAATCACTCACGTCTTTAAGTATATTATAAATATATTTTTCTTGTCATTTCGTTTTCAGGTGGAAAAAAAAAATGTTGAAGCCCTCCTACCTGGTTCTGACATCCAGTTTACACCTGTTGATGATACAGGAGAGTTCGAAGAGAATGGGGAACCACCCCCGCACCCACACGCGGTCCTCCGCCGCTACATTCATGTCATCACTGGTGTAGTCTTTGAAGGCCTGTCAGAGAAGCGAGAGCCCTGTTCATCAGTCTTCACTGTAGACTGAATTCTCCCCCGCAAGATCAATAAAGGTGTTATATTAGCTCTTTCATAACTGCCCGAAAGGCAATTAACCACCTGAAGTGTTCCTAATCTGGGCATGTCATAACAGGCATACATCCGGGCAAATTAACCACCTGAAGTGTTCCTACTTTTGGAGCAGAACGGCACCGTTGTGATTGTCGATTAAATGAAATACAACAAATATCTCTGGAATCTCGGGCGTGGCGGCCTGGACCAGCGGGAATATCTCGGGAATCTCGGGTCGGGGCAGTAAATTATTTTGAATATTGTTCTGGATTCAGCCGTCCATCATTGTAATCCCCTGGCAGCCCACAACCCCGGCTGGTTGAATGAGGCCTGGCGGTGGACACTGACCTGAGGCCGTTCAGAGACGTATTTGGCGCAGTGTCGGATGAGGCGGATGGCTTCCATGCTGGTGTCTGGGAAAGAGGCGTTGCAAGCGAACTCTGACAGACACTTCACCGCGTCCTGGAAGGAGTCGATGGTGGCCGCAAAGTGCTTCTCAAAGACATTCGCTGGGAGATGGACAGAAGGGGTAGGGGAAAAAGATTAAAGACAGGTGGAGCACACAATCATTTCACGTTCTTCACTACAAGACAGGCAGAAGTTATCATCAGCATAATAGCAGAAATTCTCTGGGCTGTAGTATTCATTTGTGTGAGTATGTGTGTGTCTCTCTTGTGGAAATCTACAGAACATACGGCAGAAATACACAGGTAAAAACGACAAGTAAAAATGCCCCATTAATTCTGAAACGGGCCTGAAAATAGGGGTGTATGTGTGTGGGTAGATGTTCTTGCAGGTTAACAGTTTAATATAAGTTTAATAACTAGTCATTAAATGACACTTCCTCAAACTCTTCCATCTGTTCTCTTTCTTTGCCTTCATAATACAGTAATTAGACACAGATGGGTAACGTAAATTACTGTATTTTTCACGCTGTGGACAAGATTTTCCACCCGAAAGGATCTAAACCAGGGGTCATCAACAGGGGGTCTGGGACCCCTAGGGGGTCCTCAGAGTTACTACAGGGGGGTCCTCCAAATCTTTGTGTGATAGTAACTTGTTTTTTCCCCCTTTCTTATATTAACTCCTTATCCATATTCTGAGAACTTTAGCCAAAAATGGCCGATCTACAAGCTCGTAGCAAGCCTCGCAGCAAAAAGCTTTGGAGGGGGAAAAGAGCAGACCAAGTACAGTGAAAGGTCAAGTTTATTAAGTATTGACCGTTCAAGTGGTTAAATATCTGAAAACACACATCAACATGAATCCAAAATACACTGTTGATCGTGCTGTCAAACAATGAAACTATATCTATAAACAGATTGTGGGGGTCCCTGCTTCATCTCTCTCTCTTAACTAAGGGGTCCTTGGCCTGAAAACGTTGAAGACGCCTGATCTAAACTGCACAACAACTGTGTGCACACAGTACGTGTGTGCTGTATGTTTGTGTGCGGAGTGTTACACTTACTGACGATATGGCCGGTGGTTTGGAAGGCCAGCTCAACGATGCTCTCATCCTGGTCCGAGGCGGCCAGGTGAAAGACGGAGAAGATGTTCTTCCACCCTGAACGGATGTTGCCTGCTTGGGAGTTCACCATCTGGGCAATACACCTCACTACCATGTCTCTGATGGTCGGAGACCTGGAGCACACAGCACATGGAGAGGGATGGAGAGGCGGACATGAGGAGCAGGGGTCATCAATATGTCTGTAATAATAATAATCTTTATTGTCCCCGAAGGGAAATTTGTCTTCACAGTCTGTTCAAATAAAGAAACACCACATAACCATATAACACAAACATATCACAAAGACAGATCATCAGTACCCCACTATACACAGAAAACCCTCTAACGATGGGGCGATTGCAGCAATGGCTGAGGGGACGAAACTCCTGCTAAACCGAACCTTGTGCCACTTCAAGGTTCTGTATCTTCGCCCTGATGGCAAGAGGTTGAAGTAGCGATGCAGAGGATGATCAGTGTCATTTATTATTGAGAGTGCTAAGCGTGTGGTGGCCTTATTGTTCATATCAGCAAGAGTGGGTGTGGGAAGTCCATGTACATAAACAAATTGGAAGCGTGGCAAAAACTTGGGTCTTGTTTGTGGCAAATCTAAGATTTTCTTGTACTTATTTTGATCATAAGACCCAATTACTGAATGTCAAGTCTCCAGGTTCTCTTCAGTAGATGTATGACACTCATTTACTACGACACTATGGCACATTAGGAGTCCAACTAGTACTAGTGGTTCTCAATTTCTTTTTATTTGCTATGACCACCATAACTCTGAGTGTGTTCAAATGGAACCAAATGGACCTGTAAGGGTCCATTTGGTTCCATTTGAACACTCTCAGAGTTACAGAACTGTTATGGTCAATTGGTCATTCAGGGCTATCTCTTTATGTGTTTCTGGTAATGTTATTGTCCACTCATTTTGTATGAACGTGGCAAAATTTTTAATTTTGACCCGTGATGAGGAGCAAGGGACAGACAGGAGGGAGAAGGAAGCAACGGTAGGAGAAGAGAGGAGGACAGAAAGAGAAAGGTGAAGGATGTGAAGGAAGGGGGAAATGAAAGAAGGAGGCACAGACAGATTTCATTCATTTAATCTAAGGCATGAAAATGTGCTTAATCAGCATCAATGAGCCTTATGAGTCATTCACAACACACTTAACACTGTTTTCAGGTAAACTGATCATACAGTAACTACATTGTTACTACTAAAAATGAGCGGAGCCCGACCGATGCCAGAATACTGGGTCCGATGCGGATCCTTTATTTGGAGAAAGATGGGTCACTCGAAATGTGGCCCTACTGCTTGTGTCTGTGCAAACAAGCAAAAAAAAAGATGCATAAGCACTTAAAGGACAACTTTGTTTTTTTACAACAAGGGTTCGTATTTTAGATTGTAATTAGAGAAAAGAGAAAATGAGTGTCAAAAGGTTTTCATTTGCTTCGTTCTATTGTTTTATGGCGTTTACCGTGCGTAGGCATGGGGGCATGCATACAAGTGGCTAAATATGTATTTTTAGACACAATAAGCCAGCAGTTTCTTTATTGCTATTTACAGTAACACTTCTAGCCCCCATAAGTCACATCCAACCATGAAAGGTTGCGTTGTATTTTGGGAATGGGCTTATTCTGTGTAAAATGACATATTTTATTTAGCCACTTGTACGCATGCCCCCAACCACTGAAATAGGAATCTCTAAAACAATAGAAAGAAGTAAATGAAATAATTTTAACACTCACCTTTTATATTCTTTAATTACAATCTAAAATATGAACCCTTGTTGTAAAAAACTAAAGTTGTCCTTTAAACCATAATACTTTGATGCATGACAAATCGCATAAATCAAAACATCAACACGCTCATCACATGCTTTGGTGCGTTGTGAGCTTGTAGATCGCCTATTTTTGTGGAATGTTTGCCTACTATGACATGCCCAGAATAGGGAGGCTAGGGCTCTTGTGGTTACTCAGTGACAGAGAGTGAGACGAGAGAGAGAGAGAGGCAAAGAAGAAAGGATAAGGATGATGGCGGAGGGCAGTGTGTTTTTGACTAACGGAGGTCTATACAACTATTCACAGTGCAAGAGTCATCACTGAATAGAGGGCATGCACGTCCACTGGGACCCGCCCCCCTAATCTAGACTGAGTGGCAAAACATTGAACAGCATGGAGCATTGGAGTTTTGAAGTGCTAGTTGCAAATCACTCAAAGGCCCTGCATAGTGCATACCACCTGTTTCTAATTTGCACATAATGCAGGAAGCAGCAGGGTGTTCTGTTGTTGAAAACGAGTGCTTCCAAACTCTGACACTTGGGGAAAAATAATCCCCTGCACAGAATGTCTTGACAGAAAGTAGCTCATAACATGCCTATGGTGGATTGTTATGAAACAAAAACTTTGCAGATAGAAAGAGGATAATTCAAGCTTTCAGTACAGCCACAATGTTGATGAGTTTAACTTTGTTTAATACAATCAGATAGGACTTTTCTGTTTGGATGTATGGGCTGTCAATGGCAGAACTTAGTGTTTTGCCATTCAGTAGGCGTGTTCCCACATAACTTCCAGCTACAGTGATGTCACGCGCATACCCTCTATTATGAATCCTTCAAGGCCACGTTAGAGGCCTTATGTCTGTAAACACCACACAACAGCAGTACACATTTCAGTGTCTCACTCACACACACACACACACACACACACACACACACACACACACACACACACACACACACACACACACACACACACACACACACACACACACACACACACACACACACACACACACACACACACTACCTGTTCTTTTTCATGATGTGCTCAAAAGGCCTCAGAAAGTCCTTCTGGAATCTGAAATTGGCCAGCTCGCCCTTCTCTAAGAATTTCATGGACAATTGCCTGAGGGAGTCCACTGCAAATATTGCCACGTCTTCATTTGGATTGCAGCCAACCTGAGCAGAGTGGATGAGAAGAAAACACAGCTTTAACCTTCAAAATGCTTTCATAGCCCTCTAAAGATGTAATGCTTCCGTAGCTTCTTTTCCGGAGCAGGCAGCATCAGTACTTAATTGATACAGGCAAGCAAATCATCCACTTTCCAATTAGAGCAAAATATTTCTTCAATAAGTTCCTTTTGCAACAGGATAAATGACTGCTTTAAGATACAGTACAAAACTCCATTTGCAGCCACTATGTGCTCAGTTAGAGATAAGTCCTTGAATGCTAAAGGCATAGAAAGCTTTCCTGGCAGCACTTTACGTTAATCAGTGTCCTCATTTCACATGGTTGGATGGGTTGGTCGAGAAGCAGCAGCTCAGTCCAGGAATTTGTTTGTCGATATCGATGAAAGATTCAAGAGATTTTATATGTCACATGCTCAGTATTTGCAGTGAAATGTTGCTGTGTCTGACTTCACTAGATTCTAGACCAGGGGTATTCAAATAGATTAGGCAGTGGGCAGCCACAATTGTAAAATCAATTGAAGTCAGGGGCCACAAGACTGTGACAACAGAAATTAACGAAAAATGTTCATGGTTAACCGGTTCATGGTTTGTTGTTCGCTGTGTCCGATAAGACAACAATGGACATGTATGTCCATAAGGCTATGGTAACTTATAGGCCCTGCTTCATGCTGCATTAATGCATTTGATGTGTTCTGTGCCAGTCCTTTATAGAGCAAAGGCTTATTAAGAAAATAAGTAGATACAGTATTTCAGTATGTTCTGCATGGGTAATTGGCATGGAAGTGTCTTTGCAGGAAGAGTATTTGAGGCAGGCTGGCAAGGTGAAGTGTTTTACATGTTCGTATGAATAGAAGGCTTTTGCTTTTATTTTGAGTACCCGACTGATAAGAGCACAAGATGTGTTTGAAGTTAATGATGATGGAGAAGATGGACACAATCCAGGTGAATTATTTCTTTGGGGCAAATGGACAACATCCACTCAAGACCCAGAAATGGTTTTAAATGGATGGATGAACTGCACTCAGAACTCGAGCTCTTGTATGTTGCCAAGCTACCCAGCTCCATGATGAAAAAAGAAATTGCTGAACATTCAAAATGGTCATCCTGTACAACCAACCACCCAATAATAATTTGTTACATTTATTTTTACATTGGAATATGGAATGTTCTCCAGGGGCTACAAGAAAGTTCTGCTGGGGCCGCATTTGGCCCACGGGCCGCCAGTTGAATATCACTGGTCTAGACAATATTGGTCATACTGGCAATATTGATTAATGGAAACAATATTGACAATACGCTTGCGTAGCCAGACTGATACGTCTGAGGAAATCTAAATTCAATGAATGCCAATACCTGTAAATCTAGTAAAGACTAGATTAGACTAGATTAACCTAACAAAGTCTCATTTGACATTTCCCATCCAAGTTGAGTGTAAGGTACACACCTTGTTGAAGTGGTCTCCAATGACCTCCCAGATCCTGGACCACTGCAGTCGGATGCGCCCCATGTTGTAGTAGGAGATCTCCACTATCTTCTGCAGGCTGAACATGCGTGGGTGTGTGGGTGAGGCCAGCTCATCCATGGACACAGCGCACAGCCAGCGCACAAAGTCAACTGACAGAGAGGTCAGAGCACATTTGGAAAATGAGCACAGAACATGTGTCTTTACATGAACCCCACATGAACTGCAGGAATGAAAAGTGTCAAGGGAATCGATCCAGATATCAGATTATGTCTCACCTATAGCATTACCATCCAGTCTCGTAGAACCTGTGAATATCCTGAAAAAGAAAAGCCAAAACCTTTATATAAAGGCAAATATGCAGCCACTTTTGAAGAAAATGTAGATCAGCACTTTAGTCAAAATGTTTAGTGCATGACCATTTTCTTCATTTACAGTCCACTGTCAGCTACACTGCTATTGGTTTATTCAAGTGAATTCTCATCCCACTTAAAAAGGCAATATTGCATAGCTCCAGGTATTATACAAAGAAAGAAAAAAGATAACTCCAGCTACATATCCAGTATAATTCTTCATCCAGGACCACTACAGTACCTGTCTACAGCCACCACCACACTCTGAGAGCTGGTCTCTCCTATGGATTCCTGGATGCAGGCCATCTGCTTACGGTCCATTGTCCCTCCAACTACAGGTCAAAGCAGAAAGTTACCAATCACAAAGAGGTGACGTCATTGATTGCAAGGATATTGGACTAATGGGATAACCACAACAAACTCAGCTATAACAATAAACCTATTGTTTTAAAAGTTGCTCTCACTCAAGTGGATGGCAGAGACAAGACCACAACTACAATGCTAACATCAAAGTGGATGCTCACAAAATTATCCTAATAGTTATCATATATAGTATTATATATCGTCGCAGTAAGGAAGAACCCACTTATCTCCATATTTTTACTTTTAATGTTTTTTTCCCCCATAAATGAATGGCATACTTGATCATACTACAGTGTCACACAAAAGTATCAAAAGGTATTGAATCCTGAAAAGTAACAGTTTTGGACATAATGAGCTTTCCTTCCAACAGCAATGACATATAATTTAGTTATCGTGCTTGGTGTGGGCGGACCATTATAAACCGAGCACAAAAAGAAAATAAACTTGAATTCGGTCCATTATATCCCCTTAAATAATACCAATTTGTATTGTGTTGATTCGTCACCTTTACAACGAGGTACAGCTTGTAAGCATCGGGCATTCTAGGCATGAGCTACACAGCCAAACATGTGGGTAGCGCCGACCAAAACTTTGCAATATACCGTACTGTTCTGCTGGCATTTACTCTTGTTTTGGGCTTCCCAGACACTGAGCTTAAAATGAACAAATGTGTGTTGTTTTTTCTTTTCCTTATTACTGTGGGAGAGTGCAATAATTAAATGAACCAAGCAACAAAGGTGAACACCAAAAGAACAGATTGCAGGCCTGCCAGGCCATTTTGACAATTTTTGGAGGGGCGCTACCCACACGTTTGACTGGGTTGCTCATTCCACAAATGCCAGATCCTTACAGTCTGTACCTTAAAGGTGACACATCAACGATAACAATTATATCAAACACAATACCATTTGGCATAATTAAAGGGGGGATATAATGTACCGAATTTTGGCAAATTTCGGGTCGGCGCTACCCACACGTTTGGCTGTGGTGCTCATTCCACGAATGCCTGATGCTTACAAACTGTACATCCTTGTAAAGGAGACGAATCAATGATAAAAAGTATATAAAACTAAATACAAATTGGTATTATTAAAGGGGAATTATAATGGACCGAATTCAAGTTTCCTTTCTTTTTGTGCGGAGTATAGTATCAGTGTATGACATAACATTAACATCACAGTGTATGACATAACATTACAGCACTCCATGTTAATTAGCTGATACCGACCTAGGCCAAGGTACTCATCAGTATTGGCCTCCTTGGTACTCATGATGAAGCCATCCTTTCCTCGCACCGTCCCTGAGATGTAGCGCGTCTTAACCCCCGTGCCGATCAGCTGGGCCAGCTCCAACTGACTAATGCACTTCATGATCTGATCAAAAGAAGCACCACAGCATGGTCAATAAAGCAATAAAGTAATTAGGTATTACATTATCAGTAAAATATGACTATGTATGTTATGTAAAACATTCCACTATCAGGGATTTGTATGGTGCAGAGAGAGAGAGATCGGCTGACTGGAGGCAGTCATTTAGAGGCAGACCTCGTGCCAAGAGTTGCCCAGGTAGTTGCCATCCGTGTGGGCCACAGTGATGAGGGTCTTGATGGTGTCAATGTTCTTCTGCTTCATCTCAGCGATGCCGGTGCTGGCTGTCAGCAGCGTGAACCTGGCCAGGGCCTGAACATACGCATCTCGCTCCAACTGGTGGGCGAAGTGTGGAGAGAAGGTGGGGAGAAGAGAGCGCAAGTCTGAGTGATCCAGAGATATTGATTATACAATGCTCAACACGCATATTATGTTGTTATGCTATAGTATTAAAATGCAATTATATGGTGTGGGCAACAGAAATATATGTCATATATCTCTAACATAAATAGGTATGTCTAAATTGTTTACAGTTAACAGGGTTAAATAATGTCATGATTACAATCAATTAAAAACAGGTTTGAAAAGTGATAGGTGAATGATCCTATCTAAACAAAATAATTGAAAGTTATCAGATCTTAATGATGGCTGATATTCTATTAGAAAACCTCTGTGAGAGTGTAATTTTTCAGTATGGCAGGGATCTCTTCATGGAGAGCGGTGTCTCCTAAGGCATGTCTCTCTGGAGTTATGCCCCAATTTGGAAACTCAGTTAAGGAGATGGACCCCAAGTGCGCCTGAAGCCACCATCCATTAATGATTAAACATTCATCAATCGTAAAAATAATTTCCACAAAAACTCCATAAACGTTCAGGTCATTTGTGATGCCAAGCTATCTTTCCTAGATGTGCTACAGTAGCTCGGTGGTCCGGGGGGACGCACAAGGATGCACAACTACATAATTTTTCAGAACAGCATAGGGATATCCCCAGTACCGTGTTACATTAATATTCAAAACGTTTCGCCCGATTTTTCTTATGCTGTGATTGAAATGTTTCATAAAGCACACATCAACCCTGTCATGAGATGATTTCTGAGCTCAGATCTGCGCTTGATAAATGAGTGTGAATATCTGTACATCAACAATGGTAAAAAAATATTTCTTGAAATTCCCACTACTGCAATACCTGTATGGAGAAGATGCAGGCTATCCTGATGGCACAGCGGATGCCCTCCAGACAAAGAGTTGCCACCTCTGTGTCGTCACAGTCTTGAAGCCCAACGCTGAAGGCGGCAAGGAAGGGCGTCCAGGCAAGCTGATGTGCAAAATGAATGAAGGTGTAATGTTATGCCACCCACGTTTTCCTTCCTGCATTGGTGTGGAGGTACAGATGTGTGGGGGCGCGGGTGCAAGTCTCACCTTGAACATGGGCCTGACGTGCTCCAGGTGTGTGGCGCTGGTGAAGGGCGCCTGGACGTGACTGACCGCCTCCATCAGAGCCTTCGCCGTCTTGGCCATCTGCTCCATTTCTAAGTTGTACAGCAGACGCCTCTGTTTCTCACTTGCCACACCTGCTCCCGGATCAGAGCACACGTGCACACACGCGCACACGCACACACACACACACACACACACACACACACACACACACACACACACACACACACACACACAGTTACTGATAGTAACACATCTGTTTGCTATGTTCTGAAATGAAAATGCTCTTAAATAACTTAATATCAGAAACAAAATGTGTAACAATCTCTTGGCAAAATCTGACATCATTAAACTTTGGTTTTAGAGCATGACTCTCATAGGCATGCCGTCTAAAAGAGGTTCTGTGTCTTGTGTGTCATTGACAATGGATCCAACAGGCTGGTCGCATGAAGATCGAGGTCCACAACGGAAACACACCGTTCCCATGTGGATCCCGAGATCCACATTTTATTTTTCTTTCAAATGATAAAAAGGAAACATTTTGTATTCTTTCCAGGCACAGAGTGCAAAAAGAATTGCATCCAATCCATCAATCCATCATTGCTTCCAGTCTGATGGGCAATCAGTCCTCTCTGATCAGACTAAAAGTATAATAACTTTGGACATGCTCAATTTCAGAGTGTAATGCAACTCTTATCTCCTAGTGGTAGGAGACTCACTCTGCTTGCTGGATTTCAGGGTGATTTCCTTAGTCTCCTTCATGGCAATCTTTTTCCCCGCAATCTCATCGTAGATAGCCGACAGGTACTCCTCCGGCAGGTCTTTGCTGTCGTTTATCCCTCGATTCATCTTGATGTATTGCTCCTTGGTCATTTTGTTCTTCACCTTTTTAAGGAAGTGTGGGAGGGAGGGGATATGGGTGAAATGATGCTACATTGTGTGCACATTGATACTGTGGTAATGGTATTCCCAGCAGCAGCTGGGATCAGCGGGGTGAAAGGCTTACCTGTGGACTGTGAAGGTCTGTCGTCAGCATAATGATTGAGTAGGCAAGGACGTACGCTGTGTCAGCGCTCGCAAACTCGGTTTGTCTGGGAAGGAGAGAGGGAAACGGATGAACAACAGGTGTCAGTCACACAAAAAAAAACACCATAGCTATTCCCATCACATGAACTATATCAGTTGTTCTCAACCTTTTCAGGCCGCGACCCCCCAAATAATCATATTTTAACTGGGGACCCCACCCTGACGAGCACTAAGAGTTGAGATATTACCCACAGGTTGAGAACCACATGAACTACATGAGACATCATTACAGAAATGACACTGAATCTCACCCCTGGTTGCATTCCAGATATCTAGCAGCAAATTTTTCCATGAGCCGGTCAATCTTCTGAGCCTCCCCGGGCAGCCGGAACCCCTCCAGGAACATACGCAGCGCAGAAACAAAGTCTTTGCCCAGGAAGTCCATTTGGTCCACGTAGGCATACATCACCTCTTTGTTAAAGCGGTCGTTGTCCCCAAGAAACTCTCCCACTTGAGTCTTAGGAGGGGAAAACAAATAAGAGAGCGAGGAAGAACAGGAAATTAGGCAACATACAGTACAATAATTACTTTAAAAAGGAGAAACCATAATTGTCTAATTCCCATTCAACTAGTAGGACGCCTCAGGGCGATGAAAATGCAATCCTTTTATCATTATTGTATATTTGATGTATGTACAAAAGAACCTGCTACTCACATTATTATACCATCTTTATTTCCCTAATGCTTCAATTGAAAATCAAATAAACAAAGTAAAAAAAAAAAAGACGCCTCAGGGCGACAAGCGACCTTGCCCTAAAGGGCGAGGTAGCGCCACAGTGACAGTGACACAATGGACATCAGGGATGTGGACATCAGGGATCTCCATATATGGGCAAAAAAGGGATTTGTTTCCATGGCATCACAGGGATCTCCATATCTCCATATATGGGCATAAAAGGGATTTGTTCCCCTGGCATCACAGGGATCTCGAGAGAGGGCGAGATCATTTAGCGACCTACAACCGGGTCGCGACGTGGTCGGTAGTTTTCAGCGACCGGGTCGCAAAATCGAGCGACCGGGTCACTAAATGGAGCGACCGGGTCGCTAAATCACCGACCGCGGCACTAAAGCGAGCGACCGGGTCGCTAAATGGAGCGACCGGGTCGCTAAATCACCGACCGCGGCACTAAAGCGAGCGACCGGGTCGCTAAATCGACCGACTGGGACGCTAATTCCATCGACCGAGACGCTAATTCCACCGACTGGGACGCTAATCCAGCGACCGGGTAGGTAAATCCACCGACCGGTGGTCGCTTCCACCGACCTACTAACCCTAACCCTAACCCTAACCCTAAACCTAACCTCAGTAACCTTACCTCAGTTAGGCTAACCTGCCACGCAACCTCCCGACCGTTACCTCAGTTAGGCTAACCTGCCACGCAACCTCCCGACCGGGTCGCTAAATCACCGACTGCGTCGCTAAATCACCGACCGCGTCGCTAAAGCGAGCGACCGGGTCGCTAAATCGACCGCCTGGGGCGCAAAATCTTCCGACCGGGTCGCTAAATCTACCGACCTAAAACTGCAGGCAGGTCGGTAGATTTAGCGACCGGGTCGGTCGATTTAGCGGCGCGGTCGGTGATTTAGCGACCCGGTCGCTCGATTTAGCGACCCGGTCGCTGAAAACTACCGACCACGTCGCGACCCGGTTGTAGGTCGCTAAATGATCTCGCTCCTACTGGGGATCTCTCTAACAGGGCATCATTAATATTGATGACATCAGGGAACTCCATACATGGGCATAAACGGGATTCAGTTAGTGTGACATCACAGTGAAGCCAGAGCGTGATGTCAGAGTGGCAAACCCATTCTGGTAGAGTGGTTCCCCTGACATCCCCGTGACATGAGAGCGGCAAACCCATAGACCGTAAAAATGTGTACACGTCTACACGTCCAGACAGACGGACACGGACAAGCTGTGACGTTTCTCATAGTAAACTGCGATCTTCAGTCGCAATTAAAATGCAGGCCAACAAGGACAGTTTTCCTAATGGTGGTTCTAGCAAGTACCTGATCTAATAGCATGCTTGGTAACAGCACTCACTCACTCATTGACTGCTGTGTCAATTAGATAAATACACATTACAGTCTCACCCCGTCCCCTACCTTCATCACTTCTCTCATACAGCTGTGCTTGATGGTACTTGCCCCCGAGCAAATGATAGCAGCGCTCACTTTATCACAGATTACTGCTGTACAGAAAAACCCTTGAGCCCAATCAAGGTACAGAGTGCTCTCCTCATTAAAGTAAACATTTGTGCTGGGTAAAGGACAGGGAGCCAGAGTGGCTGGGTGGCGTAGATGTGCATTGTCTGCTGTAGAGCCAGTGTGCACTTTGATTTCATAGCATGCTGGGTTGTTCTAGATTAAATTAAATAAAAACATTACTGGTCCCAAAGCTACCCAAAGCCAACTAATTAAAGATTAGGGTTGGATTGGGGGGTTGGATCAACACTACTGATTCCCGAGCGCGGCACGGCTGCGGCTCACTGCTCCAAGAGATGGGTCAAATGCGGAGAACAAATCTCACATACAGCAATGTATGTGACAAATTGTAGGACTTTAACTTTAATGTATGTGACAAATTGTAGGACTTTAACTTTAACCTTTAACTTTAGATTGTTTTGTTACCGAATCAAGCCTCTCCTCCTGGTGCAAGAACTGAGCAAGGTCCTCTGGCGTGGTACCCAGCATGCCTTGCTCCTGAAGATACTGGATTCCCCTCTTTGGTTTCTTGTTGAACCTGTGTTAAGAATTCACAAATATGTGAAAATGTGACAATGTATCAACAGAACAGACAGGATCATGTGTATGTATGTGTGTGTGTGTGTCTGAATACCTGTGAGTAAAACATATTTTATACTCCATATGTATACAGTTCTAGTTAGCAAGTAACACCATCATTGCACAAAGCATAAATTAAGAATAAAGGCAGATCAACATTATGTGACTCACACAGAAAATAACATATCTTGTAGATGGGTTATTATTGGTGCAGGACTAAATAGTAAATTAGGGCTTAAGGTTAAGAGTATATATATTGATGTATGTTTTTCCTTCTATGCAGACGTACAGGTCAATGCCTTGTTCGATGATCTCCTTCTGTTGTTTGAGCACCTCAAACTGCTCTGGGTTGTCGGTGCCCGACATCTGAGTGCTGTAGCTGCCAATCCCAGAGGAAGCAGTGGAGTCCAGAGAGTTGACGCTTCCATAGCGGTTTATGGTCTCTGGAGCCTTGGTCTCTGTGTGCTCCTGCTCGGACGGCTTCTCCTGTCCTGAGGAGAGGAGGAAGACAAGGATGATTTCATCAGAAGAGCATTTCCCTGTGTATGGCACGCACTAGACACCCATCCTGAAACAAAACAAAATATTTAGTTCCAGGGACCACCCAGAAGCAAAATTTGAGTTACAAACCTTCACTTTGAAAATACATATATTCAAAGATTTGCACACATTTTCACGACTTTTTCAAAAATAGCAGATCTACAAGCTCGCAGCGCGGCACTCGGTGCCGCGCTGTGAGCTTGTATATCTGCTATTTTTCACTGGTTTAAAGCATTCAATCATTTCTAGGCCTAAATGGGCTGATGCCAAAGTCAACGACTGTCTGCCAGGAGCTAAAATGCTGCGGGACTGTGTATGGCAGTGGTTCTCAACCTTTTCAGGCCGCGCAAAATAATCATCTTTGAACTGGGGACCTCCCGACCCTATGAGCACTAAGAGTTGAGGCATTACATTTTGTATAACACGTTCTATTGTAAAAATAGCAGATCTATTTTCACAATTTCTGCCTCTAATATATGACAATTTGGCCAATGTTTAATTTGACATTTTAGAGGTATTAAAAAGTCCTTAAATTGTCACTTTAGAAATGTGCAGATACCCTCTATAGAGTCTATACGCTTAAACGTTATGTTGGTTTGTTTACTGCTGAGTGAGAAAACAACGTTGCACATTAGGTTAATCATCTAGGGACCCCCCCAAAATAATTTGGGGACCCCCCTGGGAGTCCCGACCCACAGGTTGAGAACCACTGTTGTATGGCACACGCTAGACACCTCCTGAAACAAAACTTGCGAGGCAGGTTTAAAAAAAGCTCACTTAAAGTTTAGCGTTTGGGGAGACTTGAGAAGGAACAAAATTGAGAAAAAAGAGAATATATGGGCATATATATCAGCGGTTGTCCAGAATCGCCGATCCGACCAACTGCACACCGTGCAATGCACTCGCTTGGGACCTCTGCGATACTGACGCCGAGTTTGATGTCAATTGGTTGGTCAGTTCTTGAGATACAAGGAGGGCAGATCCACACACAGGAATGAATGCAGAGGTTTCGTGCATTTATAGATAAGATAGATAGATAATATAGATTGCAGCCAAACAGGGCTGCACACACACACACACACACACACACACACACACACACACACACACACACACACACACACACACACACACACACACACACACACACACACACACACACACACACACACACACACACACACACACACACACACACACACACACACACACACACACCCACACACCAGGTGCAAGGTAGTGCACTTGGTAGATGGAGAGGACATAATAAAGCTTGGTTATCTAATAAAGTTCCTGACAAGGGAGTTGAGCTAGAACTTGGAGGGGGAGAGAGAGAGAGGAGAGTTGTTTCTATTGCCAAAGGGGTTGAGCTGAAGGATCTGTGACTTGCTGATGCTGAAACAGGTCTTCCTAGCCTTTAACCCCGCTCTGCGGACACAGGCATCTGATTACCCATCGGAAACTCTCTAAAACATTCAGGACGGTGTCACGTAACGCGAGCCGGCGGTGTGAGGCACACAAGCAGCAGAGAGAGAGAGAAAGGGGTGCAGGACCGGTGGAGGGGTAAAGGCAGCCTGGCTTAGCGCAAATCTAAAAGTAAAGCTCTTGAGACTGGAGAAACATTTGGTTAATAACTGAAGAAAGCTTTAGCATGCACACACAGACTCCAGTCATGACAACTATTTCTACCATGGGTGTGATGTACTGTAAAGCACACAGTGAACCTGTAACTGGGTCTCTAGTTTACACACTTTGGGGGTGGGGTGAGGTGGGAGGGGTTGCTAATAGTTACATGAAACCGTACACATGACAGACAAAGAGGGCGCGATACGACACTATCATATTAAGGCTACAGACACCCAGTACACAGTAGGTGTCAGAATGACTCCCAGTGCACTGAAACCACAGCAACCGCTTCTAGCAAACACACCGGAAAATTCTAATCGTTACCTGCTCTCCCTTTTGAAACTGGCCAGAGGAAAGAAAACAACGCACAGTGAGAAGAACGAGAAGTGATATCCTGTACTCTAGTGGGGGAATAACTTTCTAGTTTTCATCTCATTGGCATAGTTATTAACAGCACACTCGTACTAGACAACTACAGAGTACATTTTATCATAGGCACGTCTGTAAAACAGCATGGTTAATAAATAAATAAAAAGTGAACAACAACAGACTCCTCAATATATAAGTTCAGTGCAGTAACTGGAGCAAAGTCCAGCTTGCTTTGCTAGTTATCCGTCAGTCAGTGTTTAGCCTGAGGCTAGGTGCAGGGGCCTGTGGGGATAACCGCTCTAGTTGAAGGGCTCATTACCTCTGTAGTTAAACGCCCCATACCCCTTCAGCAAAAACAGCAGGAACTTCCAGTAGTAACGAAAACCCAGAGGCCAAAGCCAGTCTCACAGAAAGGATACATTCTGTCTGTCACAGACAGGTGTTTTATTATGGCTCAGGCTAAGGTGTCACCTCTATCTTAAATTGTTGCTACTGTACATTCGCTTGTTAACATTAAGGTCTGATTATGCTTTGTGTGTCCGTGTATCCGCGAAAGACAGATGCAGTTCTGTGCATACTACAATTTGGTGCCTGCATGCGTTCTCAATAGCATGGGTGTACAAGGTGTCATTTTGCGTCAATTACTTGTGCATTCCTGTTTACTATAATCCTCTGAAGACCTCGGATTATAATAAACTCCTTCAGGAAAGCTTCAAGAGGTCTTTTGATGTCAGGTTTTTATTGTTCTGCCTGCGTACCATTTATTAAACCTGTCAATGAACATCACTTCAAGTTCAAGTCCTTTATTATTGTCACATGTTGTCACATGTTAGCGACATGAGTAGCAACAGATCTTCTCACTCCTCAAACAGTGTGTCCATGTATTCTTATGCTCTAGCGCATGAATGGTCAGTATACTTGTACGCACAGTTTCAAAATCTGGGAGGAAATTTATGTCACATGGAACCCAAACTGTGTTGTGGAGGCGGAAAGCGTAATTTGGCCTTTAGCCTGTCTGGGTGCCGACTCACCCCCTTCTATCAGAGCTACTGATGGATGCAAACCTCCTCATGCTACCCGGAAGCTTCCCTGATGAATTCCAGCCTTCAATCCAACGAGTGATTCCAGTGAGGCTGATGGATGTGCAGCGTATCACTAACCCTAGTTAACCTCTGTGATGAACGCCTGCCAGAGGCAGCTTTGATCAGGGAGAAAGACCTGCTTCACCCTGACAGTCTCATCTCTGACATCAGACCGGCAATTCTCCGAGAACCTTCAAGGCAAAAGCCCCTTTTCCACTGGCCCAACTCCACACCACTCCACACCACACCGCCCACTTGTGCCAGGTTTTCCACTACAAGGACCTGGGTAGAGTGGTGTGAAAGTGGTACTAAACAGGGTACTAAAAAGTATCCACTCTAGAGTAGGTCTGAGCTAGGCCAAACAGGGCCAAACACATCATAATGACTGATCACTCACTGACTTTTCATTTGGACCACCAGGATATAGTTGTAATACCTGATAATAGATTCTATTGTGCTATAATAACCACTATTATAATCTATTATAGTGTATTATAATTATCATAGTAATACATTAATACTTTATAATGTATTATAATCACAGTTATAATCCATTATAGTGCATTATAATTATGATAGTTGTAATACAAATTTATATTGTATTATAATCACAGTTAAAAGGGTCAATTTGTTTCTTACCGATAGGGGTACTTTTGTGTAATGGAAAATGTAGATATTTGTATGTGGTGCGGTGTGGTGTGGTGTAGTGTGGTGTGGTGTGTGGTGCTAAAACTGCAGTCGAAAAGGGGCTAAAGAGGCTTGGAATTCTACTCACAGGCCTTTGATGCCACATAATATATATACACATTGCATTTTGCAGAATGTATTCTGTCAGCATCTTCTGCATAGAAAATATACATTTAGGACACTGCTGATAAAGGGACGCGACACAGTGGATAATATCTCAATGATATGAGTTATCTTGACTTGCATCATTGCATGCAAAATGAAAATTCTTTCACATTATGCATAAAGGGAGAGCGGTGCAGCAAGCCCCATAGAACGACAAAAGACTTCAGCTCTGGAGCTAAATTTATATTGGGCCTACATGGCAAACCCTCTGCAAGAGTGATGGGAGAGCTAATCTACCAGCAGCATTTTAGCTCCTGGCAGACAGTCGTTGTCTTTGGCATTAGTGAGCCTCAACTCTGCTATTTGGCCCAGAGGTGTGTTGGTGTCTTACCGATGCTGGTCTGGTTGTTGGGGTTGACGTACTGGTCCTTGCTCCACTCCACCATGCACTTCAGGATGGAGACCAGACATTCAAGGCCTTTCTTTCTCAGGGTCAGCTCCTGGAGACATAGAGAAGTCACTTCAGTACAAGAATATCAATACTCAAATATACAATTCTGAATTGAAGTGTGATTGATCATTAATAAAGATTACAGACTTTCTATTTATTTATATCTCAAACGCACAAGCAAAATTCTTTGGTTTAAGTTCCTCAACATTGTAGCAGCAATAGCAACATGTACCTGTACCTTTATGCATGCATGTGTTTGCAATGTCAGGTGCCTGTGTGTGGGGAGCATTTAGCACATGGGATGCCTAACACGTCTGTGAACGTGATAACGACTACCCCATGTGGCCCCGTTATCACGTTCACAGACTGGTTACCATGGTAACCGATAGTCCCCGCGCTACGGTGGCCGGGAGTTGAGCGAACCCTAACCCTAACTCAATTTCCAATGATGCCTCGCGTAATACTACATCTGGTGACTTCCTGCACCCATTGAATTGTATTCATCCTGGCAGCAGAAACAGATATATCTCTGCTTCTTTTCCCAGATCGCATGTTTGGTCAAAACTGCCTGTTTTCTATGGACCATAACTTACATTGTATTTTTTCTTCTCCGCGTGAAAGAAAAGCCTTGAGCCGCCGCGCGCACAATGTGCAAGTGCTGCATGCACAATGTGCAAGTGCTGCATGCACAATGTGCAAGTGCCGTGTGCACAGAGCCATCGAAAATCAGGTAATTCAAATAGGAAAAAGCCTTTAATCTACATTAGTTATGACAAAACTATGACAGTCTAAAGGGCTTTGCACACAGACGTGTTTTGTTTTTTTTCGCACGGAAAAAACTGACAATTTCATTTTTTTAAAGAAAGCAATGATTCTCTATGACCTCATGCACACCAGCTCCGAATTTGCCATGCGGCAGGTGGCTGCGGCAGTGGGTTTTTTCCCCGATCGAACCCAGTTCCATTTGTGCGTCTTGTCGCATGTGGTGAAAACTCATCACTCCTTTTATGACTCCTTTTTGGATCCGCAGCCAAAAAGGAGTCACCAAATCCAATGTGTTTTAATCATGGAGCAAATGGAAAAAACGCAATTGTTGAAAATCGTGCCTGTGTGCAAAGCCCACATTTTCCATTCATTCTCCTCACTAGAATGTGTGCTGACCATATAAGGACTTCCACCATGGCCCGTGTTGCGAGCATAGCTAGATTTGGTTTTCAGAGGTGGCCAGCCAGTCCTCGACCAATCAGGGTAGAGTATGGCCGTAGTTATGTTATGATGTTTAGTTATGATGGTCAAAATAAAAGTTTTGAGAACCACAGTCGCTCTGAATTAAGAACGTCTGCCTAGATTGTAAACTACTGAACTCATAAAATGCCACAGTCTCGTAGTAAATCAATATCATAAATATCCTGAAGCTGGAGACGTAGGCCTACCGATATTCAGTGATTGTGGTCTAATGATCAAAACGAACATTATAATGGTGTAAAAAAAAAAAACTAAACATTTCCACGCTGTAAGGCCAGTAAGGGATAAGATGACCCCCGGCCACTTTCATTATCACTGAATACACCTTTAAGTGTTACATATAATAGGTGTGTGAGGGCCGTGCTATGTGCGTAGCTGCCTCTACAGTAAGTGTGTGTATAGCAGGCAGACAGGCAGCAGGCCTAAAGTGTCAAGCATTCATAAACCAGATTTTCCAGTTCTTGATTAAAATACAAAGAGAAATGTCACCTGAACAGGTGTTGTGCCAAGCTCATGACCTGCCCGGCCCTGGGCGATCTTCGAGAGGTCGTTGACCAATCGCTCAAATATGTTAGCAGCATTCAAGTCACAGTCATAATTCACGTAGATATCCACCACACCCTGAGCGTCTGCGAAAGAGACACCAACACAAGCGCACATGTCATCCTTCATCTAAACTGTAGAAATGGACACTATTATTCATGATCTTCTTTAACGTTATCTCTACACACTACAGTATAGTTGTATAGATCATTTCCATTAGTAGCCATTATAGTCAGTGTTACACTGAGCAGTCTTCTTTTGCCACTACCCTCGATGGTTGACATTGTCCTTGTTCACTGTGTTTATGGGAAAATAGCAATCTTGACTTCAGAAAATATGAATTAAGGTTGATTTAATGGTGGCTATAGACCATATGGAAAAGCCAAGCTGACTGCTTAACCATGAAATGCATCATGGGAAATTATATGTCTGTAGGAACACAGAATTTTCTCTCTCTGTAACATTAACATTGTTGTTTATACAGTAGACTATGCTAAACATCAACAATTAACTGAAGTCCTGCCAAACGTCAGTATGACAAACGCACACATGAACTACTAATAACTGAAGAGTAAATATAGCAATGTTTAATACCCACCAGCACATATTCTTGTAAGAGTTTGTATGACCATCCATTTGTGATCATAGGAGCTGGTAGATGTCTCCAGAATGTACAGGAAAATCTCCTTGAAGAACACCTGAATGGTAAGACAAAGAGTTTCAGAGTTTAAAAAAAACACCAAATTAAAGAAGAACTACATTTTGAAAACCTTGGCAATGTTTCCTGAAGTTTACCACCACAGGCGTGTTATTGTACAACAAGCAGAATCTGTCAACATTAACAACATCCCCCTATATGGATTCCCATCACAGCTGTAAACACAGCGGATATCAAGTCATCAAATGCAGTTGGGAGGAGGAAGTGTGTTGGAATGCCCGAACCGTCTGAGACGGGACAATTCATCAGAAAGCAGGTTATATTGAAACTCAATTGCGCTGAGGCAGAACTACATTACAGCGCCCTGTGATAAAATAGTCACCACATAAATCATCTATGTCAGCTGCCTGCTGCCTTGAGATTGTGGCAGTCTGTCAATACCCCAGATAGGGTTCTTTTTCGACAGAGGAAGGGAAAGGCTCGGTGTGATTTCAGTAAAAACGTCGGTCACGTCGAGAAAGACGCGACAGAACCTCCATCTGCTTTCTGGGATGGCTTGGAAATGAAATCAGGAGAGTCCCAAAGAGATGGATTGAAGTGCTGGTGAGTGCAGCAGAGATAAACAGATGTTTAGGTTCAGCACAGCAGTGGTTCCCAAACCTTTTACCCCGTGACACAAAATAAATGAGAAATTAGACGTTTGCCTGCGACCCAAACTAGTGAAAACAGCAGATCTACAAGCTCCCAACAGGTCGCTTTGCACAGCGCTGTGAGCTTGTAGATTGGCTTTTTCACTACTTCCTAAACATTTGTTTTTGAATTTATGGAATTTCTTCGATTTCTGGTATTTATTTCTGAAATGAATTACAAAAATGTCGAAATGTGTTTATTTTCATTTGTTGGGGATACACTTTTTTATATTTTGAAATGATTAAAAATCAAGTGAAAAAAATAAAGGGGATATTGACTGGAGAGAATTTCATGGAGGCCATGGCCGCCATTGCCCCTCCGTTTGGCCTTGTGCCCCTCAAACCAATGGCATGACCTGAGGCCACAGTGGCCTTAATGCCCCAGCTGACTGTAGCACTGACTGTAGTCGCTTTCTTCAATATGTGGACAGTAGACACCGGTGTCTCTTTTTTGTCATGTAGACACCAGCGTCTTTTGTTGATATTCTGAAATCTTAACTCCCCATCTTTAAACCAATCCAGTGACTTTGATTGGTGCAGGGCTGAGCATGGATCAGATTGTAAATATCATTTATCTATTTCTTTGCAGATTAGGTTATCATAATCATCCCTAACCCTCAAATTCTTTCAATGGACAAAAATCTTGTTTTATTTGATGGCCTTCCTTGCCCTGACATTTGGCCTTTGTGCCCTCAAAAAAATGGACAACACCAAAGGCCAAGTGCCTTGCCCCTCAAATGATGAAATTCCAGGCCTGGTCACAACCCATAACATATGGTCCGTTACCTCGATCTGCATCTTGAGGTGGGTCTTGAAGTGGGACAGCAGGGTGAGGAAGATGGAGAGGGAGAGCTCAAAGACCTCTGGCACGGAGGAGACCCCGTTCTTGGACAGGGCCACGCACAGGTACTGTTTGATGGCATTGATGAACATCTCGTTGGTCTTGAAGATGGGTCCGGCGTTCTGCAGGATGGACAGCAGCAGCTGGAGGGACAGGACCTTGGAGCGAAGTTCATGGGACCTGCAGCAGATAGAACAGATAACATGCAGTATTGTTAAACTTTTATCATATTTATATTTATTATAAAGCAGGGGTCCTCAACGTTTTCAGGCCAAGGACCCCTTAGCTGAGAGGGAGATGAAGCAGTGACCCCCTCTACATGTTGTATAAAGTTGTGTTGCAGATTTTCATCGATTTCATAGACTTGTTTGACAGCACTGTCATCTGTCTATGTTGGATTCGTGTTAATGTGTTTTTTTTCCCCAGACATTTAATCACTTAAATTGTCGATACTTTGTAAACTTGACCTATCACTCAATATTGGTCTGCTCTTTTTTGCCAGACCCAGGTGGTCGGCCTACAAAAGGCTTTGTCGGTCTGTCGGTCTGTCGGTCGGTCCCTCTTTTCCTCAGTGTGCCTGTGTTTGCCTCTGACTGCTCATCTGCCCCTCCCTTCCCTTGCTCGGCTGATTGCCTTGAGTGCCGTCACCTGTACAGGACCAGCTGAGTTGAGTTGGCTGACGAGCTGCTGACACTATAAATTCCTCAGCCCATCTACAAGCTCAGAAACATTTCCAGCTGCTCAGCCTATACAATCCTGTGTGTTCATGTGTTAGTTCAGTGCCATACTAGTGAAAACAGCCGATCTACAAGCTCTTGCTATTAAGTGTTGAAAATGTTCCGCCCCAACTCTGTCAGAGTCTGACTACCACGTTACTGTCATAGCCCTCTGCCTGTCTGACAACCACGTTCCTGTCATAGCCCTCTGCCTGTCTGACTACCACGTTCCTGTCATAGCCCTCTGCCTGTCTGACAACCACGTTCCTGTCATAGCCCTCTGCCTGTCTGACTACCACGTTCCTGTCATAGCCCTCTGCCTGTCTGACTACCACTTTCCTGTTTTAGTCCTCTGTCTGTCTGACTGTCACTGTCCTGTCTTAGCCGTCTGTCTGCCTGTCACTGTCCTGTCTTAGTCCTCTGCCTGTCTTACTGTCACTGTCCTGTCTTAGTCCTCTGCCTGTCTGACTGTCACTGTCCTGTTTTAGTCCTCTGTCTGTCTGACTGTCACTGTCCTGTCTCTGTCCTCAGTCTGTCTATCACCCCCCCCCCTTCCCCATGGATCAACACCTTATCGTGGTGGGGAGGTTTGCGTGCCTTAAGGATCCCACGAGCTATACCAGCTGGAGTCTTGCACTCCTGCCAGCGTCACGCTTGCCGGACAGGTCAAAGGAGAGAGGCCAGACTAAGATTGATCCACCCCCCCCCCCCCTTCCTTGCATTCTGATTTTCATTGCGGGTCTGGCAGAACCAGGTGACCTGGTCTAGTTTACCTCTACAAACCTATTTGCCGAAAATAGCTACAAGCTCTCAACACCTCGCGCTTGTGTAGGGGTTCGAATCTACAGCAGTCCATCCAGCTTCCAGAGTGTCTGAAACTAACACAATAGACCATATTCACACCGCGGCCATCTTGGAACACATGACTTCCTGGGATAGCAGCCTGCATTACAAACCATTGTGAACAATGGAGCGATGGTCCCAAAATATGAGTTCTATTCAACCAATTTATTTTGACCAAATTGACAAATGGGCAGATGACAACATCAACATCCCCAAAATGATTAAATAGAAGGGTATATCCACAATATTCATGATAGTTAGGTTTCAGTGTTACTCTGTACAAAGGCTACAGTATGCAGACTAGTGCTTGCTCTGCCATCATATAGTTAATATTACTGTATCGTGATTTTTGCATATTAATCAGAAACAATCTAACAACAAATAGTTAATATGATAGTGGAGCAAGCACCGCATAGATAGCAAGTCGAAAAAAGAGGAATGTCTAGATGACTTTGTTTGATGGGAAAGCGTTGCGATGGAGAAATCAAATCCAATATAAACACTAGAGATCACCAACCTCGTTGGTGATCTCGCCTAGGTTGCCATGATGGCCGGAAACGCCACTGCGAATAGAATACCACATTTGATGCCTGAACCGAGCCTGGCGGTGGATTTTCTGCATGACACTCCCAGACTTTCTCCCTGTTTCCTCTATCTCCACTGTGCTATCAATAGAAGGGGAAAAAAGACCCCATTATATCAACCAAAAGAAGAAGAATGGTCTGGGCGGCTAGTGTAGCAGTCCGGGCACCTTGGCTGCTGATGCAGCCGGACAGCTAGGGCTGTCACGATATGACATTTTACATGACGATTAATTGTCACTCAAATAATTGGCGATTAACGATTTAATTGTTTTTGTCGTTGACAATTACATTTCTTTTTGGCTTGTAGGCTTTGAAGTTGCACATGGCAGATATGACACATAACCTACAATATACACAAATAAATTACTGACATATTTGACAACTTACTCCTTAAAAAATAACTTTGATAGTGGAAATAGCCGATCTACAAGCTCACAACGCGTCGCAATGCGACGCGTTGTGAGCTTGTAGATCGGCTATTTCCACTATTTCGGACATTTTTCAACATTCACGATTATGACGATTATGACAAAATAATTGCGATAAGGTCAAATAATCACGATTAGACGATTATGACAAAATAATTGCGATAAGGTCGAATAATCACGATTAGACGATTATGTAATAATTGTGGTAGCCCTACGGACAGCGTGTTGCGGGTTCAACTCCCGATCCCGACGACCTTTGCTGCGTGTCACTACCTAGCCTAGTAAACTGACTCCTCCCATCTTCTGTTCGAATGAAGGCAGGAAGAGTCTGGTTTACGAGGCTAGTCACTACCCATCTATCCCCATTTCCTGTCAGTCTACTGTTCACTAGGCATAAAGGCAGAAAAAGCAAAACAAATATATATAACTGACGCAGTGTCGGGGAAGTTAAAGTTACATGTAACTCTGTAACTTGTCAAGTAACTTTTTGGGTCATTTTTGGCTGGGTTGGGTCAAGTTACAAGTTACAAGAAGTTACAAGCGAAGTTATAATTTTACATTTAAGTTTTAAGATTGACGTTGACGATCAAATGTCCTCAACAGTCAACAGATCATAATTTTCTTTTTTTTTTAAACTTTATTTTAGGAACACAGATGTTTACTAAAGAAAATGTCAAACTTTTTGAAATAAAACATAAAACTCAGTTGAGAGGCATATTTCTGCTGGCATGTGACTTTTTTTGTAGGATATAATATTTTGTTTCATGTACACCAAATGTACAATTTAACACTGAAAAAAAAGTTACTCAAGTTACTTTTTCTATGTAACTTGAAACTTTGTAAGTTATATTTCTCCAGGGGTATAACTTTAACTTGATCAAGTTACTGCCATGGTGAGTTACTTGTAACTGTACAAGTTACGCTTTCAAAGTAACTTCCCCAACACTGCATGGGGACACATTACAGGACTTTTAACTGCATGCCCAGCAGCAGAACAGCCATTGAGGGTGGTCCACCTCTCCTTTCCACTAGAGGTTTTCAGTGAGCAGGGAGCTTTTGTTTTCCCCAACTCCTGACACCATTATATTGCTTTCTGTATTGTGCAGCCATTCTGGTGAGGCCTGAGGACAAAGACATGCTCATCATTACAGTACGTCCTCCCACACCTGCTTCACCTCAGCTTAGGTGGATTCCTGCTGTTCCCATAGATGTTTGCACCTTCACTTAGGGGAGACATCCACCATCCCTCCTAGGGGTGGGTGATATGGTGATAAATATCGTGGAGATGATACATGTCTCCACAATATGCCTTTTCAGAGATATGGTATATATCGTGATACAATGGGGAGCCTAACAAAAAATCCTGTTGAATTGTTAATACAGAGATTCATTGCAGAATTCTAAACCTGCATTTTGGTCTAAATCAGTAGTTCTCAAACTTTAAAATGTCAAGGTCTCCCCTTAACTCTGACAGTATACAAATGAAACCAAATCCATTTGGTTTCATTTGTATACTGTCAGAGTTACATACTGTACTTGTAAAAAGAACCCAGAGAGTCCCTGGATCACACTTTGAGGACCACTGGTCTAAATGGTCTGTTACTCCTTTTTCTTTTAGTTTTTGTTACCTTGAACTGTAGGTGGTTGTTGTACTGTTAAGTAACCAACATGAAAAAGAATCGTGATAAGATAGTGTATATCGTGATACAGCTTGGGAAAATATTGTGATATTGTATTTTTCCATATCGCCCACCCCTACGTTCACTTCATGCAAGAGCAGATCTGTGTCCTGAGCAGGAAACTGTTTGCTTTCTCTTCCAACTTGCTGAATCTGACATTTTAAATTGCAATGTGCCAGGTGCAGGTATCACTTCAAAATAACACCAAAGTGTGAGATGAATTAATGTATCACACAACCTGTCTTTGTGGTTTTATAAACAGGAGAGAGAGAGAGAGAGAGAGATACTCACACATGAAGTGTCTAAGCAGTTCTCACAGATAGAAGGTTACAGAATGTCTTTGAAGGAGGCAAAATGAGATAAGACTGGCCCAGTAAGCAATAATTCTCACTGTACGTATAACCTTGGCTGTCATGGATTGCCGTCAGACAGACATTCTCAATGAACAAAAGATTCTTCACTCAAAGTAAGAATACGAATATACCAGCAGGGCCAGATGCAATGGTTATCTAGGGTAAATAATATAGTACAGTGAAAATGATCATGTGTTAATCTCAAAGTTACAATTTTCCCATAACACATGTACACCTGGCTCTTAAAGGCAATGGGAGAAGGCATTCTGATCAATTCTCTTCAAACTCTGTTTATACTCTGTGTTCAAATAACAAACAATAAGCAGAAGAGAGGTTGAATATGAATGACAACCCAAACTCTTATACTGTAACCCTTGGTTATTGATGCAGACTGTTTACTCAATTCACTAAAACTGTTTACTTTGGGGGCTTTGGCAGTAAGTAACACAGAATGATTTGGACTGTGACTGCTGTGGCGTGGGAAGGAATAATTTTACAGCCATTTTATATTTCTTAAGATGAGAAAGTGTGTAGATGCAGGAAACAAGGGCAGAAAGAGGAGAGAGATGCAAGACGAGACTGGGATTCTGATTCAGTCTGAAGTCTGATTAAGGAGCACATGTTCTGTGCAATAACCATCAGGTACCCAGAGAATGCTGACATTTTATAGAACATTTTATTCTAAATGAAAACGCAACAAGAGAGGAATGATAATTGGACTTTTAGTCTAGAAATATGTAGCCTAAAGCCTGAAACATACTCCACACAAGTACGCAAATGAAAATTACAAAGCATGGCCAAATTGCGTGTCCCTAATCAACATACAAAACATGTGTATTTTACCATTTACGTGCTCTTATGTTTGGGTGGAGGTAATGAATCCACATAGTTAGATTTTGAACTACAGCCTGCAATGAAACAGAGAGGAAGACGATACAAAACCAATATTGTTACCCGCTATAATATTGTTACCCGCTATAAAAACCCTTGTTGAAACGGATGTCTCACTTGCGTCGCCTTAGTGTATGATTTCAGGTGACACATTCAGGAACGCAACAACGTGTGACACTGACTTTGCATAGCTTCAGGCTTAAGCTCTGAAAGTGAGGCCGACTGCAGATACTACCATATCCAGAGAAGCTGTTGCAACACACTGTCTGGTCTGATATGTAAACTCTTCACACACTCTGCATTCAGCAGCAGGGAGGAGAAATATCAAAACCCCAGCCAGCATTCATGAACACAAGCTATATGCGTTTCCAACAAAGCTTCATGACAATGAGCAGTACGGCGAGACAGCATCATCCTCATCAGCTGTTATCTGTCCTTCTTCAATGACTCCAACATTAAACAGTCAGCAGATGGTTGCTAGGGCAACCTAATCAATGGTGTCTTCTCCATCAGGGGACTCATCTTTCCTGTCGTGTTTTTCCAACAAGAGCCAGATAAAGAAGTTGGAACCTAAATGACACACTTTTGGCTGGCTGCTGATATTGGCTGCTTCTCTGCAATGCGTTCTGTCTCAGCAGACTGAGTAGGATTTATGTGCCAAAACAAGAATGTGTCCCAGCTTCTCTGACTGCCCAGAAATATGGTCTTGTTCTCCTTACTTAATATGGTCTCCATATTTGGTCTTTATTTAATCGCACTTTAACACTTATAGGCTCCAGAGGCATGTAGGCCAAGCATGCAGTTTAAATCATTATTGGTTAAATGCATCTTCTCTAATGTACAGTGCGCTAATTGGAACCCTGTTGGGCAGTTAAGAGACACCTTTCCAAATCAATCAGAAATATTTACATGACCGGATACGACTATTGCTAGGGGGGTGCCCGCTGGCCTACCATTCCAGGACTGGGTGCATACCACATATAGACCATTTTCCTAAGCGCTCCCCTGTAGAGAGCGCCGCTGCCATTCCCGCGGTGTAAACAGCAGCCAGTGGTGGAGTAGAAGTAAAATGATTGAAAATGGGAAATACTCAAGTAAAGTACAAACTCTCAAAATTGTACAGTACTTAAGTAATTGTAGGCTACATAGCTTACGTAACGCTATTGTTTACACCGCTGTCATGGTGGGCGGCGCCCTCTACAGGGTGTGGCTCAGGAAATCGGTCAATACAGGTCCAGGCTCAGTGTAGCCTGACAATGTGTCACTGGTTCAATTCCCGAGCCCGACCAGATTTGCTGCGTGTTATTCCCCATCTCTCTCCCCATTTCCTGTCAGTCTACTGTCCTGTCAATAAAGGCATAAAAAGCCCAACAAACATATCTTAAAAAATAAAATAAAAATACTATTGCTTTATCATGCTATAAAGTAACATTTTGAAGTAACACGAACAATACTCAGCTCCAATACTCAATCTGCCATTATCCAAATAATTATAAATGTAAAATAAGATTAGGGCTTTCATTGGCAGAGGTACAAAGGTCTTCGAAAGACAACATAAACCAAGCAACAGCAGTGTGAACATGCATCTATGCACACTGTCTGGCTGGAATAGCGGGATTTTGACAGTATTGGTGTATTATTCTGATATTATGGACTGGATCTAGCATTGGCCCACTGACAATACAAATTAAGGTATTACAGAAAGCAAGCCACCCAACAGACCCCATCAGAATCTAGTTACTTTTAGAAACAACCAGACTCAGGAAATCCTGTTTTGCACAACACCGTTGCTATCAGGCAGACCCCATCAGATGAGCCCATCTCGTCAAATCACAGCATGGCCGAAATGCAATATTGCATGCCAGGGAAATGAGATTACCGTATTCCTATTGGTTCTCACAAGAGGAAACAGCCTTTTAGGGAGGGCTGCTATGCATCAAGAGACAGGGAGGTGAATCACCATTAAGCTGCATGACGCCTCGTCATTTCCATTTACACAGACTACCAAGTCTTTCCCCACCTGCATCATATATTAAAAATAACACCCGTGTGAAGTGGAGCTGTGTGTGTGTGTGTGTGTGTGTGTGTGTGTGTGTGTGTGTGTGTGTGTGTGTGTGTGTGGATCATGTGTACCGATTTTTGTGACATTTGAAGAAAATATGTAGGAAAAGGAGCAAAAAGTGTGTTTTGGAGAAAATTCAAGATGGCGGAAAATCTATCATGGCGCAAATGGGCGTGGCCTATATGGGGAGATGCGTCATGACCCAAGGAATCCAGGGAAAAAATATTTTTAATTTTCCGACCTACGGTTCAAGAGTTACAGGCCAAAACGTAAAGTGGGGTGTTATGGCGCCACCATGCGGCCAAATGACACAATTATTTTTTATTTAATCCTTGAAATCATTATGAACCTCCTCTCCAAGTCTTGAAACTCTAGCCCCTATGGTTTGCGAGAGACAAATAATTGAATGTGAGTTTTTGCAATTCCCATTATAAGTCAATGGGGAAAATTAATTCACTAATAAATTAATATCAATTAAACTATAGAACCTTTCTCTTAGAAAAGTAATAGCCCACGATTCCCGAGTAAGCCGGTCGATTTGACATATGGCGCGAGTGTGTGGTGGCAAAACTGTGGGACTAGTGGCGTGCCGAAGTTTAGGAAGTTCAGGCTACATACACACAGACACACACACAGACAGACAGACAGACAGACACACACACACACACACAGACCCACACGGCCACGTATAGGGAGCCTGTGTTTCACACAGCTCCAAAAAGTATAACTTCATGGATTTGTTTTGCGGTCGCTACTTAGTATGAAAACCTCCAGCTCATGTCTGAGCTAGTCAGTTCTGGGTACCAGTTCAATGTAATGCTGGTTCCTTCTCAAACTATAACGTTGCAATAATCCATGAATAATCTCAAATCATGGTTTGTTAACGCAGCAAGTTCAGCCATACCCCTTACCTTACTTTCAATGACATAAAGCTGGCTCTGGCCTGCGCTCTCTTAAAACAGTGGCTAACAGTTCGGCTGCATTGACTCCCTACTCCAAACGCCATGAAAAATGCTCCGCTTGTATGATCAACTGATTTTTGGAAATTCGAAATTTAAATCCATTTAAACCAAGGCAAAATAAAAAGGGTTTCTAACTTGCCCTGCATCTAAAACACATTTTTTGTTATTTGGATGGCCCTTGGGATCACACATAAAACCTTGAATTATTACTGTTGCAATCCCCATTCAACTGAACTGAACTGAACTAAAGTGCTGGGGAGAGTGCAGTAAGGACATGTCATCTCAACCTCTCCTCTCCCCACAGAAACTAGAAAACGTAAAATCAAAAGACAATGGTTATTTTACTTTGGGTCGGGTGGTCCATCTGACAGGGGTTTCATGGAGAGCTTGCAGAGCGAGCGAAAGACGAGGAAGGCGTCCTTCTGGAGGATGTGGGAGAACTTCGCCCCCGGAGGTT
>NC_137828.1:34036346-34261346 GCF_963921795.1 Nannobrachium achirus | reverse complement strand
CTGTCTGTTTCTTACTATAATGTCTATCTCAGTCTGACTCAGTGAGCACCAGCCTGTCAATGCTTTGAAATAAGTCTTTTGGGTACACTGGATACAGCAAACAAACAATAACAATAGTAAATTGACAAAACTGAGAGGCACGACTGCCGTAAAACAAAAACAGGCACACACACACATATATAATATACACACACACACACACACACACACACACCCAAAGTGTCCGCAAGTGAATGAAAAAGTAAAATGTGAAATCGGTGCAAGGGAAGCAAGATGATTTGTAGGCAAGTCAACGAAGGCCACAACAAGCACGGTGGAACCACATGGCATACTGGCTCCAGAGCTGGAACGCAGGAGGAAACACATGAGTGGATGGGTGGATGGATTTAAGCCTGATGCAACACACGCGCGCGCACACACGCAGGAGAGAGTTCATAATTTAGTTCAGGCAAGTCGGCAGTTCCTGTACGCTTTACCTGGCGGTCACGCTTTCTGGAGGCCAGAGACCAAGATAGCTTGTGATTTGTAAGCTATGTGTCCAAGGGGTGACGGGGAGGGAGGCAAGTGAGGGAGGAGGGGGAAAGTGTCAGTTGAAAAGAAAAAAGATGACATTAGAGCAAGCTTGTTTTGAATGCAGCACCTTAACCACTTACAGTATGCCATACATGTATACTTCTACAAGCTCACAATGTGTCGCATCATGGTGAAGATCTGCTATATTTCTTTTTTTCCTTCCTTCCTACCCTTTCCCTTTTTTTTTAATATACTGTTAATGGGCCATAATGATATGCCCAGAATATTGACTCCAGATAGAAAGTGGTTAAAAACCTTTCTGGAACACAAAGTCAATGTTCTATCTTAACTATAACTACCCTTTCCTGAACAGTGGCATGAGCGAACCACCTAGCAACACGGAAATTACTTTGCAACTGAAACCCAATAAAATTGTCGAGTCAAGATTTTGTACACTCAGTTTACAGATTGCTTCGCTGGCAATACATTGCTTTTCCCAAGCAATATCTAGAGTAGAATAATGAGACTCAAGTGTAGCATTGCCCCACATTATGGCCCATTATGGCATTGCCCCTTTGTTTACCCGGTGTGTGTGTGTGTGTGTGTGTGTGTGTGTGTGTGTGTGTGTGTGTGTGTGTGTGTGTGTGTGTGTGTGTACAATACTAAAGTGTGAGGACATACTGCTTGGTTCTCCATGCGGGCGAAGATGACATTGAGCATCTGTGTGAGCGTGGCCTTGGCCGTGGTCTGGTTGATGAGGTTCTTGCTGGCCAAGTAGATGTTGTAACATGTCCGCACGGCCTGGAGGACGGTGCCCTCATGGATCTCTATGTGCTGGGACGTCACAGCGGTCAGCAGGGCCTAAGAGAGAGAGGGGAGTGGATGGGTCAATTGTGAAAGAATGGGGCATGAATAGCAGTAATCAATAGATTTTCTTGTTTTTCCCTTTTCTCCCGAATTTAGTCGTCATGCCAATTAATCCCACACGTGTGCGTTGTCACTGCTGTTAGCTGGGAGGGAATTCGTGAAAATCGTGCACTTGGTGATACGTTTTAGATTTTTGGTATGGTGTTAGGTATGGTTATAACGTCTATGTCTAAATATATGTCTAAAGATATCAGAATCAGATTGATTCAATTTAAAATTCATAACCGCTTCTTCTATTGGACACCTGAACGATTGCACAGACTTGGTCTTAAAGAGACAGCTGAATGTTGGAAGTGTGAAGATCCTTCAATCGGTGGGCACCCTAATTCACACACTATGGGAATGTCTGTAATTGAGAGCTTTTGGAATCAAATCCATAACTGCATCGTAGCAATGACAAGAATTGATTTCCCGTTCTGCCCTAGGCTTTACATACTGGGCGACCCGAAGCAGGTTGCCCACTGTGAATATGCAGATTTCATCCTGACGGCTATCATGATTGGTAGACACGTTCTGATGAGGGGTTGGAAGAAAGAAGGAGGGGAGTTCCTCTTTCCAAGAATAATATAGAGAGATTGGCAGGGTGGCTGCTTATGAGGAAATGATTAATAGGAGGTCTGATAGAATGGATAAATACATCCGCAAATGGGGAGGCTTTATAATGTGTATGGCCAATAGGACTTGAGGCGTGGTTATGGCGCAATATACTGTTATATTGTACAGTATGTGGCTGTTACCCGGGATTGTTTGGCATTGTTTAGTTTTACTTTTTTTTTTTTTTTTTTTTTTTTTCGTTTTGTTTTGTCTTGTGGTTGTGTTTGTTTTATTGTGTTGTGTTGTGTTGTGTTGTGTTGTGTTTTGTTTTTGTCTGTTCTATGGTTGCTGTGTACTTTGTTCGATGTTATTGTGAAAAATATAAAACAAAATAAACATTGAGTCATAAAAATATAACTCCTTTGGGAAATGGAACTCCTTTCCATTGCTATTGAATTCCATTTCCATAGCAACGCATGTTAAACTCACAGCATTGTGGGTAATGTAGTATTTCTCTGTGAGCAGATTGCTAGTGAAACTTGTTTTTCTTAACACTAGAGTGATTGCATACAGACTTGCGGCTTCTACAGTAGCATAATGGCGTAGTTTTACAAACAGGATCCTAGTGGTAAGTGTACATTGAATTGTTAAGACATTATGGACATGGCTGATAAGGAAATCCCCTATAGTGTACTTCCAAGTTCCGGCACCTCACTGCTATACTCTATACAGTTCACTTAGTGACTTTTGTGTCAATGGTGGATGCTAGATAACAATATATATAATTGATATACTATACGTATATAATAAATCACTATCCCTCCAGACAGACACACATGTTCGAGAGGGAAGAGTAGGCACAGTGGCACACCTTGATGATCTGTAGTTGTACGCCTTCATCAGTCTGTGGTCCCTGGAAACAGGCGCAGATGGTCTCTATGATTCGGTCGATCAGCTTTTTGCCCGGGGCTGTGTTGTCCGGGGCACTGCCTGTCAGGTGACCGTATGCAATCAGCTTCTACACATACACACACACACACAGAAACAACGTGATGTATAACACGAGATGGTGGCAACTTTGTTCAGATAGTCATGATGCTCCGCGATGATGTTCCAATAGTCATAGATTCACACTGCTAAATTCAGCTTTAACTGAATTAAGAAATGACTGATGATGAAGCATTCAAACATGAACAACACTGCTCAGTGAGACATGGCCAACAGTGGATTAACAGGCATTAACAGACTGTGGAGAGCACAGTAAATACAACTTTATGTCTCATCCAAACACAAACACACACTTGGTTTTGGTTCCGCCCCTCCACGACCACTGACCTGTAAACAGTCAAGTGAGGTGATGACGATGCGCGGACATTTGGACTGACACGCCAGCTCGAACGGCAGGAAGTATTTGTCGGCTTCGATGAAGTTGGTCTTCGATTTGATTGGCGGTAAAGTGCTGGAGCTCGATTTGCCATCTCCTGGGGGCGGACTGGGATGGAAGAACATAGAAAGAGAGAGGGAGAGTGTCTGGTAAAAGAAACAGTTCCGTCAACCAGAGTCCCCCTTTTGACATGCAGCCACAGCTAGTGGCACGTTAAAGAACCACGCTTGGTGTTCACTACCACTTCAGCTCGTACTGATCTCGTGTCGAGCAAAGCGCTGAGCCTTTGCGTATATTGTGAAAAAAGAAAAGAAGAATGCTGATCCTGTATTTCCATCCCTCTGGTGATGTGAATACATGCTAACCTCAGGGGAATAGGCAAATAAACATATTTTTCTTATGACACTGTATTCGGTGTAGTGACTGACTGTGCTGGAAATTCATCTCTCTGACTTGGCAGAGGGGGCAACGCTGTAGGCTCCATATTCCAACGGCTCTGCTTCGTTTTTGTTTTCCGCTGAGCGAGCATCTACCAGCCATGAGCTCGTAACTGTGCCATTAATCAAAAGCTGAAACTATATTTCTCTGTTCTTTCGCTCTGGAGGTGTAGATGTAAAGGATGGCAGTGGTTCATGTCTCTTAAACAGGGGTCTTCAACATTTTCAGGCCAAGGACCACTTACCTGAGAGAGATATGAAGCAGGGACCCCCACAATCTGTTCATAGATTCCGTATAGTGACATTGACAGCACAATCGTGAATCATCAGTGTATTTTGGATTCATGTCAATTTGTGTTTTCAGATATTTAACCACTTGAACCGTCAATACTTACTAAACTTGACCTTACACTCTGTACTTAGTCTGCTCTTTTCCCCTCTACACCAAAGCTCTTTGCCGGAAATAGCCGATCTACAAGTTCACGACACCTCGCGCTGCGAGGCGTTGTGAGCTTGTAGATCAGCTATTTTTGGCTAAAGTTCTCAGAATATGGACACTAGGGTTCAAGTGGTTAATATAAAAAAGGACAAAAAAAAACTTTCTATCACTCAAAGATTTGGAGGACCCCCTGTAGTAACTCTGAGAACCCCCTAGGGGTCCCGGACCCCCTGTTGAAGACCCATGCTCTTAAGCATCCCCCGGCAGCCAGGGTAGTACCACACCCAGAGTGCACTGTGCCCTTAGTGGAGGAGGAGGGAGATGGACACAGAGAGAGGGGGTATGGTGGGTTTATTTGTTTATGCCTTGGCAGAGAAAAAGGATGACTTCAGCTCCTTTAGAGGGATGACCTCGCAGACGGAGAGGAGAGGAGAGGAGAGGAGAGGAGAGGAGAGGAGAGGAGAGGAGAGGAGAGGAGAGGAGAGGAGAGGAGGAAGGAAACATAAAAAAAAAAAGCCAATAATAGATCAGATAAAAACACAGGCTTATCTGAATGCTCTCCAGTGTGGACATGTGTTCTTCAATGCCTTCCCTGCCATTTGATTTTCCTTTCCTATTTCCTTTCCAAGATATATTAGGGAATGCAACAGAGGAGAAACAGGGTGAGCAGGGGGGTGACATTCAGTAAATGGTCTTGCTGGCTGGGAATCGAACCGGGTACTCACTGTACAGAGCATTGCACCCACGGATATAAAAAGCTAGATACCTCATCCGGCGCTGCAGTTCATTGGCACGACTGGTAAAAAAAGGCACTCAAAGTGACTACTGACCAATCACAGTGTGTCTTTTCTGGGACTTATATTCAATTAAAAGGAACTTTATTGGCATGAGGAGACAAACGTTTACATTGCCAAAGCAAGTGCCTCTGGAAGCAAGTGCCTCCGGAAGCTTGCCACTGCCAGTCCTTTTTTACCAACACCCCAAAGCGGGAGGAGGCGTCTACCTTTCTATGTCTAATATTGCACCCATGTGATTGCGACCGTAGGTCGCATTTACTACCAAAACCTCCACGGGCTGTCTGTCAGTGAGTCAGTCAGTCCGTCACACTTTTGCCCTGCTCATATCTCCACAACCGTTGCCCCCATCCATGACAAATTTTGCACACACACTCCTTGACTGCCAAACTACAACCTCCAAGGACCCCCGGAGCCCCAGGGACCCCCAGGTCCCTGGGGGACCCCCAGATGTAAAAAATGACCAAATGTGCTCACACGTCACACGTCACACTTTTTCCCTGCTTATATCTCTGCACCCGTTGACCCGATCCATGCCAGATTTTACACACACACTCCTTGCCTGCCAAAACTACAACCTCCAAGGTCCCTGGGGGACCCCCAGATGTAAAAAATGACCAAATGTGCAAAAATGACCAAATGACCACCCCAACGGGGCTGCTCACGGGGAATTCCCGGGGACCACCGACTCCTGGTGCTCCAGAACGGATGCAAAAGTGGTGGCGCCCCCAGTGGAGGACCCCCTGCCACTGCAGCGCACATAAAATGCCGTAACTCGGGCTAGGAGCGTCCGGGAGAGCCGGGGCCGGTACCTATTCGTCCGCCAAGGCAACGCGGAGACCCCACCCCTCATTTCTCACATGGCCCTATTCTAGCGCCACCTTCAGGACGATTTTTAAAACACATTTTTGGACACTGCTCCTACAGTTTTTGCCCTAAAATCACGAATATCACTACACAGCATGTCTACACTCATGTCATCAACATGGATCAGGAAGATTTGGGAAAAACAAATTTTTTCCCTATTTGTGGAGATAAGCCACCTACGGTCGCTTATCTCCCGATTAGGGAGTCTTACTGGTATGTATGTACCATGTTCCATTCAGGTCACCCCAATCTTCCTTTTTTCTTTCACAACTAGCCCTTACCCGTTCAAAGATATGAGCTCCGAAATGATGTGCAGTGTGTGGGTTATGGGATGTGGGATGAGGGATGAGGGATGGAAAGTAACTTTATTAACTGGTGCTTGCATGATAATATGTAGGAGCATCAATGTAAGAAATACCCGTTTTGTTTAATGGCTACAGAGATACTGTGTTCCACCCCACCACCACCCCCCCCAACCCCACCCGCCCCCCGCCCGCCCGCCCGCCTGCACACACACCCGCCTGCTGTTACCCTGCTCCTGTAGTTTATTTCTGGACCCGGCCAGCCTGCCCCCCCAACCCCTAGAACCAGCCCAACTTCTGCTTTATACTGCTTATTCATAGTATGGACATTACGTGTACTTTAGCCATTCAGCTAGGGAGGTGGCAATGGCTCCTCAGAGGTAAAAGTCTTCCTTAGAGCTACAGTATAAGCGAAGCTTAACGCTGGCACTGAGGATTTTGCCCAGTATAGGGAAAGCTGTTAATGGCCATTCCATGTGTGATAAAAAAAAAGAAGGTTCTGCCTGGTTATAAAGTGGTCAGAATTTATGTTGAGGCAGAGGGGTGATAGGAAGTGAACAGCATGGGACCATGAAAAGGCATTGTAATCCCTTTGTAATCACAACCATGCCAGAGTCACATTTTCGTAAGATCTGAGATATGCACAGGTGGAGATTAAAGGAATAGTTCACCCCAATTGCCCCTAACCTTTTTTTGTCGCATTACTAAGCCAATAATTTGATTACAATAAATGTACCCCCATTGATTCCAGATGGGGACCCGAATGCATTTGGGTCCCCATCTGAGATCAAAGGGGCTGAATTGATTATAATCAAATTATTGGCTGAGGAATGCAACAAAAAAACAACAACAAAAAAACAAAAAAAAAGTCTCCAAGGGGTGAGAAAGAAAGTCAGTTTGGGGGTGACCTACTCCTTTAACCCACCCAGGGTGTAGGAGATGCCGGCCAGACATTAATTGATGTCCAATATTTATCAGAAAACCCTCAACCACCACAGAACCAGGAGTCTCCTTCAAGACAACATGGGTCTCTGAAAAATGCTGATGTGGTTCTTCTGTTTATGTGCACATCAGAGTAGAGGAATGTGAACGGAGAGAGACAGAGAGATAACAAGAGAGGGACAGAAAGACAGAGAGAGAAGCTGGCAGCAGAGGGGATGGGGTGGAGGAGTGGCAATCATGCTACATTTCATTCCAAGGCCGTTACATGGCAGCCGGGGCACCCGCAGTGCATACAAATACCAGCACACACACACACACACACACACACACACACACACACACACACACACACACACACACACACACACACACACACACACACACACACACACACACACACACACACACACACACACACACACACACACACACACACACACACACACACACACACACACACACACACACAGGACTTGGGCATCTAGGCAGGGGTTTGTGAACTCATTAACAAGAGGGCAAGGGGAAAACACAAAAACACACTACAGGCAGCACAGAGACAAAACCCCACAGCATGACCCCACAGCGATTGAGAGAGAGGGAGGGCTGCTTGCCTTGAATCTTACAGGGCCTGAACAAGCAGAAACTGGCAGACAAAACCATTTAAATGACCACCTGATGGGATTTTGTTCTAGTTTTCTCCCCAATTCTTTCTTACAATCATTTCATTTTAGTCATCATGCCAAATCCCAATTCACCAATGTAGTCCCTGTCACTGTTGGGGAGGGTGTGCTGTGGACAACACGTGTCTCCTCCGAAACACGTGACGTCACCGGCTGCTTCTGACAGTTCACTGTAAGGCAGGCAGGGGTCTTCAACAGGGGGTCCGGGACCCCTAGGGGGTCCTCAGTGTTACTTCAGGGGGTCCTCCAAATCTTTGTGTGATAGAAACTTTTTTCCTCCTTTTTTACATTAACCACTTGAACCCTAGCATCCACATTCTGAGAACATTAGCCAAAAATAGCAGATCCACAACGCCTCGCAGCACGAGGCATTGTGAGCTTTTAGATCGGCTATTTTCTGCAAGAGGTTTGGTGTAGAGCGGGAAAAGAGCAGACTAAGTACAGAGTGAAAGGTCAAGTTTATTAAGTATTGACGGTTCAAGTGGTTAAATATCTGAAAACACAAATTGACATGAATCCAAAATACACTGATGATTGTGCTGTCAAACAATTAAATATATGGAATCTATGAAAAGGTCGTGGGGGTCCCTGCTTCATCTCTCACTCAACTAAGGGGTCCTTGGCCTGAAAAGGTTAAAGACCCCTGGCCTGCTGTAAGGAGTTTACACTGGGAGGGCGGAGCATGTAGTGAGAAACGTGCTATCCATCTTCGCACTCTGCTCAACATGCAGCCCAACTAACCTGTAGGAGTTGCAAATGCACAGACAAAGAGTGATCTTGTTTTAAATCATTTAAATCAGCTTACCTTAATCTTTCTGATTCTTCTTTGATTTCCTCTGAAATAGAAAGGAGAGACACAGAGGGAGAGGAAGAGAGAGAGAGAGAGAGAGAGAGAGAGAGTGTGAGATGTTAGTCCAGGATCAGCCTAGGGGCGAGTAAATTCTGCTCATGTTTTACTAAGCTAATAACACCACTGGGAATAGCAGCAGCATAGGCTACAGTGCAGCACAGAGGATTTGTCGTGTTGACGAAGACCTGAGTTTCAGAGGATCTTTCTTGGCTCCTGCTGAGCTTGCGCTGTCTGACATGTTTATGTGCATCCAAGGAGACAGCTATGGCAAAAAAATGTACAGTATATCTCCCTCAATGTTCTCAAGAGGTCAGCAGCTGTGCTCTCAAGAGGTCAGGCTCAAACAGGAGTAATGTTATGTGCATGTCATGTACGCTCGCTTGCATGCTTCTTCTACACACACTTTGCATGTCATAAAGGGTGATATGGAGTGAAACCTCAAGACAAACAAACTCATGCAAAAATGAGAGCATGCCTTTTTTGTGAACCCGATGGTTGCTAGCCTGGCACTAAATCTCTATATGGAAACCTGCATTTCTAAGGGGCGGATTAAGAAAAATGCCTCTGGCGCCCCATATTTGCATACAGGGCCCTGATTGGTCGGTCCCTCACAACTTCAGAGAGAGTCAAATCCAATCACAACTGAGTGCGACAGACTAAATCTGCAGAGGGACATTTATTTCTTGCAATGGCAGATTCAGATTTTTCCCCCAGAGAGAAAGGAGACAGATCAATGTGGCAACACACTGACCGATCAGTAGTAACACAGTTTACACACACAGTAGAAACACAGTTAACCACCCGCCCGGTGCGCTAGTGTGCGTGTGAGCCAAGCACAATGTTACTGTGTTTGTACACTGATCCGCAGACATGAAGGCAAGGGTCTGAGACCACAGCTGAGCAATGACATAGAGGAGCAGAGGAGCAGAGGAAAGAAGATATAAAGTTATAGTGAGAGACAGAGAGAGAGAGGTGAGATAATGGTGAAACACTAACTGAGAGGCTCAGCTGATGCTAAACATTCAGTATTATTCTTACATGCCTAGCAACAGTAACCACAACAGTCTCCGTAGCAGGTTTCAGCTTTGTGTTAAATTAAGAATACTTTGTACAAACTACAAAGGTATGTTATGGGCAAAAAAAGGTAATACAAACTGGAAGTTCAACATTTAAACATAATGTTCATCTTATCAGTATCTTCAGAACATGTTGTATCAAGGAAGACATTATGTTTCTGTGAATGATGGTGCAGAGGTAAAGTAAGTAACTGCCCACCACCAAGGGTCACACACACAGTCACACAGTCACACACACACACACACACACACACACACACACACACACACACACACACACACACACACACACACACACACACACACACACACACACACACACACACACACACACACACACACACACACACACACACACACACACACACACACACAGGTCCCACCCTGTGGAACTGACATGCGATCCAAGGACATTTTATGTTGGCAGCTTTCCATCGTATCACTCTGCACCAAATACAATGGGACTGTGACCCACTGGCCCCTTGATCCAAGTCCTTCCTGTCTATCTCTCTGACTCTGTTCCCAACATAATCATGAAAATTAATGTCTGCAGCAGTTTGTTTGTGTGTGTGTGTGTGTGTGTGTGTGTGTGTGTGTGTGTGTGTGTGTGTGTGTGTGTGTGTGTGTGTGTGTGTGTACGCACGCGTCGTACATGTGTGAGAGAGTGAGTGTGTGTGAGTGTGCACGCAAAGCTATCCGCATGCTGTGGAACATCAGTGTGTGTTGCTGATGGCCGTGGAGCAAGAGGCCATGAATGAGTAAGTCGGTAGTGATTAGGCTACAAGAGGAAAAGCAAATCTAAAAAGTTGCCAACCCTAGGACTCGTCATCAACAAGTCCTTCAGGGAAGGTCAGAGCGCTGGACCCGAACAAGGCGCTCTCGAGCAAAAAATCACACCCGTGTGAACTGAGCGGTGGTTTACCCACCTCATAGATCATGTGTACCAATTTTTGTGACATTTGAAGAAAATATGTAGGAAAAGGAGCAAAAAGTGTGTTTTGGAGAAAATTCAAGATGGCGGAAAATCTATCCTGGCGCAAATGGGCGTGGCCTATATGGGGAGATGCGTCTTGACCCAAGGAATCCAGGGAAAAAAGAATTTTAATTTTCCGATCTACGGTTCAAGAGTTACGGGGCAAAACGCAAAGTGGGCCGTTATAGCGCCACCATGAGGCCGAGTGATGTAATTATTTTTGGATTCATTCTTAAAATCATTATGAATCTCCTCTCCGAGGTTTGAAACTGTAGCTCCTATGGTTTACGAGAGAAAAATACTTGAAAGTGATTTCTTGCATTGTCCCATTATAAGTCAATGGGGACAATTAAGCGTCGTTTTTTGCCGATTACGTCGGCATGGTAAGGCGGATCGGAACGAAAGGTAATAGCACACCATTCCCGGCCGAGCCGCACATTTTGATGAATATATTGCGCGAGTGGCGTAAATGGTGCGGCACTAGTTACGCGCCGAAGTTTAGGCTACATACAGACAGACACGGACGGACGGACGGAGACCCACACACACGGCCACGTATAGGAGCGTTGTGACCACCGCTCAAAAAACAAGCATCTGCTGTAAGCCACAGAATCGATGTGTGGTCGTGTATGGCCTTTTCTCTGCTGTTGATGAATCACTGTCTGAGCAGAGGTCTAGCATTCAATCTCAAACGTGTGAGTCACACACACGCACGCAAGCAAGCACGCACGGTAAACTCCTCAGTGTTGGCATCCATTTTTGAGCGGTGGTCACAACGCTCCTATACGTGGCCGTGTGTGTGGGTCTGTCTGTCTCCGTCCGTGTATGTAGCCTAAACTTCGGCGCGTAACTAGTGCCGCACCATTTACACCACTCGCGCAATATATACATCAAAATGTGCAGCTCGGCCGGGAATGGTGTGCTATTACCTTTCGTTCCGATCCGCCTTACCATGCCGACGTAATCGGCAAAAAACAACGCTTAATTGTCCCCATTGACTTATAATGGGACAATGCAAGAAATCACTTTCAAGTATTTTTCTCTCGTAAACCATAGGAGCTACAGTTTCAAACCTCGGAGAGGAGATTCATAATGATTTTAAGAATGAATCGAAAAATAATTACATCACTCGGCCTCATGGTGGCGCTATAACGGCCCACTTTACGTTTTGCCCCGTAACTCTTGAACCGTAGATATTTTTCCCTGGATTCCTTGGGTCAAGACGCATCTCCCCATATAGGCCACGCCCATTTGCGCCAGGATAGATTTTCCGCCATCTTGAATTTTCTCCAAAACACACTTTTTGCTCCTTTTCCTACATATTTTCTTCAAATGTCACAAAAATCGGTACACATGATCTATGAGGTGGGTAAACCACCGCTCAGTTCACACGGGTGTGATTTTTACTCTCAGGGCTGTATTTTGATTGTCTTAGGTACCAGCTCTTATGCCTGTCCATACTGCCTCCGACCACCAAACCTTTTGTCGGAAAGGTCCGGTTCAACTACTAAATGATGTCACTTCTGAAAAGCCGAATTAGAGTTTGGAAAGCTGCACGTCGGAAAGTCAGAACTCTCCGACGAAAAGTTCAGTGGTCGAAGGCAGTATGGACGGGCCTTTAAGTTAAGGCATAAGAGCTGGTACTTGAGACAATCAAAATACAGCCCTCAGTGTTAAATGAACACTGAAGCCTTTACTCTGCAGTAGGCAGGCTGTGGTCGGAAATGTTGTCAGAATGTGGGCGGAACCGAACGCGTAACGCATTGTTGTGAACATGCAATGCACTGAGCAGCTGTCCGTCCGTTCAGAATCGCATTCATGTAAACTGATCTGGGTACGCCCAGTCACCAAATTCATTCAAATGAGCGTGTGTAAACACAACGCCAAACAGGCAGGCAGACGGTGCACACACACAAACAGTCAGTTTGGTGGGAGTGATGGGTTGGGATTGTCATCCAGATAATTTGTTTGGTGGTGTATAATGCAAGTGGTGACATACTTATTAGACATAGAAAGCCCTGTGATCTACGCAGCGAGGCCCCACAAATGACAACACCGGCTTCAACCAGCTGTTGGTTTCAAGCTAAACAAGCTGAATTCATGATCACAATCAAGTGACACTAATGCATTGCACACTAGGGATGGGTTGATATGAAAATGTCATATCACGATTAATGTGACAAAAGAAATCGCGATTTACGATATTATCGCGATAATCAAAATCCATTATCCTGGGGCGGAACATTTGTCAAAAAATAGCAGATCTACAAGCTCACAGCGCATCGCATTGCGAGATTGTAGATCGGCTATTTTTTGGCAAAGGCATTTATTAGTGAGTGGGAAAAAAAGACTGTATCAAGTACGTATATTATAAGTACCTTTTAACAATTATAGAGGGTTTAAGTGGTACCGGATATGCAGCTCGGCAAATAAAAAGTGAATTGATCCCAGTGCATGACAGAGGACGATATCACGATAAAATAAATCTCCACGATACAATTATTGTGAGTGTTTTTTTATCACAATAAACGATAATATCGCTTATCATCCCATCCCTATTGCACACACATTCAGTTATGTGTACGTACACAATGGCATTTAGTTTGTGCACACACACAAGTTAGCCAAGAGTTGCAGATAGTGTAAAAGAAAATCGTAGTCACAATATAACAGGAAAACAGGAGATGTCATCGCATCGCAACATGAAATCCCCATCCGTTTCCATTTACATCTTTTCGCAGAAATGCCTACTGTATATCATGGCTTCTGTGTTTACATCGCAAGTTTGGGCTAGAGATGCTGTTTTCAACGGCCCATAACATTATTTTACTGGGGCAGAGAATGAGTTAATGTAGAGTATATCTCATTTGCACCAACTCAACCTTGACATCAATTCTGTCTGTGAACGAACCAGCAATCCTTCCATGCAGCCTACGGGGAGTGGGAGAGAAACACAAATGTCTTCCACAGCCGTGTTAGGTGCAGGTCTTTCTAATCTACACCCTACAATTTGCCCAGAAACGCTACATTACTGCCAGCACTTTTACAACTTATATAACCAAGAAGACTGCTCATTCCCCGCCTCTGCTCCTGTGCTAGGTGTAGAGAGTGCTGTTGTTGACCTTGAAAAGACCGTCCTACTGAATCCTGGGACCCCCAGAATAATCAAAGCAGCAGCAGCAGCAATGGACAGGGAAGGAGTGGATATGGTGTGGTCCTTCGACTAGGGATGGGACGATAAGCGATATTATGGTTTATCGTGATAAAATAACACTCACGATAATCGTATCGTTGAGATTTATCGTGATATTGTCCTCCGTCATGCACTGGGATCAATTCACCTTTTATTTGCCGAGCTGCATATCCGGTACCACTTAACCCCTCAATAATTGGTAAAAGGTACTTATAAAATACTTACTTGATAAGTCTTTTTTTCCACTTTCTATCAAATGTCTTTGCCAAAAAATAGCCGATCTACAAGCTCACAACGCGTCGCAACGCAACGCGTTGTGAGCTTGTAGATCTGCTATTTTTTGGCAAAGGCTCTGCCCCAGGATAATGGATTTTTAATTATCGCGACAATATCATAAATCACGATTTCTTTTGTCACAATAATCGTGATATGACATTTTCATATCGTCCCATCCCTACCTTCGACCATATAGGACAATTTGATCGTTACCGTAATGAGCTGCCGCTGCTGTTCTGCGCGCTTAATCATTGTCATTCTAGAAAGTTCATAGAATGAAGCGGGCCGATCATGCTGATTCTCTGAGAGACAGGAAAAAAAAAACATCAGAAATAAAAGGTGTCTACTGACACTGACAAAACAGCTCCATCTGCCCTTGAACAGAACCTCTCCCAAAGAGCCTGGAGATGACTACTGTAGATAGAAGCTGCAGTGCCAGGCCTTCCAGCAGAAACAAAACACACTGCTCTGTTTACAGGCCTGGAGCATGCTCCCCCAGCCCAGCAACATTGATATCTAGCCCCCATCCAGGGCTAATCAAGGCCTCTAATGTGGGGAGCCTACATAAGAAACCCATTATGTTGACCAGATACATTAGGAGGGGGCCATACGACTCTCTGAGGAGCTATAGCGCAAACCAGACCCCGATACAAAGCCAGCCTTTGTGGCTTCCATAATGTATGAGAGCAGCCAACAGAAACCTGACTCACCACTTCTTAAAGCGGCAGCAGTTTTTCATCATGTTCAACTTCAAGGTGCGCTGTCCTCTTCCCCTTGGCTCTATCGTTTGACCCCAATCCCCACAGTGAATTACACTAACTTATATGACACAAAGGGAGCATTACTCTACATTAAAGTCAGGGTATGAAAATTCACCCTCGGGGAGAGCTATTATGTGCAGACATATCACTTTTCCTTGGGTTTCAAGAGGTGTGGTCCCTTGGCATACATTTGGCATAGATGGCATGTATGGCAGTTTATGCAACAGCTGTCTGGGGTGGTGTCGTGGTGGAACAGCAGCATGTGTCGCGACCTGTAACTCAGAGATGACAAATAACCAAATGGACCATTAAGCATGATATATTGAGTAACGAAAATAGCCGATACAGTACAAGCTCACAATAAGTTCATCCACGATGCCTGGTGAACTATTAGATAGGGCTGTCACAATTATTACATAATCGTCTAATCGCAATTATTATTTTTTGATAATAGTCATAATCGTTTAAATGTTGAAAAATGTTTATATATGTTCAAACATTATTTTTTTTTTGGAAATAGCAGATCTACAAGCTCACAACGCGCCGCGATGCGACACGTTGTGAGCTTGTAGATCTGCTATTTCCACTATCAATGTTCTTTTTAAAGTGTAAAGTTGTCAAATATGTCCTTCATTTCTTTGTATATTTGGGTTATGTGTCATATCTGCGATGTGCAACTTCAAAGCCTACAAGCCAAACAGAAATGTAATTATCAACGACAAAAACACAATTAAATCGTTAATTGCAATTATTTGAGTGACAATTAATCGTCATGTAAAATGTCATAATCGTGACAGCCCTACTATTAGAACTGCTGGAAAATAGGTAGAGTGCAATGTAGTCATTTGACAGAGCTGATACTGATCCTGACCCTATTTATTACATCAGATACCCATTTTCCCCATTTTCAGAGTATACCGTTGTTCCTGTCTGTCAGTCTGTGTCCCTTTATGCCCATACTGTATATGGAGAGATCTATCTATATAGAGTATCTGTCAGTACAATTTACTGTATGCTGAGTCCAGGCCAGTCTATGACACAGATCCAACAGACAATCACACTTGGCAAATATCAATACTATGGTTCATTCAAGACTAGAATTTTAAATACAAAAAATACCCCCATTTTGGCTCACTTGCAATGGGTTGCAAGTAACTTTTTCTGCAAATTCAAATACGCCATCTTTGAACTTCCGTCCTGAAAAGAAACCGGAAAGAACTGCAATTGGCTGCACCCAGAGACCCAAATGCATTTGGGTCTCTGGGCCTACAAAGAGGGCCTACAAAGAGTCTCCTCAAATTATTGGCTTAGGAATGCGACAAAAACTAAAAAATCAAACCTCGGTTCGAAGTGAAGCGGTGAACTTTTATTCTATGTGTTCTAGAGCTATGAACTCTGTGATCTATACATTCTTCCAATTCTGAATGAATGAATGATTTTATCTGGAGGGCCGAATTGTCATGTGAAGCTTGACCAATCCTCAAAGTATGGTCTCATTGGACATTTTTAATCATCCAATCATCAGACCGGGACGGACGTTACACACATATTCTGGATGTACGGGACAGATAAAACCTGTTCATTCTGGACTGGAATGACCATATATGGACATGAACGGGACATACAAAGCCACTCCTTGGAAGCGGCTTTAACCGCTTCAAAAATATTATTGAACTCAAGTCTCCATGGGGTGAGTAATTGATAGAAAAAAAGTCATTTTGGGGGTGAACTACTCCTTTAAGTTGTGCCTCAGCTGGACATAAGATCATTCAAAGGCTGGCTAATCATTTCTCCACTCTCCTCTCGACTGAGCCTGGATAGGATACAAGCAAGAACAGGAGCAGTGAGAGGGAGATTCCTGAGAGCTAGAAAGATTACAAAGCACAAAGAGAGAGTGACATGTACTGTATGAAGGCAGTGGCACACATGGACACACACAGTCTCACACACACACACAGTCTCACACACACACACACACACACACACACACACGGACACACACAGTCTCACACACACACAGTCTCACACACACACACACACACACACACACACACACACACACACACACACACACACACACACACACACACACACACACACACACACACACACACACACACACACACACACACACACACACACACACAGGTGGTTCCCCACTGTAAATGATAGTGTTCATCTACAGTGCCCTTTGAGAATGAGAGTGCTCTGCTCACTGAAATTAGAATGCAGCAATATAGATCTATTAGGTGATATTTGTGGTCTGTTTTACAACCAATTAAAACAATCTTACATGAATAAATGGCACATTTATGGCAAGTTCGATTCAGATTCTTGGGGTCACGATTCGATTCAAAATCTATTCTCAATTCAAAATGAAAAAATGTAGGGTGGCATTTTCTTCCTTGGCCTAATCGGGTGTCGTTTTCTGTTTCCGCCAGTATTTTCGTGTTTCATTTTCGTGAGCAAAGCAAGCTGTGCCCTACACAATGAGACAGCGCTCCCACAGGAGAGGGCCTGTTGCTCTGACTGAAGGACTGTATCACAAACAAGAGGCTCAGCTGGCAAAGGAATGCAGACACAGCACAGGTGTGAAGAGTAGAGTGCTTGGTAGACTACCAGGTACTTTTACAAAGGGTTTATGGTTAATCCACGCAATCAAACTCTCACATGAACAGCATTAAATGTTGATCATGGATTGAATACGAGCTACAAAACAGCTCTGTCAGCATCTTATAATACTAATATTCAGCTATAGCAAGCTAAAGTAGAATACAAGCAGGCAAGGCAAGTAACAGGGACAGGAGCAGCGCCTAGAGCAGGGTTCCCCAATTTGTTTTCCCCAAGGGCCGAATCATGTCTAGGGTACCAAGCCGAGGGCCACAACATTGCAGGGGGCGATGGTGGCATTCCCGGTCCTCCAGCGACAGTTCAGATATCGTCGTTGTCGGGTGAAAATCTTGTATGTCCGAAACCGTTCGTTATGCATTTATCATTTTAAAAATGATTTAAACTAGTGAAAACAGCCGATCTACAAGCATTGTGTGGCTGTTTTCACTACTTTTGTGAGACAGCCTTGAATGATGAAGCAGGGCTTTGCTTTGCGAAAGAACGTACAAATTTGGAGATACGAGATTTCCACCCGACAACGACGATATACTAGTGTTGTTGCTGCTCTTATACCACCATTATTACTGGGGTTGGTGGGGGCCAGACGGTAGCTAGTTGTGTGACTGAATATTGTTCAAATTCCTGGACTGCAGGGAAACCTTGAAAGGGATAGCAAATTACACTCCCCCTGCCCTGAACAACTACCACCTTTATACTCCACATTCAGTACGGATGCTGATGGGGCCTCAACCTCCGTACTCTGCGTACATTTTGATCTGTTTTCTGCATGTTGCCTGGAAGTTTACAGAGTGCATATGTACGGAGCAATACCAGAGGAACTGTAGTAATATAGATACAATGGTACACAGCGAAGAAGAAAGAAATTAAAAGGATGATAAGACGACACAGCGCTACCAAATTAATAAATGCATGAGAAGTTCATGTTTGCAGACGTAGTAGCTAAACAAAAAACTATTTCAGCAAATAGTTACAATAGGATTGAGCTAAAACAGTGAAGATTTCTGTGTGCTATTTGTTATTACATGAAGTCACAATCTATCAATGGGTCTGTCTAGGCTGGTGATACAGTGCAAGGCTAGCAGTGTTGCATGTGAAAGAGTATGTTTTTCAGCTGATGATATATTAGTTACATTAGTTAGATTGAGCTAACATAAAAAAGTACGGAGTGTGTGAACTATGACGCTTGCATTCGGAACAGTATGCAGTATGCACACATATAACTATGCATTCTGAATAATAGGAGTATAAATTGGCCTTTATTGTCTTTGAGTGAGCCACTTTGACTCAACCACTCCACTCCAGGGGCCAACAGTAAATCGGCCAGCCGAAAGCTCAGGTGGTGTGCACTGTGCATAACTATATAAATACTAATGTTAAGGGTGAGTAAAACTAGCCTGTAGATGATATCACACGTCCATCCTTTATTTTTCCAGGGTGAGTGCCCGAGGGGAGTGTTAAAAGGACTGACAAGGTGATAACTTGTATTAGCCCTAGGGCTGATGATAACTGCGTTTATCCCCCTGAGGTGCTGTGATTTTCCCATAACTGACTTGCTCACAGTGCATTGTCCCTCTTAAGCACCATTTATGCTCAAGTATCGAGCGTGGAGAGCGGAGGGGCAGAGAATAAGACCCCGCCCGCAGGCGCAGACTCCACATTTGGGGAAAGTAAAACACGATGTCTAATGATTGTAGATAGATAGGCTATAGTCTGCAGAAACTATATCCACTGCACTCTAGTAAATGAATGGTTATATGGCTCTATACAGTATAGCTTAAGGAAGGAACCGAATAGAACATGGCACCATTTATTTTCTGTCTGCCTATTACTTTGAATGTTGTCCTCAAGCTCGATAAACGTACATTTCAGAAGAAAGTATGTGAGCAAATACCGAAGTAACGGAACCCCCCACCCCCATCCTCCCCGGCTTCCCCAGTCTTGCGTCCTCTGCAATGACTACGAAATCTACAATTTGTTACAATGGAAAAGTGAGTCTTCTTGTTTGTTAAAACAAACTGGAAAATGACACTATTGTTCATTTATGTGATGCTATATACTGTATAATACTGCAACACAACTCACAAAATAAATAAAATAAGCTAGCCTGCTTTCTTAATGTATCACCACCACAGTCAAACAGCTTCCTGAGGCACTGGGCATATGAGCCAAACAACCTACTTCAAGTCTCCCCAGTCTGACAAGAACTGCTTACTGGCTAGCGAGTCTCCCCTCCTCCTGCTAGTCTGCCTGCATGGCGTGACGAGGCATTCCACACAGCCAGAAGCAGTGCAGTCAGCAACCAACCCAGCAGGTAAAGTCTGCCACATGGACGACAAGCTAGCCAGGTTATCAACACTGGAATCACAACGTGTGTGTGTGTGTGTGTGTGTGTGTGTGTGTGTGTGTGTGTGTGTGTGTGTGTGTGTGTGTGTGTGTGTGTGTGTGTGTGTGTAATGTGTGTTTGTGTAAATTACATTTGTGCTTGATCAGGCAAGCGTGGTGTAGCTTTATTTCAGTAGCACATCAAAACAACAGGTTAGTTTTGAGTGCATTTCATCCATCATATGCCATCCAGTTTTGAGTGGCTGTAGTCCATTACACCAAAGAAACAATTCTCCTTCTGCATCCATTAGCTTTTGAGTGGATTTTAGATAAGTAGTTTCAATATATTTTCAGTTAATTGCATAGCCCTACTATCTGCTATCTAAGTTTTTTTTGGAGCGGTGTGGAACAAGCTCCGCTATAGGCAGCAATGTGTGTCCAGTCCAGTGAGAATGGTCTTGTTGAGTTTGAACAGGATCTGCGCATGCGCGACCGTCTCATTGAGTTTGAACAGGATCTGCGCATGCGCAACCGTCTCATTGAGTTTGAACAGGATCTGCACATGCGCGACCGTCCAGTGCATGTCAATCTAGGTATCACAATATGTTTCAGACACAGTAGGCTATTATTAATATTGTTTAGTGAACTCCCAAAATGTTCACAGGGTGTTTTAACAAAGAAACAAGCCTGTATGCATATCAATAGACCTGTATAGTAGGTGTTGAGCGACATGCGCGTGACGTCTCTAGATAAGCAACCCCCCCAAACATTGAATCACCAATGCACCACTGACTGCACACATGTCCACACTCAGACCTTCATAAGAGCTTTAACATTAGATCAATTAAGTCACATTGGTGCCTGCACACGCTGCTGCTCCCCTGTCGGCAGGGAGAGAGATAAACACCGCTCTCTGGAGACAGTCTGCAACACATCACAAGACCAACAGCAGGAAAACAGCATGCTGAGAGTGGAATGGCTGGCTGAGACACAGCGAAGTAAAATAGAGAGAGAGAGAGAGAGAGAGAGAGAGAGAGAGAGAGAGAGAGAGAGAGAGAGAGAGAGAGAGATGGAAAGTAAGAGAGGGCAGTATGACAAGGAGAGCTTCCAGAACAAATCAACTCTAAACCATCTCCATAGTGCGTGTGTGTGTGTGTGTGTGCGTGCGTGCGTGCGTGCGTGCGCGTGTGTGGCACTGCATGCGTGTGACAATATGAGGGCAGTGGATTGGGATAGTATGCTAGACTTCATTTCAACATTTCAGGGTAAGAAGGGAAACCTACAAGTACCTAGGAAGGAAGGAGGAATGAAATTATGTGGGAAGGGTTTCTATGTATTGTAGCAAACTACCTACCACCCCTATGTGAGCTATAGTTCTGCAATAAGATCAGAGTGAAAAGGGACTTTCACAGACAGATTGGTTTTGCAAAACTTTTGGGGACATTGACTGCATTGATTGATTCCCTCTAACCGTAACCAATGTATCCATAACAAATGCCTAAAGCTTAGCCTGAGTACCAAACAAATCTGCCAGCAATTGATTTATTTGCTGGCAGATACGTCTGGGCAGATATGTCTGACCCTCAGTTTGGCCTTGTGCCCCTCAAACCAATGGCATGAACCGAGGCCAGTGGCCTTAATGCCCCATCTGACTGTACCATTTTCTCCTCTGTCTCTTTCTTGTCAATATGTAGACACTGGTGTCTCTTTCTTGTCATGTACAGTAGACACCAGTGTCTTTTGTTGAGACTCCCGAGTCCCCATCTTTAAACCAATCCAGTGACTTTGATTAGTGCAGGGCTGAGCATGGATCAGATTGTAAATACCATAATTTATCTATTTCACTGCAGATTAGGTTATCATCCCTAACCCTTAAATTCAACAATTTCTTTCAATGGACTAAAATCTTGTTTTATTTTATGGCATTCTTGCCCTGGCATTTGGCCTTTGTGCCCTCAACAAATGTACAACACCAAAGGCCAAGTGGCCTTTGCCCCTAAAATGAAGAAATTCCAGGCCTGATCCTAATATAAATCAAAATCATCTAAGCATATAGCTTGCTGCTTAGTAGAAATTATATTTAAAATATATTTGCGTGAACAGAAATGCCAGCTTCCGTTACTCGGATTTCAGGAGGTGTAGTTACAGACTATATAGCATTCGGAGATTGTGGAATAGTTGTCTGGCTACGCGGGACTAGTGTAGTGGCAACAGTACGAGGCTCACAAAACTCAGATCAAACTGTCAAACTAGGGCTGGGGAGTGCTGATCAAAAATGTATCAAAATGATGTAACCAGTCCTATTTCGAGCTTCAAATGTTTTCATAAATATATTATAGAGTACAGTTTAGCTGTAATATGAGAACGTTTGTAATCAGGCCACCGTTTTTTCCTACTTGAAAACAGACATGCCAAACCAATACACTACGTAACCTAACTTGTAATTGATCCGATTGATTTGTAGCAACTCTATATTTGCAGTTGCTAAACATGTCTGTTAGCGATGCCAGGCTACCCATCTCTACTAGTAGGATTGCTGTGTGTTTTTCCAATAAATGCATATCAACACCGGTAATGTGCATATGCATATTAATTTAATTTAATTAATTATAGCCTACTAAGGCCTGCTTATTTTAAGTCGCTTTGGATCAAAAGCGTCTGCTAAATGCCTAAACTGTAAACTGTACTACTTACTTCCCCTCTGACAGCGATTGTTGTTAAGTAAACAAAGCACTTGTTCTTATGCTCAAACAAATATCCAAAAACTGTAGCTGCAGACGGAAGCTTGAGCGGAGGCGCAGGTATCGGCCACATTCAGTTTTCAGTACAGTACCATCCCAATACCAAGTATTTATAAGATGCTAAGTTAGTATGCTAAATGGGTGCCACACGAAAATTTACTAAATGGGTTTTATTTATATTTAAGAAAACATATATACATAAAATAACTATAAAAAGTGTTATCTGTGAGCAAAGTATAACAATCTGTGTATTGGCCGCACATTGTGTAACACCAACAAACTGCACTCTACTGTTAAGTTCCTGAATTCAAATTGGGGACACCAATTTTGTCCCAAAATGTGGACTAGTATGTCGCAGGCAGGGGCAGGGGCGCGCACGCACGCACGCACGCACGCGCACACACACACACACACACACACACACACACACACACACACACACACACACACACACACACACACACACACACACACACACACACACACACACACACACACACACACACACACACACACACACACACACACACACACACACACAGGTTAAGGGTCAGATTCATACTCAGTGAGCTTTGTGCTGGAGACTAGAGAGGGCATCCTCCTGTCTCCTGCAGTGTCATTTCCATTTCAAAGAGCTAGCATTTGGCATGGATCCAGTGACTGGCTATAACCACTTTAAACAGCGTTCAGCTCAAAACTGCCTACCTGCACCTCACTAACTCACTGATTTTCTCTCCGGTCCCTGCAGGACATCCGAGGTTTTTCTTTTTTGCTCCGTCTGAATGTACCGTCTGTACCTCTGTGGATCAATTAAACCAACACAGCAGGGCGGACATAACGGCAGGTGAAGGAGAGCAGCAGTGATGGAGTAACTTAAAAGAGTGTATGAGCAAGATGACCGAATGGAATTCGGAGGGAAATAAGTGTTGGTAACTCGGCAAGATCTGCGGCCTCACTGAACCACAAAAGTGTATCACGTTAGACCTTCATCCGTGACATCGGTGCCCATTCTGAAGGCTGCAGGTTAAAACTTTATGAGTCTTGAGAGTTCTATTAATTAGTCCTGCATCAAAGTTTTGTTATCTCGCAAGAACAGTGAGACAATAATGTCCGCAAGCCAAATAATAAGGATGACACAGGGGCCTTCCATTGTGTGATTGAAAGTGATTGGGCTAATCTGATGCAGAATCTGCACGTGGGTGTCCACCACCACCTCCTAATGAACCCTGATACACCGAGGGGACGGCAGCTGCTCCCAACACGGAGGAGGACCTGAGGATAATCAGACCCCTGACATTTCTCTTGTCCTGGCTGAAAGCAAAGGTTGCACAGCAGTAATTACATTTTGGGTGGGTGGGAAGGAAATACTGCCAGGGGTTGTCTGGGCTACCTCGTCGTGTGTGGTGGTGTGTCTGTGTCTATGGGCGCGCAGCCGCGCACTTGCGTTTGAGCGTATGTCAGTCTCTCCAGCCAACCCACTCATCCACACACTGGCATAAACCACTGTCTAATCGCTGGCCTCACCCCAATGACCGAATTAAAGGCTCTCATTTTCTGAACAGTCACGAAAAACCTGCCCTCTATAAGCCTTTACTCAGCTGTTGGATTTTGCTTTTAAAAAGCAAATAAAAAAATTAATTTCTGCAGAGTGAACTTGATTTGTCATTTTTATGTCTCTGCTATGGATTGCATTTTATTTCCTCGCAAATGGATTTATTATTGCATTGGGTTGTGTGGCAAAACAGGACAGTAATAACTACTAGGTGGTTTAGAAAAATCACACTCGATGGCTTAGAAAAATCACACTTGTGTGAACTGAGCGGCAGAGGCTGCACAACAGTAGGCCTACTGTACTGTACTGTACTGTACTGTACTGTACTGTGTGTGCGCGTGGAAGCGTGAGACTCAACAGCGCCACTGTGGTCACGCTACGGACAAAGCCAGCCACATAGCCACAGACATCTGAGGAGCTCTGACCACCGCTCCAAAATAGGCTATAAGGATTCCTAAACTCATTCAGCCAAAGTGTCCCCTCACACTAAACTTGCCCTTCTTCACTTCACAGTGAGTTGGCATAGAATCTTTCTCTCCTTGCCCTCCACAGCCCCCCTAATACTTCTCATCTGTTTACTTTCAGACTCCACTCTTCAATTTATTCTCTTCCATCCAATCTCCCCCTCAATGTATAGCTGCATCTCTCTGTCTCTGTCCTTCATCTCCCTTAGTAATGGTGACCAAGCTTTTATCAGGCCACCTCAGATGAACACGAACTGTAATGAGGACAGAGAGGCCAAAGAGAAGGTAGAGGCTCTCTCTCTATTCCTCTCATCTGTTTGTGATTAATTAATCACCCGTCCTTAATATACAACTGGCTATCAGTATCAGTATATGTGGAACAATTATCTATTATGTATGGAGGTATCAATGTTAACAAAAGAAATCATGTGGGACAAAAAAAACTGGACATTGTAGAACATTTTGGGCAGACACAGATTGGTATGGTACAGGGTGGAGAAAACCGAAAGATCTTGATAATTTAAAAAATGTATAAGTGTAACTTTTTTCTTCTAATTGCACATAAAATAAAGGAAATGCTAAAGTGATAAAGTGATTTTTTTTTACAAGACTAACTTTTATGCCAGTCAACACAAGTGAAATTGAAAAATCATAATAAATTGTAGAATTGCGACAATATTGAAGGAATCATTATCTTAAGGAATCGTGAAAAGGTGGTCCCTGGTGATTCCCACCACTAGCGAAAAACTTGCCTGTGAATCCAATTATCTCACTACATTAACTAGTGTATCCCAAACAACAACACCCCAAGCCCAATCCACATAGGGCTTGGCCTCATTCAGTCAGCCTGGGTGACACAACAGACTGACATTACAGCCTGATTTGTACTTAGATGCACATCATGTTGCGCAATGACGATAGCTGATCTACAAGCTCATAACGCATCACATCGTGAAGCGTTGTGAGCTTGAAGACCTGCTACTTTTGACATGCGGCAACGCTGCTCATAACTATAAACCAGGCATAAACACTGTATAATGTATGTCAGTTTTATGAGTTCACTTTGTGTATGCGTCTGCCCATGGGGATGGGTGGCCTATGCATGTTATAGCCTTTCAAGTTTCTTAACTGGCATTTAAGTGAGCCATTAAGACACAAAGGTGACAGTGAAGACAGACAGAGACATAATTAATTGATTAGAGGATCACACAGGAGTGGATTTTCCCTCCCGTCCCATCCAACTAAAAACTGATCTGTTGTCATGATTCCCGCTCCTGTCCGCTCCCTTTGACTTTTCATTCCCATCCCAATCCCAGGAAAAATAATTACTCCCATCCCGCAGGAATCCCACGGGACCCGCAGGAATCAGGAAAAAACGTCATCCTCTAACATTGATGCGCTGTGTGACAGAAGAGCCTTTCACGGGGAACCCATCCATCACGCTGAACGTTTCCTGTAGAAAAAAGGTTGACATAAAATACTACAGACACTCTGCCACCTCCATCCTCGTTTATACTTTCTCGACTTCGACATCAGTGGATTCCCTCCCTGTCCGATGTGTCTCCAATCAATGCATACAAAGCAAGGCGAAAGACTGTTTTCACGTTGTTGTCTTTGTTCAATTAATATGGAACGTAATGGTTTCACTATTATTTAACATGTCTAAAATATGCAGAAAAGCTCTGATGGTGTGTGCATGGGGCCTTTGGGAGTCATGTCGAACCTTAATTAACAAACTGGATTGCTTATGGTTCTTATCGTGTGAGAGCATGTGTTTGGCTGTGTGGCACAGCTTATCATGGAGGAGCACATCAGTCCACACTGCTTAATGACCAGAGAGGTACACCATTCCATCTGCCCACTGTACTGTCAACACCAAAGACACAGAGGACCCGAGACGAGAAGCTAGCAACTTGCACATCTCCTAAAAAATCTAACCAAGTTTGAAGTGAGCGGTGGTGTGTGTGTGTGTGTGTGTGTGTGTGTGTGTGTGTGTGTGTGTGTGTGTGTTTATAGCAGCGTGTGTGTGTGTGTGTGTGTGTTTATAGCAGCGTGTGTGTGTGTGTGTGTGTGTGTGTGTGTGTTTATAGCAGCGTGTGTGCGTGTGTGTGTGTGTGTGTGTGTGTGTGTGTGTGTGTGTGTGTGTGTTTATAGCAGTGTGTGCGTGTGCGTGTGTGTGTGTGTGTGTGTGTGTGTGTGTGTGTGACACGCAACAGCGCTACTCAGGCTACGGAGTAACATTGATAGATAGATAGATAGATAGTAACATAGTAACATACAGACAAAGTCACTCTGAGGAGACGGTGTGACCACCGCTCAAAAATAAGTACAGTAAGTTGCATCGCTCTAGCAGCAGTGGCACATATTGTCTTATGCAGAAACAACACCTACAGTACAGAGTAAAAGAGAGCCTAGTCCAAGTCTAGGTAAAACTTGCTTCAGTCGGGTCTATTGACCATATTCACACAGCGGCCATCTTGCCATTAAGTTAATGAAATGCCACCCCAGTTGCCACCCGGTTTCAAACATGGCCACCAGGTGAATATGGTCAATTGGCTATAGACACACACCTGATTCCTATTCAGGTAGAATGACATGGCTAGTTTATGTGTTTTCATTTCATTTTGTCTTGAGGTTAAGATTTTAAAGCTGCTTCAGATTGCTAAATAGCATGGCAAATTATCAAAATGTTTCTACCTTGAGAGCAGACTTTAAAGCCAGACACATTTCATACGCTCAGATCTTTACGAGCTGTCTCACAAAGCTGAATAATATATAGGAAAAGTCAATATGCACTAAACTGTACCACTTTTTGTGTGGACGAAGATTTTGCACAACCATACTAAATAGGTGGAAAAGAGGGATGATGAGATTACCAATATTTTACGTGTAACAGCAGGCTCATTAACTTTAAACATGAAAAGAATGTTGATTAAATTCCTTTCAGAGTGAACTCAGTGAAGGTTGAGTCTGCACTTAGCCTTGGAATGAATAACAAAATAAATAGCCTAAAAAACGAACTTGTACAAGATTAGGGCTGTAACAATCAAGTATTTTCTTAGCAATTATTCAATCGATTTCTTTTTAAATAAATCAAATCATCAAGGAGCAATTCATTAAAAACATGTTCTTATACTATATGTGTTAAGAAGATTCCCTAAGCCCTAACTGTTTTATTATTATTTTGCCTTTTCTAAGATGGTTGTTGTCTCCACCAGCCGAAGGCTGAGGGGAGACTATGTTTTCCCCTCCGTCCGTCCGTCCGTCCGTGCGTCCGTGCGTCCGTGCGTCCGTGCGTCCGTGCGTGCGTCCTCGCAGTTTGTGAACACCTAATCTCAGTCGCCGTTGGCCCGGTCGCTGCCAAAGTGAGCACACACATTCCCTGGATGCCAATCTAGAACCTCTGCCCTAAATTTTTCAAATGGGCCTTTTCTAGCGCCAACTAGTGGCCGATGTTTGCTAAACACATTTCTGTGCACTACTCTTACAGATTTTGTCCAAAAATCCTACAAATCGGTAGGCAATATCTCGACAGTCATGTGATCGACACGGATCTGTCCGATTTTGCATATTCCATCCTGATTGGCTAAGATTGGCTTCCAAAGTTTGTGGGATTGAGCCGTTTTGAACAAATTGCCTCAAATCACAAACGCAAAGTGCAATTATCATGAAATCGCGCAAACACGTTCCCACTAGGCCGAGGAAGAAATGCCACTTAATTTTTTTTTTATCAGCCTCATGGTGGCGCTATAACAGCCCGATTTGTGGTTTTACCTATAACTCCACCGATCAGTTTCAAACTTTGTAAGCGCACTCCCTAGAGGCTAAGGATAAACCTTTGCCCTGCATTTTTCACATCAGCCTTTTATAGCGCCACCTTTGGGCCGACTTATGTAAAACACATTTTTGGATATTACTCCTTGAGATTTTATCCAAAAATCATGCAAATCGGTACACAGTATCTCTATAGTCATGTGATCAAGTCCGATCCATCTGATATTTCACATTCCATCCTGATTGGCTAATATTAGCTTCCAAAGTTTGCAGGATTGCTCAGTTTTTGAACAAAATGCCTCAAATCATCAACGCAGCTTGCGATTACCGTGACATTTGCCACACATATTCCCACTAGGTCAAGGAACAAATGCTACCTTTTTAACATTGTCCTGTTATAGCGCCACCAGCAGGTAGACTTTAGCAAAACACATTTTTGGAACACAATGCTTGAAATCATGCATGCAGCGTCCGATTGCCATGAAAGATCTAAGGTGAAGAACACATGCCACCCTTTTGACATTGGCCTATTATACAGTAGCACCACCAGGACGCACGGCCTGGTGGAGACCTGTGCTCGGAAGAGCACTGCTTCTAGTTTCTCTTGTTTTTTCTCTGTTGCGATGCTTAGATGTTTCATTTTACCTGTTCTTAGAAAATGTGTTTGCGAGGTGTAATTTTTTGTTTCTCAGTTCGGAGAAGCGCAGCTAATCCCTTTTCTAGTGTGTGCTTCCATTAAAAAAGGCTTAGATGTATGCAAGTTCTGTTGATTTGTTTCTGTGTTTCATTGCGACCAATGTGTAAGTGAGTTTATGTTTGATGTTACTGTAATGCATGTGGTCAACTTGTTTTATTGTATATTCTTTCAGATCTAGAAAACCATGCTTTAAATCATCTTGGAATCTGCACAGCGGTAACCAACAGCGGTGAGCGGTGACCACACTAATACCCAACTTTCAAGTGTGTGTGTGTGTGTGTTTGCACGCGTGCGCATGGTAACTTTAAACATTAGTGTATGAAGTACTTGAAAGTGAAACCCATACTCCAGTAAAAGTTCAAATCACCCATGAAAAAATCACGTCTAAAATCTGAAGTATCAAAAGTATTTTGTGTTAAAATGTACTTTTGGGAGGATAATAAATTAATTACAATTTTTAATTAACTTTTTTTTTAGTCTCCCTGCTCTTCTATTGAGACTTTTAAATCCTGTTGTCTGGTTTGATATATAGCCAATTGATGAGTTTTCAGTGCAATTTGTTCATCACATCAAAGAGAAAGTTCTGCATCCCCACTGATTTGTTGGTACGTTTCAGTATTGAGTGGACTTTATCCATCGCATCAAAGAGAGAATTCTCATCTCCATCCACTTGCATTTACACAGTCATGTTTGATTCAACCACTACACCTCAGGCTGAATGATGGTCTAACTCGCAACTATATTCATGAAAGAAAGATTTATTTTCTATTATTGTATCTTCCCAAACACACAGTAAGAGCTTGTGCCCCAATTAGTCAGTTGCTAAAACATAAAACAAACAGATTTTCATACAAATATGGAAACACTTTCACAGTAACAGCCTGTCTCCACTACACTTTGGTACCAGGGAACCATGCACAGAACACACACTGGCCAGTGTGAATACCTCATTCCTATTTTCTTATGTTCTAAGTCAAAGCCATGTTCAATATTAATAACAGTAAAATATTTAAATACAGGAATTATCCTAGTATCAAGCATAAAAATGCATACATTCAGTAGCCAATAAATGATCATAACATTATGACCTCAATAAAGAGAGAGTGGGCTGTGAGGACTGACAGACATCATAAAGGGTCTGACACATGTTGCAATGGAAATTAAGCAATAATATTATTTTGATATTGTTACATGGTAAATGGTCGGGTCGGTGCTTTACTGATTAAGAAACCCCTGCCTTTGAATTGAGCTTCTTATTGAAAATGGAACTTAGAACATAATGCGTGGAGGATAAGCTAACTTCCTAAGAATTTAGTCTGCAACAGCATGTATCAAATGAAAGATTTTCTATTTGGTCAGGGATTCTGCACATCACCACTCTGCCTTTTTTAACAAGCAGTTTTAAATGCCTTTCCCTCCGTCCAACTCCAAACAGAATATGTATTCACGGGTGAGTGTGAAATGAAAGAGGTGAATGAGGAATGCAGCGCCAACAGGATATGAGGCTACTATTTTCTGCATGGTCTGACCCCCCGATCATTATCTGTAGTCTGTACCCTCAGGGTACAGATACCATAGGCACTCAGCTTCTCTCAAGGTTACAGCAAGACTTTATTTTCCAACATATAGCGCTATCATTTGGGAAACATTGCCTTCTTTGGTTTATGTGCCCTGAGGAATATGAGGAAAAGCCCTCCCACTTGCCACAGTATCTCACACAGTTGGCTCAACATGACAGTAAGAATCTCGAGTCAAATCTCGAAACGAAGTGCCTGAGTCGGTGGGCAGTAACAACCTGAGGGTCTTTCATATTTTGAGTCAACTGTCTCTCCTGTGCTCTTTATCTTTAAATTACTGCTATCAGACAGCTCCAGCTCAAAGAAGTGAAATAAACCTACTGTGCGATCCAAAGACAATGGTACTTCTACAGTCAGTTCCATCATGCACTCTCTTTCTGGCAACATGCAAAATCGACATTGTGTTTACTTGCAAGTTGCTCAGTGACATTTCAATAAACAAAGATGAAGGTAAAGTTAGGAGGACTAGAATGTGTGTTGGAGGGGGGGATAACACAGCTAACTCAGACAATTTACTTATATTGAAACACACACACAAAGTAGTCCAAGTCAAGACAAGAATGAACTTAATTTGCACATCAAATACTATAGAATAATTATAATATTTAGGTGTGACCTTGCTGTCTTCTTGTGTACTAAGCTGTGTGAAGTTTTATTTTTATTCAAATAAAAAAATATTTTGTTATTTGTCCTTCTCCTTGCGATATGTCCTGGAATATTCAAAGACAGTACTGTATGTATGCTGGCCTGGTATTTATTGTTATGAGTACATTGTTGTCTCTGTGGTCCAGGCCTCTTATCTATGTATAAAAATGGTCAGATCCCTGCTGTTCAGACATGTACCCTTGAGATTGTGTATTAAACCTACTTCTTTGTCAGTCAGTGAGTAAATAGCAAAATACTATCCTTCCAACACATAGTAACTAAATACAACTAGTTCTGAATAGTTGGTGCCATGTTAGGAGTTGCGGGATGCTCATGACATCCGGGATGCTGTGTTATAGAGCCAGAAGACTCTAGATATAGCGGCAGTGGCATTCTCTCAGAGATGTCTCTGAGCCCCAGGAGCTAGAAGGGATTATGTAAGGCATTCAGTATACTAGGTCACCCAGTGGTTTTGATATGCAGAGCTACTGTATTAGAGCTAGGCTACTTCTGTTCCAGGCATTTTCAGTCTCACAGGTTAAGCTAATTCATTCATTTATAGGTCAAATAAATCTGTATGTGGCTCTATGGTAATGTCTGGTTCTGGTACAGCCTAGTAAGCCTACCCTTAAAGTTCTGCAATTTAAAAATGTTCACATAGACACATTGCTTTAACTTAAAAAAAAAGAAATAACAACATTAGCCTACACATAATCTAGGAGAGGCAGTGGCTGTTAAGGTTCCTGGTTCTAACCCCCGCCTCCTCCTGGCTTCGTGTCGATCTGTCCTTGAGCAAGACACATGCATGGTTGCTTCCACCATTGGCATGTGAATGTGTGTGTGACTGGGTGAATGTAAGGCACGTCGTAGTGTGCTTTGGATAAAGGCGCAATAGAAATGCAGAACATTTACCATTTAGTTTTGCTAATGGTAAATTGACTAATTGAGGCAGTCTTGAATTATCTTTCTCAGACCACAGAGCACAGACACCGACTGAATATCTGACTAATCCTGCTTTTTAATCAAGCCCAAGTGAGGGGCTTCACCTCTTCAATGACTGTCCTCAACTAACCTCTCACAGAGAGCACAGGTTTTCTTCTCATTTAAAAAGAAAATGTCAGGGTGCGGTTTGGGGTCAGGAATACTTTATTAGCATGCGGTAGAGAGAGAGAGCTTGGCCAAACAAGATAACTGTTTAAATATAAAATGGCCATGGAGGTTTGCACAGACTTTGAATGCCTCTCTGTGCTCTGTTATGGGTTAGCTACCGAAGGGAAAGGTAAGCTGTTTAGCTGCAATACAAGATGGACCCATTGTTTCGGTGGCAGTGTCAAATTACTCCCATTGCGGAACACAAACCAAAGTGTTCCAATTCCAAACCACAGGCACAGAGCCAAGACTGGAAACACATCACATCACACACCAGTGTGTTGAAATATCAAGAGATAGGTCCTCTCCTGAAGGTAAAACATGCACGGTTTACCTTCCAGAATGTCTGTTGAATTCGTATGGTGTACAACTTCCCTATTTGTTGAATTACAAGCCACTCCAACTTCCCTTTGGGCCAGCCAATAAGAATTTGACCACAAGAAGGATGCATATGGGACAAAGCACCTGCTGCTACTGTAGTCGACGTGTTGCTTTCTAGATCCTCACCATCTCATCATAAATCATCACGCACCTACTGTAGACGAGACGGATGGGACATATAGGATAAGGGTATTCAGACTCAGAGGACATATTGTTTTATAGTTTATAGCTTTTTGTACAACTTCCCTATTTGTTACATTAAAAGCCACTCCCACAGGGGACTGCCCATAAGTCAGAAATCTCATTAGTCCTATGATCTCATTAGTCCGAATTTAGTTAGGGTTAGTTTTTAGGGTTAGGTTTAGGCATAGTTTTACTGAGGTTAAGGGTTGGCTTAGGTTTAGGCATAGTTTTACTGAGGTTGGGTTTAGTATTTTTTCACCAGGTTAACATCACCAGATTCTGACTAATGGGATGTAGGAACAATGAGATTTCGGACCAATGCCATGGCACCCTCCTAGCCTAGCCAGCTAGACATCACCCTCCCACATCCCTTTAAGACAGCCAATAAGAATTTGACCACAAGAAAGATGTGTATCGGTCTATCGACTACCGGACAATGCACCTGCTGCTGCTGTAGCCGGAGAATTGTTGCTTTCTCCTCAGTCAGTCACCATCTCATCATAAATCGTATTCAGAGGCGGATAGATAGGAAGGACATAATAGTTAGGAATATAGGATAAGGTATTCCGACATTAAAAGCCATGTGTGAAAATACTGACAACAATGTCTCTCCATCACCACCACTCCCTTCCACAGCTTCATAATCCTCCACCAGGAAACTACGCAAACACCGGGCGCACTGTCACACCATGCGTTGACGTAGATAACATCATATGGCTGTGATTGAATGAATACAGATGTGTAGGCCCTATCGTCTATTAGAGCGGCCGGTTTGCGTGTCGTTCACAGGACGTGCAGTGAGCAGACGTTAACGTAACTTTCCCCCCTCCTCAACCAAAACCTTGAATACAGCTTTGGAGCAGCACATTTCTACAATGTAGCAATCAAATCCACCCAGTGGTGGAAAAAGTACTCAAATGTTGTACTTGAGTAAAAGTAAAGTATCAATACTGCAATTAAGAAATAGCCTATACTGTTACAAGTAAAAGACCGGAATTCAAAATGTACTTGAGTAAAAGTATGAAAGTGTTGGCATCAAAATTTACTTAAAGTATTGGCATCAAAATGTACTTAAAGTACCAAAAGTAAAAGTACAAACTATTTGAAAATAGCAGATCTATACAAGCGTGAGCGTGAGCTTGTAGATCAGCTATTTTCAAATAGGTAAAATAGGGGTTAAGTGGTTAATATATCTTTTGAAATATTATAATGTATAATGTATATCTGCAAACTAAGTAACTAAAAATAAAGTTTTCAAATATATGTAGTGGGGTAAAAGTACAATATTTGGAACCAAGATGTAAAAGTATTAGAAATCGGAAACACTCAAGTAAAACAAATAGCCTACCTAAAAAAATTGTACAGTATTTAAGTAAATGTACTTAGTTACTTTACACCACTGTGGTAGCAATCCACCCAACACTCCTTTTGCACCATTTCCATTTCCGTACTCCACGCAATAATTGCACAAGACAGATTAAACAACGAATTCCCCCCCACCAACACATAAAACAATACACAGCGCATTGTAGTCATCCAGTCGACAACAATCTAAAATATATTACCGGGGATGTTGATGATGCGACACTGACACACATTACGGCGGTGAATCGGTGGTGATCAGGGGCTGTGTATATGACGTGTCCAAAATCAATAACACCGCAAGAATAACAATAATTAATAACATAAAACTTACCCAACGCCACCTCGCAGGCTTTGCGCAATTGAGAATGATGAGCCTTTTTGACCTCCTTGTCGGCGAGGATCTTCTCCAAAGCTCGGGTGAGGAACATGTTTTTCGTCTTTTTGCCCTCATGCATGTCGCACCGAATCGGGGCGAGGTGTACCTCCTCCTGTCCCACAAGGACCGCGACACTTGTCTCCAATAAAGGTATATTCCTTTGCAAATGTCACGATCGCAACTGTCCCCGCGATCAGACGGACATAAGTAAACACAGAAGGTGGGGTATAAATCCCTTCAGATTTCCATTTAGCAACCTGCCTGCGCCATGTTGGAGGGAGGAAACGACGTCACGTACGTTAAGAACCGACGAACGGCTGCAGAGAGGCAGAGAGAGAGAGAGAGAGAGAGAGAGAGAGAGGCTTTCATTATTGTAGTTCTTCTATGTACTGTAGCCAGTGATGTAAAGTAAACTAAGTAGACCTACATTTACTTAAGTACTGTACTTAAGTACAATTTCTAGTTATCTGTACTTTAATTGAACATTTCCAATACTTTTACTTCTACTCCACTACATCTGGGATCCAAATGTTGTACGTTTACTCTACTACAATTATTTGAAAACTTTAGTTACTAGTTACATTGCAGATATACATTATAATATTATAAAAACATACATAAATCACTTTAGCCCTATTTTATACGTTGGCTATTTGAAAATAGCAGATCTACAAGCTCACAACGTGTCATGAGCTTGTAGATCTGCTATTTTCAAACATTTTGTACTTTAAGTACATTTTGATGCCAACACTTTCATACTTTTACTCAAGTACATTTTGAATTCCAGACTTTAACTTGTATCAGAGTATTTTTACATCGCAGTATTGATACTTGTACTTAAGTAAAATATGTTAGTACCTTTTGCACCACTGACTGTAGCACAACCTTATTCTTTGCTTTATTGTAGTGAAGTCATGACTATGAGCCGAGCCACAGTATTTTGTTGGAACATTGCATATTCCACTCAAATGTCAGTAGCCTTAAAGGGGTATACCCCTACTCATTTACTAATGTTCAACATTCAACTATGATGTTGTTTATATACCTGTAGAAATATGAAAAAAGGTCCTCCCCCTTCTGTGTTGCCTAGAACTGGAGAATTAATTGTTTGGGTCATGTGATCAGTGACATACAGAAGGTGTACTCTTTGGCTCAGCCTCCACCCACCCTCTAGGCTGACTCATTCACTAAAATGGGGAATCTCACTTCCAGTCACTACCAGCTGAAACTGGGTGACTTGTAATAGTTTATAATGGCATATGGTTATCATGTTTCATAAGAGGTAGTACTTGTTGATATTAGAAATCAATCGGCTGAAAATTCTCTCTAACAACTCTTCACTTTATATTCAAGTCGTACTGTTTCAGCTGGAAGTGAGATTCCCCATTCTAGTGAATGAGTCAGCTTAGGGGTTGGAGCCAAAAGCCCCTATAATAGTAGGCACGACGGTGATAAGCTATCCACCGCGGTGTAGTCTTTTTAAGTAATAAAACTACAACATTGCGTCATTGCGGTAACATGTCATTAGGTCGAACACCCTTTGGCATAGACAGACTATGAAAAAATGGCCCCCTGGGCCCCAAAATGCAAAGGGCCCCCCTTCTTACGACCGCACAGCGACATAGCGATGGTGTGTGTTCCGTGTGCGCGGCACAGCCGCGCCAGAAAAAAAGGCCAAAAAAAGAGCCCCTGAAATGTATAGAATAGTTATACCGTAACTATAACACAATATTGTGTAGATAACATAGTAGCTATTCTTGAAAACATTTTGGATGGGTTTATTTTCCCTCTCCTCTGCCCTAAAAACAGTGGTGCCAGGTTCAAAGTTATTCTATGCTGTGTGATAATAACATTCTTCATCATGCTTATGTTAACTGCTAAAGCAACTTAAAAGAAATATATTTTAACTTCTTGCAAGAGTTTGGCCCCTATACATTTGATAGGGCTTTTTTTTTTGAATATCTTAAATAATATTAGCTCCTTTCGGAACCTCTACTCGACCTTTCAACTCTCAATCTATTATTGGACTGTGATTCTGAAAGTTAAGATTCAAGATACATTGTTGTCATCATGTGTAACAACAATGGTATGCTTACTCCCCATTCACCCAGCAGTATTACTCCCAATTCACAAAGCGTATCATACTTTTGTCAGTTAGGAAAGTCCCAAAAAGAATTTAACCAGAAAACCACGCTATTTGACACCTGGTGACATGTTTTCCTTGGCAAAAAAAAAAATGGTTTGCCTTGATTAGCATGCCAGTTACATCAATTCTAATTCCTGATTTAAAAGTAGCAGCATATGTCAAATAAAAGTTAAAAGGGAAGAGGCAGGTTCTGAAAGATGGACTGTGGCTGCAAACATTCCTAGAGACAATATTTATGGAGCTGCATAATCTCTCAGATGTTGTTTATAACGAGGAACAACAGTTGTAGAAGGTCATTTTCACATGGTTCATAAAATTCCTCCCCAGAATCTTGAGACACACCACACCAGTAGCAACATAAACGGTTCATGACATTTATGTTTTATTATCTTTTTTGTTTGTATTGGAATATACTATGCTGTAATAGTTTTCTTTGTATGTCCACCAGATCCACATCTTGCTGAGTTATTCATCTTTTACTTTTGTCTTTATTTTATTTTTTATGTTGTTCTTTGCATTTTGTACTGGTATCTGAGCTGATATTACTGTGACTTTATTTATCTCCTTTTATAATTGCGTTCCTTTTTCCACCAAATGCATGGCACAGTCTAGCATAGTCAAGTATTCAGATCATTTTAACTTTCATTCTACAATGAAAGAATTGAAAACATCAATATCCTATAGCAACATGCTTCTATTCTCATGGCTGGCATTACTGGGGATCAGTCCGAATAGTTGTCTGACTCAGAACCAGGGCAATGGAGCCCAAGGGCTGCTCAAATGAATCCACACATACATTTTAACGGACATAATACATCATAAAAAAGGACTTGAAGTCAGTGTTCTGTTCCGGGCCCCGGCAAAACCTTGCCTCCACTACTAGAGCATCAGTTTATTACTACATCCTTGTGAATCCCATCTTTTCTCATCATGTCATGGTCACCTGCAACCATGGCCTGTGTTCTGACGTCTTTAATCTGGCCAGAAGTGTCAGACACAGCCCCCCAGTGGCAAATGGAACTGGCAGACAATTGTTGATAGTGTACAATTGTAGTGGTGGAAAGTAACTAAGCAGACTTTTGAGGTATTTGTACTTTACTTGAGTCCAATTTCCAATACTTTTACTTCTACTCCACTATATCTCCAAATATTGTAAGTACTACATTTATTTGAAAACTAGTTACTTTGTAGATTGACATCTAGAGATTGCGCAGGCGCTCACAGCTACGTTGCAGCAGTGATCCAACTGATACGGCCCTGCAACGCCTACTGCATGGGGGCCCAGTCCGGCCCTGCAACGCATTCTGTGTGGGGGCCCAGTCCGGCCCTGCAACGCCTACTGTGTGGAGGCCCAGCCTGGCCCTGCACCACCTACTGTGTGGGGGCCCAGTCCGGCCTGTTCGAAGTGGAGTGGTGAATCTGAGCAGCTATACCCTGTGTGTGTACTGTACTGTACTGTACTGTACTGTACTGTACTGTACTGTACCGTACCTTACTGTACTGTACCTTACTGTACTGTACTGTACTGTACCTTACTGTACTTTACTGTAACTTACTGTGCCTTACTGTGCTGTGCTGTACTGTACCCTACCTTACTGTAATTTACCTTACTGTACTTTACTGTACCTTACTGTACTGTACTTCACAGTACTCTACTGTACCTTACTGTACTGTACTTGACTGTACACTACTGTACCTTACTGTACTTTACCTTACTGTACTGTACTTTACTGTACCTTACTGTACTATACTTTACTGTACTCTGCTGTACCTTACTGTACTGTACTCTACTGTACCGTACCGTACTGTATTGTACTTTACTGTACTCTACTGTACCTTACTGTACCTTACTGTACTTTAATGTACTCTACTGTACCTTACTGTACTGTACTTTGATGTACTCTACTGTACCTTACTGTACTGTACTTTAATGTACTCTACTGTACCTTACTATACCTTACTGTACTGTACTTTACTGTACTCTACTGTACCTGACTGTACTGTACTTTAATGTACTCAACTGTACTCTACTTTACCTTACTGTACTTTACTGTACTCTACTGTACCTGACTGTACCGTATTGTACTGTACTTTGCTGTACTCTACTGTACCTGACTGTACCGTATTGTACTGTACTTTGCTGTACTCTACTGTACTCTACTGTACCATACTGTATTGTACTTTACTGTACTCTACTGTACCCTACTGTACTGTACTTTAATGTACTCTACTGTACCTTACTGTACTGTACTTTAATATACTCTACTGTACCTTACTGTACCTTACTGTACTGTACTTTACTGTACTCTACTGTACCTGACTGTATCTTACTGTACTGTACTTTAATGTACTCAACTATACTCTACTTTACCTTACTGTACTTTACTGTACTCGACTGTACCTGACTGTACCGTCAGGTACAGTAGTACCTGACTGTATCGTATTGTACTGTACTTTGCTGTACTCTACTGTACCTTGCTGTACTGTATCTTACTGTACTGTACTCTACTGTACCTTACTGTACTGTACTGTACTCTACTGTACCTTGCTGTACTGTATCTTACTGTACTGTACTCTACTGTACCTTACTGTACTGTGCCTTACTGTACTGTACTGTACCGTACCTTACTGTACTGTAACTTACTGTACTCTACTGTACCTAACGGTACTGTACTGTACATATTCTGTGTTCTATATCTATGAATTTTATGTGTTCTAGATCTATGAATTCTTTGTTCTAGATCTATGTTTTTGATTCTATCCACAAGTTTCCGCGGGAGTTTACTGGAGACTATCAGGACCAAACTTCCGGGTTTAACAGCAGACATACAAGCTCATGTCGCGTCGCAGATGCAACCCGTTGTGAGCTTGTAAATCGGCGGCGGAACCTCGGTGCAGACGTTTGCGCAATGCACTATGGGGCGTAGGAAACTCGTGGATAATGTTCTCTCTCTCTCTCTCTCTCTCTCTCTCTCTCTCTCTCTCTCTCTCTCTCTCTCTCTCTCCCTCCCCCCCCCCCCTGTGCAGCTGACCCCCCTTCCCTCTTGTAACCTGAGACTTTGGTGATGTTAATGACACTTTGCTCTACAGAGGATTGCGCAATAGGTTTTGCGAAATAAGCATATAAACACAAACTGCATTTTGAAAAGATGACATTAACTCTATTGCTTCCAGCATAGCATGCTATGTATTTTTGCATAATGTGCGGTTGCCTGCCATATGGTTGTGCTGGAATAGGATGCTGGAATTGGCTTTTGGTCGGTCTTCATATGGTGTTGCTAGGATTACAAAACATACATTAACCACTTCAACCCTTATACATTTAGGCCATTTGAAAATAGCCGATTTATAGCTATTATACTGCAATATTTTTGCAGTATTGATACTTTAATAAAAAATAAAAAACGTAGAAAACGTTGAGTTATTTTTCGACCACTGGACAATGTCTACAGATAAGACGCACAGTCTTATCTGTAGACATTGTCCAGTGGTCGACTGCCAATCGTTGATACCAGAACTTGTTTGTACCTTTCTCATTGTAAGAATGGTAAACAATATTCCTTTGCAGTCTGTTGACAGCTGGTGGTAGTCCAAACCTGATGTGTAAAATCTACTAAAATGTGATTTGACTGACTGACATGACATCTGACCAAAATAACAAATGGATGTTTAGACTCCACTGACACTGAACAAGTTCACAAGCAAACAAATGCCTGGTTTGAAAGGGAATCAATGAAAGGAGAGGAAAATACCTACCTCAGTATGTTTTGGATCTCTGAGGGCAGAATCAATACAACAAAGCCATCCGATACCAAGTGAACAAATCCCAGGGGTGCCTCTGGAGGAATTTAGATGTGGAATTTGTTAATTAGGCCCCTTTTCAATTCAACGTCCAACCTTTGAAAACAAATGTGCCCCTGTCATATACTGTAGGGGTCAGCCCTATGTTCCATTAGCCTTACATCCCCTCAAAAGGTTTTATTTGTCACTTACATGCAAGTTTAACGCTGACTTTTGACCTCTGACCTTTAGAATTATATGAAAATAATCTATCTCCTCCTGGGATTTTCGCGCAATGTGCATGAAACATTTTATACATGAACTTTGGACCAATATCTTTTTTGAGCGGTGGTCACACGGTCACATTGTGTATGTGTGTGTGTGTGTGTGTGTGTGACTGTATGTAGCCTGAGCATCAACTGCAATACCGCTGGGTGACCAGTGGTGAGCAAGTGCATACACACACAACACACACACACACACACACACACACACACACACACGTTTGCAGCACCCCCCCCCCCCCCCCCCCACACACACACACACACACACTCACCCACACACACCACAGCCACACACACACACACACACACACACACACACACACACACACACACACACACACACACACACACACACTAAAAACTCATGGATTATTTCTATAAACCAATTTCTGGGTTGCTTCTGTTGGGTTACAATCAGAGCGATAACCATTTCCTGGGTTACCTGGCACCTAGCTCTGGTCCATCGCGTCACCTCAGTGACGCTCTGACAGACTTGTTGGCAAATGAATAGACCGCGTTTTCTCAGCCCCTACCAGCGCTCAACTTGAGTCAAAATAAACAAAACTACTTCACTACTCACCAAACCAAAGGTAGTTTTGCGTTGTTGAAAGTCTTTTCTCCGCGGTGGTGAACCCCTCAGCATCCCACCTACTCTGTAAAATACATTATTTTTGTCATGAAATAAAACGCAAAAAATAGCAATAGTTTGAAAATGCAAACGATTAAACAGTCATAAGTCATGCCTTGTTTGGCCTATAGCCATGCAGCTTGCTTACACACGTACCTTGACTAAAGAGGAACACATATTATGTATTTTTGTCCAGTAAGCTCCTCCCTTAGATTTTCTGCTACTTTGAGCAGTTTTAAAAAACACTTAATCCCCTTTTTCTCCTGGGATTTTTGAGCAATTTGCATGAAGAATTCTACAAAAAAAATCAAATGACCATTATCCCCCATCGAGGAAGTTTGTATGTGAAAAAATCACACCCGTGTGAAGTGGAGCTGTGTGTGTGTGTGTGTGTGTGTGTGTGTGTGTGTGTGTGTGTGTGTGTGTGTGTGTGTAGATCATGTGTACCGATTTTTGTGACATTTGAAGAAAATATGTAGGAAAAGGAGCAAAAAGTGTGTTTTGGAGAAAATTCAAGATGGCGGAAAATCTATCCTGGCGCAAATGGGCGTGGCGATGCGTCTTGACCCAAGGAATCCAGGGAAAAAAGAATTTTAATTTTCCGATCTACGGTTCAAGAGTTACGGGGCAAAACGTAAAGTGGGCCGTTATAGCGCCACCATGAGGCCGAGTGATGTAATTATTTTTCGATTCATTCTTAAAATCATTATGAATCTCCTCTCCGAGGTTTGAAACTGTAGCTCCTATGGTTTACGAGAGAAAAATACTTGAAAGTGATTTCTTGCATTGTCCCATTATAAGTCAATGGGGACAATTAAGCGTCGTTTTTTGCCGATTACGTCGGCATGGTAAGGCGGATCGGAACGAAAGGTAATAGAACACCATTCCCGGCCGAGCCGCACATTTTGATGTATATATTGCGCGAGTGGCGTAAATGGTGCGGCACTAGTTACGCGCCGAAGTCAGGCTACATACACACAGACACACAGACAGACAGACAGACACACACACACACAGACCCACACAGCCACGTATAGGGAGCTGCACACAGCTCCAAAAAACAACTACTCTTTCTAAGTCTAGAGCCCTTAGCTGTGAGGCATCTCTAGCACTTCCCATTTTACAATGCGTAACAAGATTGATTTATTGTACGATAAGTGAATGGGTCGAGAGCCTCTGCCAAATATTATTTTCTTTGGAATGTAAATTTGAAATTACATTATAATATCAATTAAAAAATATATACTTTAACTTTTTTCTTAGCTTGGCAAACAAGACAGTTTGGACTACTTCCCTATAGGGAGAGGGAAGCCAAAACAAAACCTGTTCGTATTCATTTATTTTGGTTCAGTTTATTGTTTGCAATCAGGCTGTGTTGTGGAAGGCCCTGGAGAGTTACTAACAACCTGTGTCTGGACTGTGTAACTGTCAAGAAACAAAATACTGTTTATCAAGGAAGAAACAAAAAGCTGAAGAATCAGAATGTAAATAAGAGTTTGTTTAGAAATGAACTATTTGATCCACGCTCTGAGCCTAAAGGCTGTTATTTGCTTACAAAAGGCAAAAGTATATCTGACATTTTGAAAAACAAGCTTTTGCCTGCATGTGTGTTGAAACTCTTTGACCTTCACCACCTCTACTCCATGCATCCTTACCGTTCCACTGTCCTCCCTCTTTTGAACGCACACATATTCTGACTGTCACTCCGGCTGACTAGTACATGAAAAGGTAGGATAAAAAGGTTTTACATAACGTTTATTTAAATCTGTAAAAAACATAAAACAAAGTCCTGTACATTGTCTATCAAAAGTAAACATTGCTTTGACATTTTCCTTGATTCATACCTGAATTAAAATACAAAATTAGGCATACAATATATTGACACAACTCAGACTCAAAGGTAGATCACACCAAAACATTTCAACTGAAGTCAATCCCTACTGTAAATAATCATGTTGCAGTAATAAACGCACCGCTAAGCAGGTAAACGGTAGATGTTTAAAAAATCTGATCAAATATGAAAGAGAGCAATTCAAAATAAGACAAAGAGAAATAATCAGAATTAATTGTAATTGTGAAAATGGCTACAGTTAGACCTTTTGAAAAGGTCCTTGGTAACATAATGCACCTTTGGAAGACAATACAATCTTAAATCATTCCTTATAGAAAAGTGCCGTCACACCATGACAAAATAAATCTGTTTCAATCTGCATTCAAGTGCTAACATGGCCAGCCACCATTGGTTGTAAACAGCTCAGTTGATCTTTAAGCACTTTGCACCCATTCTCTAGTACCACTCAATGTATACACTGCACAGGGAGATTGTTTTGAGGATCTTAGCAACATTTTGGCACAATAGCACACCACCACCCACCACTGTTCGTTCCTATAATACTCCTCTGACAAGGAAATGGTACAACCGTCCGTAACCACTTAAACCCTACTTATTTACTTTACTGACCGGGATCCCCCAGAGGTCTGTAATCTCTTTGTCCAAAATTGTCAATCTAAAAGCTTACAGCGCATGATAGATTTGACTATTCTCGCTGAATGTTCGCCTTTTTCTTTCAATGCCCAGAATATGTACTCTAGGGTTCATGTGGTTAAATAAAGACGCCACCAGGCCAGGTCCTTTACAATTCTTACCCTGAGAGCATCTGGGAGAATACAGAGCCACCGTGCGCCACACAGTGTCAAGATAAGTGCAGCTGACAGAGTAGAGCAGTGACCTTGCTGTATGATCATAAATATGGGAATCTGTCTCTGTCTCTGTCAATGTCAATGTCACATTTCTTCAGCAATCCTGATGCAATGGCCTTCACAGCCCTCATGGTCTCTGTGCAGGTTGGGTTGATAAGAGCTTCAGGCAGGAGGAAGCCAAAGTATCCTGTGTCTCTCAGCTCGAAAGCAAAGGCATACGGGATTCCGTTCCTGTAGGCCCAGTCCATAGAGCTGCCCGAGCTCACATCTGGAGGATATAGAAAGACAATTAAAGTGCGTGGAATCGTTATTGTATTTTGACGAATACGCATTTATGAATATTATGCACAGCCCAAATCACTCTAAACAAGAAACGTGTGCTTCATTCCTACCGGTAATTGGCATTTTTTGGCATTCACAACTTTCACCACAATGAATGCACAAGCCTAGCCCTGATACATACTAGATTGCCAACCTTGATTGTATTGTAAATGTCAGATTGTAAGTGCTTTCATATTGTGCTTGTCCTTGCTTATTGTAAATCGCTCTGGATAAAGAGCGTCTGCTAAATGCCTGAATTATAAACGTATTCACTCCTTGATCAACTACCACAGATCTATGCTGAGACAATTTCAGAGGTAAATACTTTTGTGTCAACAGACAAATATGACTATTGGAAGTGTGATATTTACACAGGGTTGTGGAGGCAGGTCCGTATCTATATCTCACTCCATAGGCAGAGTACAGGGCTGTCACTGCATTATGGGCCGCTGATTCCTGCACACAGAAAAGCATTATAGCCAGTTAGTCATTTAGTTAGTGATCATTTCCTCATGCAAATCTCTTGTTATGATTTTATGCTATCAGTAATTTATAAGTAAATGGTAAATGGTGCATTTATATAGTACTTTTATCCAAGGCGCTTTACATAGATTGTGCATTACATTCACCCATTCACACACTGGTGGCGGAAGAAACCATGCAAGGTACCAACCTACTCACCAGGAGCAATTAGGGGTTCAGAGTCTTGCTCAAGGACTCTTCGACATTAACTCAGGGGGAGCCCGGGTTCGAACTGGGAACCCTTCGGGAACCCTTCGTGCTCTAATAACGGTTTCTCTACCCCTGAGCTATGCCGCAACTTTGTGCAACTTTTGTTTAATGATTGCTAATGATAACAAACCAAAGGTCTACAAACCATTGAACGGCATCCAGGCCTACTGCACATACAGTATAAACAGAGCTGCTACCTTTAAACACGTTTTAAATGTGAGTCTTTTTTCTTTTCCTTCATTTGTATGCTATTGAAATTAGATTGAGAAAAAAGAAATTCTGATATTTGTACCAAAAAGCCTCATAACCTGTACATACAGTACATAACGACAAAATGTGACATAGCGCTGTTTACACCAGGGCTACTCAACTTAAGACGGCTCAGGGGCCATTCAGCAAAATACAAAAAGTCCAAGGCCGTAAGCTAAGACATTTTTACACATTTAGACAATGAGTAGTCTAAAAATTAAGGAAACACATAAGACAGCCACAGTTCCATCTAACGCCAAACCTCATTGAACTAAAAGATCGCCATGGAATGATTAATGATGAAATGATGAAGTTTCTTCTTTTGGAACAAAAACAAATGTTTAGTAGTGATTTTATTTTTGTATTGGTATGACCATGACAGGCCCCATAGACTTGCCGCAGGGGCCGCATGTGGCCCACGGGCCGCAGGTTGAATAGCGCTGGTTTACACAATGCTGTATCCCCTCCAACTGTATATATCTTCCCCATTTTCAACTGTTTTTATTATGTTTTGAAACTTGCTTTGGCAATGTAAACGTATGTTTTCTCATGCCAATAAAGCTCCTTTGAATTGAATTGAATTGATAACAACCTTTCATTTCTACATGGTTTTGGTTAACGACATCCTTCAGCAGGACATTGAAGTTCTAGCTATTCACTGATCCTGGAATAGAATTCCCCTTGAATCACAAATTGATTACTGGTTTATTAGTTAAACGTGTTATAATCTGGTAATAACAACTCCCTTACCACACAACTGAAATTAGGGATGGTGGCGTACTTGTAGGAGTACGGATAGAGTAGCATCTGGGCGTAGGCATGGATGGATATGTAGGCTTTAACACGTTTCTTGTGCTTCCGCAGGAAATTGGCAACGGCCTTGACTTCAGGTTCAGACTCTGCATAAGGCCCGCAGTAGGTGTCATCACAGGGATGAGTAGAGGCACCTTCATCTGCAGGAGAGGAGGGAGATGAACTTCTAAATTGTTTTAGAGCTGTGACACTCACTGAAAATCAGTTAATTTCGGGAAGCATCATGGCCAAGTGAAGTATAATTTAGATATTACAATTACGTTAGAAATCAAAGACTAAAATCGAGTTGTTATAATCTACATTTCCAATGTCAATAAATTATTCTGAATACATTTTCGGTGACTTTTGAAGACACCAAAGCTCACATCCTTGTCTGTGCCCTTGAATAATGTAAATGAATGATTTGAAAACAAACATGAAATATAAGACATTGCAGCAACCCACAGGCAAGACCAGGCTTGATCTAAATTAAAAGGATTAACTCACACAGGAAATCACCAGCCACAAATATTAGGTTAGATTAATGTTGCATATGAAAATCATCCAGGAATTAGCCGATATCCATAAATAGAACAAACCACATGGTGGACAATACCTTCAGTTAATTGTCAACAATACTAGTAAGACGCCTCAGGGCGACATGCAACCTCGCCCTTGGCCATCTGGCCAGTGATGTATATCGGACCAGTTACCCAATACCCATATACAGTATGGAGTCCCCTGCATGATAGTCAACAATGTGATGTCATATACGGGCATTACCAAATATGGGCATTCCCAGATATGCCCTTAATATTGATGACATCGGGACAGGGATCTCCATATATGGGACATAAAACGGACAAGGACGTAATTAATTTGCAAGTGTGACTCGTGATGACATCAGAGATCTCCATATATGAGCATAAAAGGGACATCAAGCCAGAGCGTGCATGATGCAAGTGTGACTCGTGATGACATCAGCGATCTCCATATATGGGCATAAAAGGGACATCAAGCCAGAGTGTGATGTCAGAGCGGCAAACCCATTCGGTTAAGAGTGGTTCCCATGACATCACAGTGACATCAGAGCATGATGTCAGAGCGACAAACCCATAGAACCACAGACAAACCCATAGAACCACAGTGTACATACAAGTCGTCTACACATACTCTACACGGACACGGACAAGCTGTGACATTTCTCATGGTGACCTTCTGTAGCAATTAATGACATAAAAAATGACATTAGACCGGACATTCTATGCAAATCCAAAATGGACCCCAAGAGACAGTGAGTGTTTCATTATAAGCTCGTAAAATGGCATTGGTCCTCCTGATGACACATTCTGTAGATAATAACATTTCTACGGGTTTCAGCATCATTTTGTGGAAATATCTTTCTCTGTGCTCCACATATACGTACCAGAGATTCCGTTAGCCGGTATTTACCGGCCATTGGCCGGTTAAATGTTTCATTGGCCGGTAATTATAAAGTCCACCGGCCACCGTGGCCGGCTGGGAAAATGCCTCTTAGGCTATTTTATCATTTAATCTTATTATTCACATAATTATTTGTCTAAAGTAGTAAGCTACAACCATTAAAACCTATCATAATTTTAAATTTGTATCATGTTCTGTCTTCTGTGAGTCTGACGACAGCGGAGCTGCTTCATGCTGCGCTGTTAGAGGTGGGACTTTCGCGAACGAATCAAGTCTTTTGAACGGCTCTTTGAAATGAACGGTTCACAGTAGGGAGCCGTTCCTGAACAGTGGTGGGAAAAGCACGCTAGTCTTTTGAACGGCTCTTTGAAAGGAACGGATCCCAGAGATCCGGCTCACTTCAAATAGCCATAAATCCCATCTCTATGTTACGTGCATTGGAAATATAGGAGCTTCAAGCTCACAACAAGTCGAAACGCGCATCGCTGTGAGCTTGTATGTCTGCTATTTTAGACAAGCACACGGCCTTACGGAGAAGCACACATCACGTTTCACAGCTCCGTCAAGTTGATAGCCTTACATTAATGCGCTAGTGTTATAATCAGAACAGAACTGGGGTTCTAGACCAAGCTGGACCCAGAGTAGACGATAATGAAAAAGGGACCCGAACTCTGTGGAATCGTGGATATTATAATGACTTTCTGATCGCATGGATGTGATCCCATCGTGGTCAAAGCAACAGAGGCAAGTTAGTAACCTTCCTTGCACCAACATAACATTAACAAAACAAAACAAATGTTGTGTGTTTGCATATAAAGGTTTCATGAGACGGTGAAGCCAAAATCATATAGAATACAATTAACTTATTAATTTGTAGGCCACGTAGTCTACTGTGTGGCAGGGCGCGCAAACGGTTCGCTTGTGTTGCGCGCCCACTTTAACCTATTCACTTCTTTATACTACTACATAACATAAGTAGTAAGGATATTATTTTGTTAACTCAGGAACAGATTTCAATTGCATCTGTGATAAAGAGCAATTAAGGAAGCCCAGCACATAAAATGGGGTAATTATTATGTGCACCATGCACATACAGTATCTCATCTGCAAACACGTGTGACGTTCAATATAATATGGCCGATAAATTAATTGATTGGCCGGTAAACTATAATCCTGCCGGCCACGGTGGCCGGCCCCAAAAATGCCTAGCGGAAACCCTATTACGTACATATCACTGCCAGATGTGTTGCTTCCTGTCCTTTCTGTGCTGTAGCAGTGAATGCACAGAGCTGCTCTGTAATCATTTTTGTTTGAGCAATCTTTACTGAATACTCAGTCAGAGTTTTGCAGACTATGTGTTTAATTTCTTCCTCCAGGGGGTGTCCTGGAGAACAGCTTGTTCCTTATGGTCTTCAGAAGACAACAAGTACAATGGAGTTAGGGAAAGTAGCACAAGGCAAGAGGATATAAACTGCAATGTAGTTTATCTTTTGTATGGAGGGTGTATGGCTGGGAGATAATTCAATATTAGCTTTTATCGATTCACAGTGGAATTGTAGTGGTAGTCATATGACAGTAATATGGTATCATAATAGTACACAATTCTGACTGTTATAAATGCAAATTTAACTCAATTGCATTGTGAAAGATGGGGTATAAAGTGTCAGTTCAACACGTCTGTTTTGTTGACAAAGCAACTGATCATTACCATGCAGTTACTGTGAGCATGAATTCATTTGTTTACTGTGTAACCTTGCAAACATTTTGGCATCACAATATCATAAAAAATATCCATGATGATTATTGTGATATTGCCACTTTGCACTTTCAACATACTTACTGTAGATACTGTAAGAGCAAAATGGCCATGTTGTGTGAAAACGCTCACTTTGCCCTATCTTTCATCATCTCTCTATCTCTCATCTTCTCCTCTTCTCTGTCGCAGTCCCTGCCTGTTTTTGCTCTGCCATTACTATCTCCCCTACTCTCTCAGGGCGATCTCCCCATAGTGATGATGATTTTACAAACCGCCCCCATCCTAGATAAAATCAAACAATCACTTCCATCATCACACATTTAAATCCAAGTTATGCTCATTAGATCCAAGAGACGCCACAGATAGCAATTGTGGAGAAGCAGTGTGTAATTACACGTGTGTTTGTATGTGTATATGTTGTTTTTTATTTGAGGGTGAGCAGGGGAGTGAGACAGAAATAAGTTAATTTAATAGTGAAGTTAATTTTTTTTTAAAGCAGTTCATTAAAGCCTTATTTAATGAGCAAGAAACACTATCCCTGACAGTATTTTTCAATTGATTTCATTCACTTTCATAGCAACAATAAGTAAACATTTTTAATCAAACTCACCACACCACTTTACTTTCCAGTTCCTGTTAGCGTCCACCCCTCGGCAGTGATACTTGTGGTTTTTGGACCGCGTTTTCCTCCAGAACCGGTCCTAAGGAGTATCGGCAGATTCGGCACACATTAGAATGAACTCAGTTTGATCGATTATAAGGCGGAAATGATGTGCATATAGTGAATGAAGATAAAGTTACAGTACTGTTGTCCAGCTGAAGTGGTAACCGTCCACATTGAAGACGGGCATGATGTAGAAGTTAAGTTGGTTCATTAGTCTTCTCATCACAGAGTCATACTGGTACGAGTTGAGGGCCTATACGACAGAAAGATCACCCAATGCACTCGGTCAAACTGCAATCCAACAGTAATTGAACTTTGCAAAAGACAATCCAACGTCACAGATTTCACCAGAGTTTACCACCCCTTTACAATGTGTGCTAAGGGTTTCGTCAGCCACAGTTCATTAGACACACGACGACAGTTAATACTCCAGACTATAAAGGAGGATTGGAGAGAGGAGATCTTGGCAGTAGGGTAACACTACTAATTCCTTCTCTGTAATTAGACACAGGCCAAGGTTAATGAGCCTGGGTGGTTTTCAACAGACAAAGCACCCTGCCCTCCTGTGGCCTATCTGAGTTACTACATCACTGAGTACTCAAGATCAGGGGTCTTCAATGTTTTCAGGTCAAGGACCCCCTTAGTTGAGAGAGAGATGAAGCAGGGACCCCCAGTCCCCACAACCTTTTTTCATATTGATTCCATATAGTGTCATCCTTTGACAGCACAATCATCAGTGTATGTTGGATTCATGTCAATTTGTGTTTTCAGATATTTAACCAATTGAACTGTCAATACTTTCACTCTATACTTAGTTTGCTCTTTTCCCCCTCTATACCAAACCTCTTTGCCGAAAATAGCCGATCTACAAGCTCACAACACCTCAGCGCGAGGCTGTGTGAGCTTGTAGATCTGCTATTTTTGGCTAAAGTTCTCAGAATACGGACATTAGAGTTCACGTGGTTAATATATAAAAGGAAAAAAAACCTAGGGGTCCCGGACCCCCTGTTGAAGACCCCTGCTCAAGATTGTAAGACACTGTCAGTACAAGTAAAGTCTCTCATAAATTGATTGTTTTAATTGTCACTCCCTTGTTTTTATTTAATAAATACTGACTGTATCTCACTCTACCTCTGCCTTTCTAGTTTTCTCTTGCTGTTTCTTGCATTCCACCCATTCTTTACTCCCATGACATGAGTAATTCCATCGGAAATCAACAGCCACTTTAAGACAATTACACAATTACAAGGGTGAAAGGACTTATCTCTCTGCAGGATTTGGAAAAACCTGTTGTTGAATCTATATTGAGTAGACTCAACTACTATAATGGTGTCTTTACAGGTCTCCCTAAACAAATCGATCAGACAGCTCCTGTTGTCCTTACTAATACCAAGAAACTCGATCATATCACTCCAATTTCACATCATTACACAGGCTTCTTGTGTGTCAAAGAATTCATTTTAAAATAGGCTACTATTGTTGGTTTATAAAGCACTGATTGGTTTAGGGCCAAAATACATTTCTGATATTCTGATGAACCATTCAAACCAAAAGTCAAAACAAAACGTGGAGAAGCAGAACTCAGATTTTATGCACCACATTATCTGGAACACAGCTGCTACAACTCCCAGTACTTTGAAATCAAAGCAAAATACTTTTGTGTTTGCGGCTGCCTATTATTGACGTACTACTGATTATTCATTTTGTTAATTTCTATCCTCTCACTCTTTAATCATTATTTTATTTTTATTTATTTTTTGTTTCTTTTGCACTTTGTCTTAATGCTTTTAATGTTCTGTGCAAAAGCACTTTGATCTGCTTTATTGTCCATCAATTGTAATACATTTTCTTACAGGACTAAGTGTAGCATGGGAATTATTTTTTTTATTTTTTACACAGTTGGTTGTTTTTTGGACTAGTATGACCAGTCTCACAAAAGAATATTTTTAGAACCAACTGTGTAAACACTATTGGATTGTTGTACAAGTGGAGGGAGTTCCTCTTCTTCCCTGTGACATGAGTTAAACAGCAAAACTCCACATACAGTAAGCAGGATAAAACAAAGACGTGTATTTACAATTACTTTTAGCTCTGGCCTGGTCTCCCCAGAGGTTCTTAATTAAGATGCTTATGGCTGTAGTGAATTACATCTAAATTAAACATTATTTTCCCTTTTATTTAAAGGCCGTAGAGATTGCAGAGGACAGAGTGCTTGCTATTGATCAGCATTCAGGTGTTCAGCGATGCAAATAATTCATGTTGAGACCCGGCCAAATGCGTTCAGTGATTATGGTCCAAACAAGCTCTTAAAAACTCAAACACTGTGATTTAGTAGTGTATGCGCTAGCACAAGACTTGAGCAAACAAGGTGGATACCTCTTTGACGAACCACTGGCAGAAGGCAGGTCCTATCCACTCCCTGGCATGTACGCCACAATCTATCCACACAGCCTTCTTATGCGGGCGACTTCTCTTTCCTAGCTGACAGGAGACAAAAGCAGTGTCCATCAGGTTGACAGGAGGCAGAGGCATACACATACAGACACATCTCAATATACCATAATGAACACATTTGTACAGGTGTACACACACACACACACACACACACACTCACACACACATGCACATGCACACGTACACACACAAATGTCACAGTCACGCACGCACGCATGCACATTGCACGCACACACACCCCCACCCATTTTTACCTGAAGCACATACAGGGGTCTCCCTTCATAGGACCTCCCTATAGAGAACATGTCTACTAGGTGAGGATGGGTCCGGTTCATCTCCAACATCCAGTTCTGGATCTGAGGAGGGGAACCCGCACAGTGCAAGGTCTCTTGAGGACATCTTCACAGACATTTTACAGACTGACTGAATTAGCTCCCCCCCCTCCCCCACCCCTTCCTTATTTTTCACCAATCAATTGAATGCAGACTTGAGATCTGAGGCTTAACAGAGTGGCTGTCTGGGCTCTGTGTTTGTGTGTGCGCACGCGCGCGCGTGTGTGTGTGTGTGTGTGTGTGTGTGTGTGTGTGTGTGTGTGTGTGTGTGTGTGTGTGTGTGTGTGTCTTTTAGATTCCAGTGTGAAAGATAGGTTCAATTAAGTGCTGGGTAGTGAAGGATTTGTTTGGCTTCCAATACTTGTTCCCTCTATCTGTGTGTGGAATGCATGGGGTCCAAGCTGTTTCATCGGAACTAACAGATTAAAGTTCAAAAAAGCCTGAATGCCAATGCACATCTCAAAGACTCCTTCTCAGTCTGGGAATATAAACACCCTAAAGTTGGTGCCCGAGCCAGCATGTGGTGTTGTTTGTGCTTATAATAATATGACAATGACAGTGAGTGGAAAAAGGAGCGATGGAAGAGGGAGGATGCACTCGCCACCTTACCTCATTAAGGGAGTGGTACACCTCATAGTCATATCGAGACTCTGACCTCCGCTTCCGAGAAGAGCGATATCCCGTCTGCTTTTCAATTTCCTTCTGCAGATTGGAGATGAACACCCTGTGGAGAGAAGAAAGAGAGAGACGTGATTGAGATGGACAGTTTCAGCCAACCACCAACAACAACCTTTACAGTAATGGGAGGTCATATTGGAAAGATGACCTGTAGTCCATTGAAGGATATTGCCCTGTCACTTAGATTTTCAGCAACTTCGCTAGATGCACAGCATGTGATATGTATGCTGCTCTGTTTTGATAGGGTTGCAATTAAAAGCACTTTTGTAAAAGTGTGGTACTCACTAGCTAGGAAAGCTGTAATGACAAGTAGTGGATTGTGGATGATTCTCCTGCTGTTCAACTGTGGACTCTGACACTACCACTTTAGATAAGTTGATACTGTATTGGTGGGAAACTCATTTTTTGTAAGACATTTGGGGAAACCATTGAATATTCTATTAATTAAGTGCAGTCAATATAATTGACTGAGCTGAGGGGCTATTTTGTACAACTCCATTGTTTAATATTTCTCTGCTCTGGTGACCATGAATGCTGTATGTACTCTCCTGGACCATATACTACTACCGGTATATACTGTACTCTGTATATGGAACTGAACTGTTGTTATTGTTGATGTTTTAGTTGAGAAAATCAATAGAAAAAGTCCTTGTTGACTCAGCTTGGCAACACAACAAGTCGTTGTGCCCCTGTAACCTTGCTGTTATCACGTACTGTATGCTTACTAAAGTTGAGAAAACTAAGTACACTTCAGCAACTTTACTTTACCCTTGAAGAAAGTGGACTTGTGCATACTGTATAAAGAGGCAGTGGTCATGAGGACACGTTTTCTGCTGTTGCCCATGGCAAGAGGGCTGCAGTGAATTCACTGTTTGGTTTATTTGGTATGTCTTGTAAAAAACAACACTCTTTTGTGAGTAGTATAGCTCTGTAGGTCTGGGAGCAGAAACAGAGGGGTCTGGTTGTAAATTCTGACAGTAAATCCTGACTGAGAATTTAGAGGTGTCAGTGTTCGTAGGCCTAATTAAGTAAAACATCTGGGGTGCCCGCTGGCCTGCCGGTCCAGGTGCATACCACATAGACAGTGTGTCGTGGGTTCGAGTCCTGATTGCAACTACCTTTGCTGTGTGTCATTCCCCATCTCTCTCCGTGTGTGTGTGTGTGTGTGTGTGTGTGTGTGTGTGTGTGTGTGTGTGTGTGTGTGTGTGTGTGTGTGTGTGTGTGCAAACCATGCCTGACTCTGCAAATCATATATCATAGGTACTGCACACAGTAATATAGGCTAGGCTGTGCTATCACAACATCCTTCAGGTGACACATGTTTTCCTTCCTTCTTGAAGTGGACTCAACATGTAGTACTAGGGAGAGTGCAGAGTCCTGAATATTAAATTACTCTGACAGATTCTCAACATATTCTCAACCTGGTGTCCCTATTTCGGGCATGAGCACATTTTCAAACATTTAGCAAAATACAACAGCATTAAACCTGTCTTCAACAGGGGGTCCGGGACCCCTAGGGGGTCCTCAGAGTTACTACAGGGGGGCCGCCAAATCCTTGTGTGATAGGATAATTATTGTAAATGAATGAACAAATTGAACCCTCACATCCCTATTCTCTGAGTCTGAAGAGAACTTTAGCCAAAAATAGCAGCTCTCAACGCCTCGCAGCAGCACGAGGCGTTGAAAGCTTGTAAATCAGCTATTTTTGGCAAATAGGTTTGGTGTAGAGGTAAAAAAAAAAAAAAGAGCAGCCCAAGTACAGAATGATAGGTCAAGTATCGACGATTTAAGATTTTAAGTGTGTCAAACAAGCCTATGAATCTATCTATGAAATCGATGAGAATCTCCATCACACATAACAATATGTAGAGGGGGGTCCCTGCTTCATCTCCCTCTCAGCTAAGGGTTGAAGACCCTTGGCTTACAACCAAAGTATGGGTTTTACAGTGTAGTAGGGATTGGGACTGTGTTCTCGTAAGTTACTCACTTATAGCCTATATGTTCCTGCTTCAGGCGTGCGCGTAGGCCTCGCGTGTCGTTGCGTTTCACGTGCACATCCACAGTGGCGTTGTGACGTATCAGGGAGGCACTGTTGGGCTGCCAAAGGTCCACCTGAGAGATGGGAAAGGATATTTAGAGAAAGAAGACACACACACACACACACACACACACACACACACACACACACACACACACACACACACACACACACACACACACACACACACACACACACACACACACACACACATACTATGGGGCTCCTTCAATGCCTTTAATCTCACCGAATTGCCCGACTGCATGTACATTAACACGTGACGTCATAGACGCGTGCCCATGACGCGCGCATCAAAGCGTGTGCGTGTGCTATGTGAGCGCGTTACCATTGTAAGTCAATGTAAAATCACACGACGCAACCACAAGTTCAGTCACGCTCGGGGGTATGAGGTACGCGTACGTGAGAGTTTTGGCACTCATGGCTCCCTGCGTAGCACAGCTCACATGAGCATGTCATGTATATTTCCCATTGACTTACCATTGTAAGTCACGTGACGCGTCACGTGACGCGACCAGATCAGATGCGACCAGATCAGATGCTCCAACAATGCCAGCTCTCCAATGAAAACTACGTGTGAACCTGTAAAGGTACACGTTTTGGCATTAAAGTTAAACGTAGCATGTAACCTTTACACGAAAACGTGTACCTTTACAGGTTCACACGTAGTTTTCATTTGAGAGCTGGCATTGTTGGAGCATCTGATCTGGTCGCATCTGATCTGGTCGTGTCACGTGACGCGTCACGTGACTTACAATGGTAAGTCAATGGGAAATATACATGACATGCTCATGTGAGCTGTGCTACGCAGGGAGCCATAATCAAACGCTCCATGAGTGCCAAAACTCTCACGTACGCGTACCTCATACCCCCGAGCGTGACTGAACTTGTGGTTGCGTCGTGTGATTTTACATTGACTTACAATGGTAACGCGCTCACATGGCACACGCACACGCTTTGATGCGCGCGCACGTCACGGGCACGCATCTATGACGTCACGTGTTAATGTACATGCAGTCGGGCAATTCGGTGAGATTAAAGGCATTGAAGGAGCCCCATACTATGACACACACACACACACACACACACACACACACACACACACACACACACACACACACACACACACACACACACACACACACACACACACACACATGGAAGGAACACGTTATTCCAACCAGTTCCTTTCCCCTCCATCAGGCGCCCCAGCTGGCCAGGGGGAGGCAGTATAGAGACAAGGATTACTGCATGTTTTTGGTGAGGGTACCTACCCTAGGAGACATAGGGAGAACATGCAAACTCCACACAGAAAGGCCCTTTCGCCAACCCCACCTAGGCAGCATCTCAGGTCCTTAAATTACATCGTCATTTCCTACATTTGTGTCCTCTCCTTGCATGTTAGTCCCTCCCACTGAGGAAGCATGTAGGAAACGAGAAGAGGAGAGGAAAGGCTGTTTAGATAAGTGGAACGTCAATTCCTCTTAAGTGTCATGTTGTGCGACGTCCATTTCTGAAGACGACAACACAGGTGATAGGCGCCCTCCCGTATGGCAGTGTTCTCAACCTTTTCAGGCCACGACCCACCAAAATATTCATATTTGAACTGGGGAACCCCCAGCTTGACAAGCACATAGAATTGTAGGAGGTGAGGCATTACAATTAGTTTGACTCAGTTCCACAGATAAATATTGTGAAAATAGCCAGGCGTTGTGAGCTTGTAGATCAGCTTTTTTTCTCTTTCTTAATTTATTTGACAACGTGGCCAATGTTTGACCAGTTTTTATAGTATCTATATTTTGTTTTGTTTTGTTCTTTTTCATTGAATTTCTTTCTTATTACCAACGCCAGTTGTTTAAGCCTGTAGCCCGATCAGGGACCAGCATTTCTGGCAACGTCATCATTAACAGCCAATGAGGGACTAGCATTCCTGGTGGTGATGTCACTGACCTTCTAGCTGTGAGGCGACAGCACTATACTGACTGTGCCACCGTGCCCCGAAGGTTACCATTCTAGTCTCTTCCTTCATGATGTGCGGCGAATGCAGAGAATGTTGATGACTCCAAATTCTGTCAATGGAGCAACATACAAACTGCAAGAGAACCAATTAGTTGCACATGAAGCGGTTTCACTCCCTACCGTTTGACCCATGTTAACAAGGCAAGGCCCTACCTTTGACTGTGGCTGACAGTACAGCCTGTTCAGCTTTAGCTGAAACAACCTAGCCATCAGCCAGACACACTGGCCGGCCAAATAAACACAGACACCATGTGCTAACACTGATAAACTAACAGAGAGAGAGAGAGTGAGAGAGAGAGAGAGAGAGAGAGAGAGAGAGAGATTCATCCTCCATTGTACGACGGTATCGTATGCTGAAAATAGATCTACAAGCTCAACGTTCACATCCACAACGTTGTCTATAATCATTCATATGACAGCGCATAAATCAGGCAATACAGGTATAGACAGAGAAAGAGAGAAAGAGAGAGAGAGAGACAGAGAGAGAGAGAGAGAGAGAGAGAGAGAGAGAGAGAAATAAAGCAAAGAAGGACAGAGAAACAGAACATGCAGTCGTGTTAACAAATGTGCGACCACGTTCAGCTGGCTCTCATTTGTAGCATGGGGGTAGAGACATGTCGGCTGGCACACATGCTCGTTAATATGTCAAATGGTTTAATGGTTTGCAGAACACAGACGAGATTCATTTAACTTAGTTTAGAGCTGGAGGGGGTTTGAAAATCATCCACATGGAGTAGTTTGGATTTGGTGTTCTCAAGAGTAGAGACTATACTAGTATACTGGTGCACGTTTATGGCAAGTACACCAAGCATTAAATGTTTCAACATTGTTCTGTCAGCCAAACATGACATATGAGGTTATGTTGCAGGTAATGAAATCTATAATTTAGCAATTAGTTTTTATTTCTCGTGAGAGCAAATATATCTAAACACTGTCAGAGTTAAATTAGCACCCTGAAGTTGGCTATGTTTGATAACATAGCAGTCAGATTTACTGTAATGTCTTTTGAACACATTTCATATCATTTTTTATAATCAACACATTATAAGTCACTAGCCCAGGTTTTCTTTTGCTTGACAATGCTATACAGTCTGTCACTGTGTGTTTCACCAGTCCTCCAATCTAAATCTGGGAACCACATCATCAAAGAAAGGGCGACGCCCACTCGGTCTGTCTCTCTTCCTTTCCAGAAGCGTAGCGACTCTGAGGCTGTCTCGAGAGATTACCAGTCCTCTAACAATGCATGTATTATTAATTCTGTTTATAAGGACAATGATTATCAATTCTATTGTAGTCTATTATTGTCCTTTAGGGCTGCAAATATTGATTATTTTAATTTCAAATCAATTAAATAAAAGTTTGTGCCAAGAAACTTTACATATAGAGCAGAGACCCCACACTGTTGATGTCTTATCAATCGAATAATCGAGAATCTATATATCAACGAATCTGCCAGATTCTTTTTCAAATTGATGTTAAAGAGTGGCTAAAATAGCCTATCTACAAGCTCACTCAAGCTTAAAGGAGCCGTTCAGACCAAAACACATATAGGGTTAAATCTGCATTTTATCATACCCCTTCATACCTGCTTTAGTCGATTTTTTTCATAGCTGCCCCTGTTGCTAGATTTCGGCTGCCCCTGTTGCTAGATTTTGCGGGCCCTCTCATAACTAACAGAGTAGATAGTCCTTAGGCTCGTGCAGTTTTTTCTTTAGCTTCAAAGTTAGTATTTTTTTTAAAGTTAAAAAAATACTAAAAAAAAGTTTTTAAAAAAAGTTAATAGATAATTAAGCACTTTGTTTGTGAAATTTGAATGTTTGTGTAGTTTGTAGACGCGAATGGATTCTCATCCGCAAACCGAGGTATCGTACCGTAAGTCAGATTATCAACAACCGTCATGTTTCAGGGCTACCTCCACCCCCTACCATGGCCATGTCCACTAACAATCACTCTTCAAGTCCCCTTCAGCATACAACAGTAACTTACTGACATCATTAGCTTGTTGTCTTTATTTGCCCTTTTCCCATTCAGAGCTGTGTTGACCCTGGACTACCTGAACAAAAATCTGAAACTGGCAATAAGTGAACTCGATGAAAGACTTTATGGACCAATATTACCCATCCAAACCAATGGAATCTTAAATATTATCTCATATAACGTACCCCAAACACTGACCCCACTGCCCATTTTTCTTTGGCAATATATTATTGACATACTGAAATACTAAAGTGGGTGCGCCAATGGGCTTGCGGTTAAGGCGAATACCACATATAGACCTACTGTAGTCTCTAATGCAGCGTGACAGCAAGCCACAGGTTCAATTCCTGAGCCTGACAACATTTGCTGTGTGTCACTCCTTGTTTCCTGTCAGTCTACACAGTACAATAATCATCCTTTACAAAAGTTGCATCAATATTTTTGAGCGGTGGTCACACCGTCTCCATAGCGTGGCCGTGTGTGTCTCCGTGTATCCGTGTATGTGTCCGTGTATGTGGGTGGGTGGGTCTGTATGTAGCCTCAAGCCTGTGGTGTAGTACCTTTTAGGACCACACATGTTAAGGGAGGGGCGCTGTTTTCAGGCCAGGCCAGGCACACACACACACACACACACACACACACACACACACACACACACACACGCACGCACACACACACACACACACACACAGGGAGGAAGGAGGAAGGGGGTAAACCACCGCTCAGTTCACACAGGTGTGATTTTTTTGCTTCGCAAACCCTCAGACCTGTCTATTTACAAACGTAGAACAATGCTCAAAGGAAGGTCACTCTTGTTTTGGAGACTGCCGTAATTACTCCCAAATGATTTTGGAAAATGTCTCTATTCCTCTGGGTTTCCCTCTGATTTTAGTATCTTTTAACCACATGTCGCCTGATTCATTGCTGCTTCGCTTTCCAATTTCTTCTTTTCTTCAAAAAAGACCACATGATCGTCTAGACCACTGTCTATTATTTCCTTACGGCTAGATAATATTTCTAAATAAAAATAATAATAATTCATTCAGTCCCATCATGATGAAAACTCTCCATCCAAAGCACCTGCTGAAGGGGTGTTGCACCAAATTCTGGGCCCTGAGTACAAGGTTTCACTCACATTTTGTGCTTTAACTATTGAAAAATAGCAGATATTCAAGCTCACAGAACGGCACAGAGTGCCGCGCTGCGAGCTTGTATATCTGCTATTTTTGAAAAATCGCAAACATTTGTGCAAGTCTTTGAATATTTCAAATCCTTTTAAGGTTTTTTGAAAAAGAATTATATATATATATATATATACCGGTAAGTGTATTGAAGAACCACAACAGCTTCACATGGTTTTGCAACTCAGAGTTTCATGCCATAGTATATATGTTTCTATGTCAGTGTGCTCAAACTTTTTCATGTGAAGGACCCCAAAATGATATGTATTTGGTTACAGACCCCCATATCAAAATATTTAGTTCCAGGGACCCCCAGAAGCAACATTTTAGTTAAATGTTCACTTAAAAAATACATATATTCAAAGATTTGCACACATTTTCACGACTTAAAACAAAATAGCAGATCTACAAGCTCACAGCGCGCTGTGAGCTTGTATATCTGCTATTTCTCAATATCTAAAGTATAAAATAATTAAGGCCCCTCCACCTTCCTTGGGCCCTAGTAACTCAGTCCCACTTTTCCCACCCCTTGTGACGCCCCTGTTTCTCACTGTTGTTATCTCTATAGTGAAGATGACCTGGATGTGCCACACTATGGTCGCGCATGGCTGCTCACTGTCTGTCTCACTCTGGGCTCTGTGGCAGTCAGTCCCCTAGCTGTCCTCTCTGTCACTCCACCACCCCATCCCACACATGTCACGCCTCACCTCCTCCATGATCCCTGTTTAAGTGTCATATGGGGACTACTGTGGCACCAACAGAGCCAGACTTGAGGGAAACGAGAAATGAAAGAAAATCGAACATTATCGTTTATCTATGGCTCCTTTTCAAACTAGCGTTGGCAAAACATTGGATGAGAATAAAACGTGTTCATTCAAATATATTTGCATAGAACCTAGAAAATAATATACATAGAAAACTATACAAGTATATAAGGGGGGAAGTTATTTCATAATGTACAACATTGATGCACTATTGGCTGTGAGGACTGGCATTGACAGGGCAGGGAAGGAGTACAGGAAATGGGATATTTTAATATGTAAATGTAATGCGCTTTAAATTGCAATAACATCAGAGGGCAAACATACTGTACAGTACATAAAGATTTTACATAAATGCAGAACTTATTTCCACAGCCTAACAGGCATACGTTTTCATTTTGGAACTTGAAGGGTTAGCTGCTGAATGAAAGAATATAGATTAACTCCAGCTGACAATGCAAGTATGCAAGTAATACTTTTTACTGTGCGTGTGTGCAATGCATGCGTGTAAAGAGAGAGAGATGACAGGGAAGTAGAAAGAGAAAGAAAGATATACACTAATAGAGGGAGAGGGAGAGAAAATAGAAATGAGCTGCAAACCAAACAAGGAAGATGAAAGCCGACCTTGATATGCCCCAGGATTCTTTTAAGCACTTGCACTTCCTCATCATTGCTGGCTGTTATCCTGAAGACTTGATCGCTGCAAAAAACAAAAACAAAAAAAAAACAACCGTGTGACTATCACATTGTATAAAGTGTCTCACTGCAACAATGATTCCCAAACGCACTATAACTTTTACCTTAAGCAAGATTTGGATCCATTTCACTAAGTGCACATTGTTCCTAAAGCATCTCGAGATGAGAAACTCAAACGCCTTTTGTACTGAATGTAAGTTGACACTTTTTAATTGAAATGAAGGAGTGGCTCTTACAGTTGAAGTGCCAAAAGGATGATAGTAAGTAAGTAAGTAAGTAAATTTTATTTATAAAGCACCTTTCGAAACAAAGTTACAAAGTGCTGTACAATGGGCAAAAGTATACACAAACAAGTTAAAATAAGGCACATAGTAGTAATAACACAAGAATAAAAAAGAAACAAATGAAACAAACAAAGGACTGCACAAGTCCGTCATGTAAAAGTAAATATAAGAATAACACTTCATGAAACAAAATGCTGACGGAATAAGTGCATTTTTAACAAGTTCTTAAAGCCTTCAACTGACTCTGCATTTTTTATATTCAGCGGTAGAGCGTTCCAGAGTTTTGGGGCAACTGCCGCAAAGGCCCGGTCACCCTTAGTGACCAGATTAGTTGTAGGGACAATAAGAAGGCCTTTGTCGGAGGACCTGAGGGAGCGCGTGTTGGGCTTAGGGTGTAGTAGGTCCTTAATATACAGTGGGGCCAGCCCATGTAATGCTTTATAAGATGTTAATAAGATTTTAAAATCAATACGGGACTTGATGGGAAGCCAATGAAGTGCAGCTAGTACCGGTGTTATGTGTGCTCTACGGTGTGTGTTTGTGAGAATTCTGGCAGCGGCATTTTGAACTAACTGTAAACGGTGAATAGCAGAAAGGCTCAGGGTGGTATAGAGTCCATTACGTCAGACGTCAGACGTCAGACAAACAATCTGTCTGACACATCATTATCTGATTATACACAGCTTATCTCCCGATTAGGGAGTCTTACTGGTTATACACATATACATGTACCCCACCACTATGATGGGAACATGAATGTACTGGCCCTCAAACCACAGTTACAGTGGATTTATTGTTCATTGGATAGGAGCAGAAACCCTTAAACACAAAAAAAGAAACATGGCAATACCATCAAAAGGGGAACACCGTTATGAGAAAGATAAATCGATGTGCTGGGGTGCTTGTGTTTTGCAAGCTAAAGCCACAAAAAAACACATAAGCCGGCTTGATTTCAAATGGTCAGATTCATTAAGTGGATGATGTTAACGCTTACAACAAAGCTCTTTGTCTCCTCCTATAAGAAGACATTAGTGGTCAGATAAACAATGTAATACATTAAACGTGTGGTTTATTCATTTTGTTGGAGACAACATGAAGGGACAATTTTGGCCCTTTGTGCTGTTACTATAATTCCTGACATGACATTCTTTATTTTGTCAACAGGAAACAGATAGAAGGAGAGGAGTGTATATCTGCAAGTCTCTTTTATTACACCATAACAAAGGAAAATATATTTTTCACCAGTATCCCTAATCGTTCACTGCTTATGTATAGCATCCATTTGTATAAATCTGTGCCACCCTGCCTTTTTTGTGTTAATAAAGTATTCAATCAATCAATCAATGAATCAATGAATCAATGAATCAATCAATCAATCAATCAATCAATCAAGGGTTAAAGGTAAGACAAGGCAACACAAAGTAGCACCTCATCATTCCGGCTAACAGCAAATTATTGAGTCTAAATTATTTGTGGGTCCGTCCAAGTACTAGCATTGCAGGCATGTCAGAGGCAAATTATAAACTGTATACTGTATAGGTCTAAAATTAAACGACTTGTACACCAGGCCCATTGCATAAGGCCCATTGCAAGTTACTCTCTGTGCCTCTTGTCTCTTGCATTTCAAGTTTTTTCTTGTTTGTGCTTTTTACAATGTGACACAGGAAGTGTGTCTCCCCCCCCCCCCCCCCTTCCCCCCAAACAAAGGTGGCACTGGGCCAGTTGGCGTTGAGAGCAAAAAGGCAAAAACTAAAAGTCCAGCCAGGGCACCCCTCTCTCAGTGGTCACCTCTTAACACATGCCCTCAAAAAGCAGCTTCCCATGGCAACAGCAGTAATTCAAGATGGACTTCAGAAGTAGAAATCTGAAAATACTAAAAGAGATATTCCCTTTTTTACACACTCAGAGAGTTAGATTAAAACTGAGAATTTGACTGTGTAGTGTTTTGACTTGTCAGTTGAACAATAAGGACATCCCAGCTCCCAAAGACATCAAATGTGTTGTAGGCCAAACTGGAGTGTCATTTTGTCCCTTTCTGATACTTGGAATTGACAGACTACTTCTGTTAGAACACATACACTGTCCACTCAGTCACTCAAAGCTTTATGTCCTAGGGTAGAAAGAAAGCGTCTGCAGGCTGTAGCTACTAGGCTAGAGACAGATCGATATCGGTTTGAAATTTTAACCGCTTTCAATCTGATGTCACTATATTGGGCATATCATTATAGGAGAACATTTTCAATTATTTTCAAAGATTGCAGATAGCCTTATGAGCTTGTTGATTGGCAAGATTTTGAATAGGCCTTAAGAGGTTAAATAAAATAAAGTTGACATTATGTGTACTTCTTTGCTTTAAGATAAATTATAAATTTAAGAAACTTCAATAAAAGTTTTTAAATTTATTTGGGGGACAAAATATCTGCCAAAACATCTGTCATCTGCAGTCTAGGACTCTCCAAAATTGGGATCAGCATTTGGCAGGGATGGCATCTGTTTGTTTATATGGATGGAGCCCTGTCAAAAAAGGGACCAACTCTCTATATCTAGATGCTGTCTCATACTGTATACTGTACGCTATTCATCATCCTACATTGGAGCTCCAGTCGTAGGCGTAAGGATGTGAACTTATTGTTCATCCCGATATTTAAACCCACAGACGCTCTGTCGACAGAAGATAGATACAAGATGTTTGCTGTTTGGTGGTCAATAGTGTTCTTTTAAACTGCAAAGACTGAAGGCCCATTGTGCCTGGCCCTTCCGTCTGGTTATCTACACCCACCATATGTCATAGAATTCTGTGTTAAATAGGGCTCCTTAGCAGTGCTCCCCGTTGGGACGTTTGTTTGCTTGCCCTGGGTTTTCTACCTTGTTAGACCACAGTTACAGGCGACTTGGTCTGGTGTGCAGTACCAACACAGTTGGTGGTACACATACACTGGAACGCATCCAAACTGCTTGAGACAGATAGAGAGGGGGAATGTGGGATGTGTGTGTGCGTGCGTGCGTGCGTGCGTGCGTGTGTGTGTGTGTGTGTGTGTGCGTGCGAGAGAGAGACAGAATCTAGGGGGGCTGTGGACTTTCCACCAGGAAAGGTCCTACTGTGACTGCCCGACACAACACCAAAAAGCTCCTGTGAAAACACACACACCATAAATACTTTTACATGCCCACCACCACATTATTCACTCCGATGCTGTAGCTCATTATGTGTCCAATTACAGCTGTATCCCAAAATCGCACAACAATGTTCCTTGCCCCCAAATTGTACAACTCAGATCCTCTCCCAGACTCCCACGCTCTGCCTCATTAGCAGTTTTAAAAGTTCAACATGGCACTTTACTGTATGACTCCTGTCCTGTCATAACACGTCAACATCATCCGTTTTGGAGAAGAAAAAAATAATAACCTTATAATAAAATAAAATGTTAGGACTGTAGTCTGTTCTTTAGAGTCAGTTCTGTGCTTGTCTTGACTCTTGTGGGTAAAGATCAATTAAAAATGTTAAAGTTCAAGGCACCAAGGCATGGACTGCCGGCAGCATCCCCGATGTTCTCTTATCATGAATACTCCTTTTCTGCACTAGAACATGAAGGACAGGCTTATCCACTTTCCATCAGAAGATAAGATTCCATACTTTACCCCTTCTATACAGTGCGCTTATTGTTTGAGTTAGACACCACCACGCGATATTTATGGGCTATTTAGTCTCCACCAGAGAACAACATAGCCCAGTGGTTCTCAAACCTTTTCATGTCAAGGACCCCCAAATTGACACTTGTTAGCCCACCACGGACCCTCATTTGAAAAGATATGCCAGGGACCCCCATACGAGAGGATTTTTACATCTCTAGCAGTGATTCCCAACCATTTTAATTTCAAGGACCCCCAGTTTGACATGCATTAGGCTACTGACCCCCATTGAATGGCATTTCTATCTCTGGGACCCCATTTATATTGTAAAATCAATGCTAATTTAACTCGAGTATGAGAGACAGACCCATAACTCCATAAGGGTCCATTTGGTTCCTAACTGTCATTTAGCTGGGGAGTGGGGACCCCCCTGGAACTCCCTCAAGGATCCCCTCGGGGTCCCCGGACTCCACTTTGAGAACCAATGACAGCCTATTCCAAACAGAGAAGAGAGAAAAACAGATTTGCTTTGTTCGTACTCACAGCCATTCTTTTTAAATGTCGCTACATTATAGGTGGTTTCTGGATACATTTTATGATACAGATCAACTCCCCCAGGACCCCCCTATATGCCTGTTGTGTCTCGCTGCTTTCGCTCAACAAAAATAATTGCTCATGGCTGCACGTCTCATGTTCACGAGAAATTAAAATGAATGGGAATCTTCACTCACCCTTGATAGCGGTTGTGGTAGAGGTAGGCACCGACGGGACATAGCACAGTACTGAAGATTATCACACATGCCAGTAAAACGGAGGCGCGGAATGCGCACCTAGAGTCCGGTGCCATCCCTGTGGTTCGAATGAAGACAAACGATGCCTCAGCTCCAGCTCGCCTCTGAGATGATGTCGAGTTATCTTGAAAAGCTGCTGTTCGACTTAACAGAAACAGGTATGTTTAATTAAACTTCAACAAGTCGCACCAGCAGCACACCATCAACAAGTTTGCGAACTAACTCATTGGTTGTTAAGATGTGATGTGCTGCTGTCAGGCTGCCTGAAGCTCTCTTTTACAACTGCATGGAGGTGCAAAAGGTGCGAAAGTCGGTCAACTGGTACGGGGCAAGCATTTACCACCTCTTTGAAGCTCTAGGCGTATTTGCCTTTTTAAAATGCGGAGGATCTCTGAGTCACGTGACCCGATGTCAGAGTTGTAACTGGATCCCTCTCCATCATGTGCCAATGTGCAGTTGTGCACTCCCTGCCACCAGCATGAGCATTGTGCATTGCGGATGATTGCGCATTGTGCGCTCATGTCATGTTTTAGTGATCTGCCTCCACTGCCATCACATAATATAGGCTACAGCCTACAAGTAGCAAAATGTTGGTGTGCCATCATGTTCTGCAGAACTATTACAACAATACAATACCAGAAATTAAAAGGGCATTCCTCGGAGCGCAGATCCTCGCCAGGTAGGGTTGCCTACCTATAGGCAGGGGCCAGGGCTGGCCATGCCAGACAGTGTGGGGTGCAGTTGTCAGGACATACTGAAGGTATGGGGAAGGTATTGGGGCAGCAGTTTACCTTTTTTTATTTGGAACGAGGTAAACTGGGTCCTTGAAACGTGAAAAGTGAAACGCCTCGTCCTGGTTGCGGACTCTGGTAGTGGGACCCATTACACAAACCTATTGCTGCATGCAGGTATATTTGTCTCCGCCAGGCCAGTAGGCATGGCAGAAACTTAGCCCCATATAGAACCTCAGCCGTCGCTGCATATACTGTTGTGCTCCAAGATGAGGTCCTATAAAGCTATCCCAGGGCTGGTTCGGAACGCCTCCACGTCGAGTTAGAAAACACTTTTCCCGAAATTGTATCCAAAAAGTAAAGGTAGTTTCATGCTCCCAGACTATGGTTTTCCATCCCACGGTACATAAACATGCACCAGGGCGTTGGGAAAACGGTTTAAATCGCTTATTCAGTCTCATTAAATTCAGAAAAGCCCCCGGCGTAGTCTCGCGTGGCCAGACTGTTGCCTAACGCGATTTGCAAATGCTCCCTGGCTACGCAAGACTACAGTATGGTCTGGCAACAGTTCCGGTTGAATGGGGAAACATTACAAAACTAACGATTTAAGCGATTGTTTCATGCCCTGGTGCATGTTTTATGTACCGTGGGATAGGAAACCACAGTCTTTACTACTACCTTTACTTTTTGGATACAATTTCAGGAAAAGTGTTTTCTAACTCGACGTGGAGGCGTTCCGAACCAGCCCTGGGATAGCTTTATAGGACCTCATCTCGGAGCACAACAGTATGCAGTGGCGGGTGAGGTTCTATATGGGGCTAGGCCGAAACTATGTTTTGCACCCTTAGTCTGTCCGTCTGTGTCCGTCCGCGTGTGTGTCCGTCTGTCTGTGAACAGTTTTTTCTCCGGCACCGTTGGCACGATGGCAGCGAAGCTGTAGTGCATGCACACTGAGAAGAACCTCTGCCCCACATTTTTCACATGGGCCTGTTATAGTGCCACCAGGAGGCCGATTTGTGCAAAACATAGACACTACTCCTACAGATTTTGTCCAAACATCATGCAAATCAGTACACACACTACACAGTATGTCTATAGTCATTAAACAAAACGTGTCTTTCAGATTTTTCATATTCCATCCTGATTGGCTAAGATTGGCTTCCAAAGTTTGCAGGAGTGCTCCAAAAATGCCTCAAATTATGAACACAGTGTATGATTTCCATGAAATTTTGCATGCATGCATATTCTCACTAGGCAGAGGAAGAAAAAATATCGAATCAGCCTCATGGTGGTGCTATAACAGGCCGATTTGTGTTTTTACCTATAACTCCACTGATTAGTGTAAAACGTTGTATGCGCACTCCCTAGAGGCCAAGGAAAAACCTTTGCCTGGTATTTTTCACCTCCGCCTTTTATAGTGCCACCATGAGGCTGACTTGTGTAAAAAAGAACATTTATTTTACTCCTTCAGATTTTATCCAAATTTCACGCAAATATGTACACGTGTAGTCATGTCAGCAAGACTGATATCTTTGCTTTTTCATATTCCATCCTGATTGGCTAAGATTGACATCTATAAGTTTGGCCAAAGTGGACAGTTTTTCACATTGGCCTATTTAGCGCCACAATATCCTACCTGACCTGGGCTCGGAAGAGCACTGCTTCTAGTTGTGTATTGTTTTTGCTCTTGGTATTTTAGTATATTATTTTGTGTACAGCACTTTCGTTCAACACTGTTGTTTTGTTTTAAATGTGCTCTATAAATAAAGTGGATTGGATTGGACCATTCTAGGTATAAAACATCAAGCGGCCTGAGGCCACCATGAGGCCAATTTGAACATTTGGAGGTGCAAGGTTATTCCTTGACCTACTGGGAGTGTGTGTGCAAAGGTTCACGCCGTTCGGTCTAGCGTTGCCCAAGATTAACTGCTCACAGACAGACGGACAGTACTCTCACAGGAGTGAAAACATAATCCCCGCCAAAGGCCATTCAAGCCTGGTGGGGATAATGTCCATAGATCTTTGTTGACACGTTGGGATGCACAAGTTGACTTCAGAATGCCATACTTAATTATCATCTATATAATTAAAAGATGATGAGGCTTATTCATTTGCAAATACATTTTCCAGGCGCATGCTGTGCAATCGAATCCCCATCCCGATGATCTTTGCTGTGTGTCACTCCTCGTCTCTCTCTCCCTGTTTCCTGTCAATCTCCACTGTGTACTATAAATAAAGGCAGAAAAGCCCCCCAAAAATATCTTACATCTTATCTTAGTACAATTTAAGATACCGTGCTAGTCATAATCTGTACTGTAACGCTGAGCTAACTGGCAATCTTCAAGAGCGACTTGAACTCCCAGTATCACTGTATAAATAATGAGTAAAAAAATTAAAAATCTAAAAACATTTTCTACCTAGGCTATAGGCAGTGTGACATCCCAGCTTTGTCAATGCCTTGGCTTGCCTCCATTAGGGATCCCTATGGAGCTTTACGAGGCTCTCCCTGTTATTCTAGGCTATGCGTGCCTCTGTTTGATCCTCTACTTATCATCCAACGCAGTGATTAAATGTCTAAGTCAACCGCCAGCCTTTTCCCTTTGTGATTGCATGGCGGCAGCACATTTTTCACATGCTTTCCTCCAATGTCAACAGCACGCCACCTGTTTTACACCCAATTACTGTACAACAGACCCCCACCCCCCCACCATATCGGATCCCATCCCTCGACCCACCACCCACCACACACCTCACAAACAGACCTATAGGAATGCTATTCCCCAACGCCCAGTTCAGCGAACAAGAGATAGGGGCAGTACAGCAATGTACTGTCTTTTCAAGAGTCATATAATTATACACTTGGCATGCAGGTGTTCACAAGTAAAACACAGTTCCCACTGTATGGAGCCACAATGAATAGTCTGACTGCAGAAGACTTTAGGATAGGGATTAAAGTAACAGCACCTCTGTTTTTATTTATTTTTGTTTTATTTTTTGTTTATAATGCTCTGGAAGTCTTATTGAGGGATCAAACTCTATGGCTGACAGTCATGGTTGCTTTGAAACAAAGCTTTAGTGAAACAGAGACAAAATGCGCGCCCCCCAGGCCCTATCATCGAGCTGCAAAGGGACAGCAAAACCATCAGAAATGATGATCACTGGTTTGTGAAATGCTCTGTTTGATCTTTGGCACCACACGTCAGCCATTACAACCATGTGCACACATGGTCCGCGTGATAATAAATCTGCGCACCACATTGAAGAATAGTGTGTCGACAGTTCATTGTTTAATTCAGTGTTTCCCAACCTGGAGTCTGGGGCGCCAAAGATCACAGGGTAGGGAAGGGGGGAGTGGCAGGGGCGCTTGAGGCCTTGTCTGTTTTGAGATAGTCAAAAATGTTAAACGTGTTGCACAAAATCATAACTGCTGTGCTTGTGCTCTCAATATGACCAGTTTAGCTCATTATACAGCATATGTTATCCTAAAAGCTTAACATAGCTAACTTCCAAGTGGTTAATATGTCTGAGAATCATGTCCAGTATGTGTGTGGGTGGGGTGATGGTGGGGTCCAACGATAAAACGTTGGGAACCACTAGGTTTAATCTAAATCAGTGGTTCTCAACCTTCTTCACGTCAAGGATTTTGCTGGAGACCCCCTGGAACCCCCTCAAATACCCCACTTTGAGAACCACCTCCTCTAAATTGTGGTAACATCATATCGTAAAAAAGCTGTATCACCCAAAATAAAGTGTACTCAGAAATAGAATCCTACTTTCCTCTGAAAAGATACAAAATAAAACTTTTTTTTTAAAAATGTAGTAAGATTGATGCAGGATCTTATTGACTTTACTATTTTTTGAAAATCACATACCGGTAAACTCAGAAACTAAAGTGTTTTTGAATGCTATGACAGCTGCACACAGGGGCATATTCATGAAATGCTTGCTTTGCCTTCCATGTATATCATGTTCGGGGAGTTGTGGGGAGAGTGAAATTACATGCATATAAAGACTCTTACGTTGGCCGGCCAATTGAAGCATGACTTCTTGACCATAGAGACGTAGGTTGAGGCCACCGCCTCCGCCTGTCTGGGAGTCTGTGTGGTGGTCGTTTTGTTGTTTTTAACACACAGGAACGTGGACTGAGGCGTATGGCTGTGCCCAGGGCTGTGGCTTGTGGCATAGGTGGAGAACCAAACATTTCTCACAGAGCTAAGTCTTATACGGTATGGCTTGGGACAGTCCGGATGCCACTGCTGGCACAGAGGTCCGGTAAATCACCACACTTTCAGTCACAAACTGTGTTGGGAGTAGAAGCCAGAGCGTGAATGAGCTCTTTGATAAAGCCTCCGGAGACCCAGAGCAGAGCTCTTGCTGCCTGAGGTGGTGCTGGGCGGTGGGGGCTCTGGTCAAACTGCGGGGTGACTGCAGCTCTTTGTGTTGTCTTGGGGGGCCTCTGTTGGATCTGAGAGGTCCCAGCTGGCCCCCGGCCATGCAGGACTGTGAGTGCACATCTATGACCTTTTACCCCTGGGGGTGAGAGTTAAGTGAAGGAGGGGCCATGGCCCATGGGTAAAGATTGTGTCGTCTGGGAGTCCCCATAGACTGCCTGAACGGGGGGCCAGAAACATTGGTCACGCTCATAATGACTGGGAAAGAGGGTAAGTGAGAAGAAGACCCTTCAACGAAAGGGATACAATTAAGTTAATCCTGAGTTACCGATTTATACTACCTACATTTATACTACCACCTCTGTTTTGGACTCCTCTTTTTCATTATGGAAAAGAAAGTGAATTTCCCCTTTCCAAGACTGCTACCATGATAATATATTATTTCCAATTTTACATTTATGTCAAATACATTTCCCCTGTCAAGCTTTTGTGTTACTTTCAGGCACGAAATTATGTATCCACCCAGGGACGTGCTGGGCCCCTGATTCAGCCTGGGAAAAAGAATTGGAGAGGCCCTCATTGCGCGCTATAGAGAGAGATATAGTAGCTGCTGCTACTCAAAGATTTGCCATTTCAGATCATGACAAGTGACAAGCCAGTGGGCCAATTACATTAGTTATATTTCGTCGTTGTCGGGTGGAAACCTTGTATGTCCAAAACCGTTTGTTTTGTATTTATCATTTAAAAAATGATTTAAACTAGTGAAAACAGCAGATCTACAAGCACACAACGCCTCGCGGTGCGAGGCGTTGTGTGCTTGTAGATCGGCTGTTTTCACTACTTTTGTGCAAACAGTTTAATTTTTTCCTAATGGCCGTCCAGGCCGGGAATGAACCGGCCGTTCGGGAGTTGTCCCGCTTTTCCCAATGGCCAGCACGTCCCTGTATCCACCCCAAACCCCTTTCTTTCCTTCAACTATGCTACCATGGGAGGAATTACTCACATTTGAGCCCAACCAGGATTCACTCCCAGGTCTGTCTTGGCATTATGTGGCATTACATCATGCCATATCGATAACATTATGAGAAAAAATTATCTTAGTATAGCTGTTCTCTACCGTTCCAGAAAGTTAGAAAGAAGCTTATACTTACAACTCATTTAACCAATAATGGATTATGCAGATGTTGTTTATCAGGTTGCATCCAAAACAAATCTTATTCCTCTCAATACTTCTCGAAAACGAGATATCATTAAAAAGAACTTAAGCTGCTTGGGAGAGGGAAAATAACACAAATCTTTCTGATAACTGGTGGGTTAAGAAAATAGAAAGGGTAGGTTCTACAACCTCTGACTGAGTCTTATACAATTTCTCCTTAGGATCCACTATTCCAAAGCCAAATGAGCAGATAAACTGTATATAGAAGGTATGCGTGTGACATAATTCATCATACCCTTAAGTTATGCGGGAATGGCTACTGAGTGGCAAAACGGTACTTTCTGGCCTTGACAGCCCATACATCCAAACAGAAAAGTCCTACCTGAGCATTAAACATTAAACTCACTTTGCAACTGACTTTGCCACTCGATTTGCCATTCACTTTATGTATGCGCATACCCTCTATTCTATGCTGAATAATAGATATGGCCGATGTAGCCACGGCCAGATCTTTCTTTTTTTTTTTTTATCTGAGGTCTTGAACCTAAATCTAAAAGCCATGAACCTAAAAGCCATGATTACCTAAATCTTCATTCATGATGCCACCTTATTGCCACCTTTGGGGTCCCTGCAGATACATTAAGTGTTCAAACCAGCCAGGTCAGGACGCCCTCGGGCGACAAACTGCAAAGGTTCAGTGAGGACGGCATGGAGGTGATGGAGATGTTGATATTATCTGTTCCACAAGTTCCACCAGTTGAAGGTTAGATGTCAACAATGGCCATTGAATATTGAGATAATTTGGTATGCAAGTGGAAGATATGGCCTCGGGTTGAGGCTAAAGGAAAGGACATTGGGTTATCAAAATCAGTAGGGTTCCTCCTCCAGGAACCATGAAGACACAGCAAATTTCATGGTAATCCAGACAGCAGGCAAGTACAATTAGCACATACCCCCAAAAAAGCCGTTGCGCAGGAGACCTGCGTTCAAATCCAGGTTGGAACAGGACAGTTACATATATAGTGCAGCTTTAACATTGTGATATAGAAAATATAGTTTTCGAGATATCTAGTTTTAATCCAAAGTGCTGAACAAACAGATGGACTGACCAACCAACTGACCGACATTGCCTTGGTTTTTAGATCCTCGCTGCTAGTGGGGCTAAAAAGAAAAAGATGAAAGACGAGTTACTCAAACTTTGCTTCAACATCTGCAACCCACCCTCTTCCATCCGAAAAATTGTATTGTTCAAAGACAGCGTTTAATGAAAACCAGGGAACTTGGAACTTGGCCATGAAGATGAGGCACTGCATGGGGGCAAGGGCAGAAGAGAATATCGACTGGATTGTGGGACAGTCACAAACCTAGTAAAAGAAAGTGGATAAGGGCCACCAGGGGTGCTAATATGTGAGTCACACCAAGTCAGTATAGTATGTCATTACGCACACACTTGACAGTGACAGATGACTAAAGCTGTCAGAGTATAGGGATTTATTGCACTATTATTTCTCAATTATATCGCCTACAATATCCACTTGAACTAGACCTTACCCGTTCAAAGATGTGTGCTCCAAAATATGTGCAGAGTGTGGGTTGTGGGGAAAGTTACTGTAACTGGTGCGTGCGTGAGAGCATCATAATGTAAGGAGCAGCTCATGGAGGAGTGTATATTTATTTACCCGTTGGAAGATGAGACACACATCAAACGCACCTGGTGAGAGAGAGAGAGAGAGAGAGAGAGAGAGAGAGAGAGAGAGAGAGAGAGAGCACATTCCTGAGAGAATGCACATTCCTAACTGTGAGAGAGGGAGCTGTGTGTGTGTGTGGGGCTCCAGATCCCATGGCCTGGAGGAACAGACCGTAACCCTGGCAACAGACAATAGAAAACGCTAATAAACAGCTTTAATTTGGGAGAAATGAAATTCGGGCTCCGTCAGCGTTGGTATAATGCTAATGGCCAATACCATGTGAACTTTGGGATCAGTTGCTGAAGCGAGTGAATAGATAAACGTAGATAAGCGTGAGCGTTAGAGCGTTAGAGCGTGAGTGAGTTTGGAAAATTATATGTTTGATTGCTATGAACACAGATGGCAGTTGAGGAGTGTGTGTGTGTGTGTGTGTGTGTGTGTGTGTGTGTGTGTGTGTGTGTGTGTGTGTGTGTGTGTGTGTGTGTGTCTGTGGGGGGGGGGGGGGGGGTGGAAAGAGGTCTTGGTGTAATACTTGTACTAGATATTGTCTGTGTTAGAAACATTATGACAGCCCAGGTATCACAGTTTTGGATGACATAGTCACAGTGGCATGCTACAATGTCAAGCAGAACATGCACTTGATCTTGTGGACTGGAGATTCTATTACACTACATACTGCTCCGTGCTGAAACAGAAATACAGTTTAGAAGTGTCTGCATGCTCACTCAGGGGTGTGCCTCTGCCGCTGAAATATTATTTGATTTATCATTATCATGATTAATCCAATTTCTGTTTTTGACATTTTGAGAGGGTAAACACAGATGAAACCCGTTTTATTGTGTACAGTTGTAATTATATACAATTATACGGAGCAACCAGCCATTCTATAATCAAACGAAATTCTGTTTGATTTGATTAAAATAATAATTGTATTTTTGTTTTGTTTTGTCTTTTTCCTGCTTGAGACTGAATGCAGGGATACAATATTGCACGTTATTTACAGTGTGTGACTGTACACAGTTATTAACTGTTATATGAAGGCTTACTGTTTGGCATAATATTCATCACATAAAGCTAGATATTCTCTGATTCATTATTAACATCTTAGGTTTACCCCTTAGGCTTAGGAGGAGGTAGCACCCACATGTAATAATAAACCTATTTCAAACACCACCAGCCTCCAACTACAATTTTCTTCCGTGTTTTAAGAATTCCCAGAATCCCAAAGAATTCACAGACAGACAGACATGAGACAGACAGACTCCCAGACAGACAGATACATAGGCCTACATACATGCAGACAGACAGACAGACAGACAGACAGACAGACAGACAGACAGACAGACAGACAGACAGACAGACAGACAGACAGACAGACTCTCTTGCAGACAGCTAAATTATAGGGCCCTATTATGATCCAGGTCTTATGCCAAGCTGATCTGCAAGTTCACAACGTGCAGATGTAGATCAGCATTTGAAGTATTTAAAAATGTTTTTCAAAATATTGAAAAAAATCACACCCGTGTGAAGTGGAGCTGTGTGTGTGTGTGTGTGTGTGTGTGTGTGTGTGTGTGTGTGTGTGTGTGTGTGTGTGTGTGTGTGTGTGTGTGTGTGTGTGTGTGTGTGTGTGTGGATCATGTGTACCGATTTTTGTGACATTTGAAGAAAATATGTAGGAAAAGGAGCAAAAAGTGTGTTTTGGAGAAAATTCAAGATGCCGGACAATCTATCATGGCGCAAATGGGCGTGGCCTATATGGGGAGATGCGTCATGGCCCAAGGAATCCAGGGAAAAAATATTTTTAATTTTCCGACCTACGGTTCAAGAGTTACAGGCCAAAACGTAAAGTGGGGTGTTATGGCGCCACCATGCGGCCAAATGACACAATTATTTTTCATTTAATCCTTGAAATCATTATGAACCTCCTCTCCAAGTCTTGAAACTCTAGCCCCTATGGTTTGCGAGAGACAAATAATTGAATGTGAGTTTTTGCGATTCCCATTATAAGTCAATGGGGAAAATTAATTCACTAATAAATTAATATCAATTAAACTATAGAACCTTTCTCTTAGAAAAGTAATAGCCCACGATTCCCGAGTAAGCCGGTCGATTTGACATATGGCGCGAGTGTGTGGTGGCAAAACTGTGGGACTAGTGGCGTGCCGAAGTTTAGGAAGTTCAGGCTACATACACACACACAGACAGACACACAGACAGACAGACACACAGACAGACCCACACAGCCACGTATAGGGAGCTGCACACAGCTCCAAAAAGGTAAAGAAGCTAAGGCATAAGGCATAAGACCTGGATCATAATAGGGCTGAGACCTCTTGCAGAGCCACGTAGCCTACCTTTGTGAAATAATCTGGGGAAAAAATTACATCTAATTAGCTGTAACTGACACCCACATCAGACTGATCAGAGCCATGTTGGTAGCCTATTGGCTGAATTTGGCGCAGGACTATGGGTTTACACGTCCGTATCAAGTTAAAACAACACTCTTATCTCAACTCATCTTTAATGGTAAGTGTAAATACTGGATAAGGTCATTGTGAATGACTCATTCACATCACTCTGACACGCCTGCTTTGTACAGAAACAGAATACTTCCTGCCAGCATTCACCACTAAACTACGATTAAATTCCTCAAAGCACAGTCATGGGCTATAAAATCCAAAGGGGTTGAGAGGTTAATGGAAAATCATCCCCAGTCTCTAGTCTCTGCTACAGGGTTTGTTTTTCTTAACTCAGGGCACAACTTTACTATAGTAACTTTTTAGACCATTTTTATTTATTTAAAAGTATTAGCATTGTTGTCGGGCGTGGGTTTCCAAGAGAACTAACTTGATTGTGGATCTCAATACATCCCAGAGTAGTAGGTAGTAGGACCGGGACAGCACAGCAGCATAAACGTTAACGGCCGCATGACTTTTAGATGGAGGGTAATTATACTCGCAAACAACAGTGACCTCTGGTGGTAGAGAGGAAATAACACAACACAGACTGTGCCCAATGCATGTGGTTCCATGTATGGCCACTAGAGTATAGTCTATGTCAAGATTTACTACACTTCAGAAAGCATGTCCTCGTCTCACCTGATTTTACCTTTACGTCATTAGATTACAGTGGCTGTAATATGCTAGTGAGGCAACTTCTAATACAATCCTATCCCCCTCAGACACCAGAATAGCCATTGGCACATGGCATGGAAGGAAATGTGTGATATTACTGCAGAATGGGGAGCTAGATAAAGCTATAGGCCTGTTGATATGCTAAACCTTATTAATATGGCACAATGACAGAATGAAAATGACTCCATGAACACCATCTAAACGGCATAATTATTTAAAGGAGTAGTTCACCGACAAAATGACTTTTTCCCCCCCCTATTGATTAGTCACACCATGGAGACTTGAGTTCAATAATATCTTTTTATATTTGTCGCATAAGACAACAAAAATGATTATAGTAAATTTACCCCCATTGATTCTGGATGGGGACCTAAATGCATGGCCCTGCGATGGGGACCCAAATAAGGCCCTGAATGGGGACCCAAATGCATTTTGGTCAGAATCAATGGGGGTAAATTTAGGGTCAAGGGTCAAGTAAATTTACCCCTATGGATTCTGACCCAAATGCATTTGGGTCCCCATTCAGGGCCTTGTATTTGGGTCCCCATCCAGGGCATTTCGGTCCCCATCCAGAATCAATGGGGGTAAATTAGGAATGCGACAAATACAAAAAAATATTATTATTGAACTCTGAAGTCTCCATGGCGTGACTAATCAATAGAAAAAAAGTCATTTTGGGGGTGAACTTTAAGATGGTGATGTTAAACCAGGCCAGGGTGCGGTGTTAATTGTGCTGACATAATATTACTCTGCACTATTGGTGAAGCTGTATGTGTTCACTTTCAGATTAGTGTGTCTGTGTGTCTTTGAGCAGTCACATTATTTAAATATCTTGTCATAAATTCCAATCATGGTGTGATAGATAGGGATCTGTCATAGAAGGGGAAGATCTGCTCAACAAATTAACACTGAATGAAGACAACTCTTTAATTACCTGTTAGTTAAAACCAGACTGTAGCAGAAGATAATGCACTTGTTCGATTGGAAGATCTAACGCTTAAGATACTCATAAAGAGAAACTGTACAAGGATGGGTATGTACAGCAGGCAACACAGACATTATACATGGCCCTATTTTAGAGTACAGCTATTAACTAAATAGTGAAAAGCTGTCGAAGCTGCTTTTATTCAGTATCCTATTCTCACTTTTTAACAAACTTCTTCAGGTAGGATATGTGTCGGCCTAAGTGCTGTCTTGGCTATAGTTTTGCTGACACAATGCAAGACCAAATAAACAAAAAAACATGTTTTGATACAGATTTTTCTGGTCACCATCAGATGTCATGAGGAGAGGAAGTTCTTATTAGTTGGGATAAGAATAGAGTAGGTACCGTAGATTGAGGCCTGGCTTGAGACCACTATGACCTTATTAGAACAATCATATATTCTCTGTTCCAGCAATTCAGCTCTATCTTCAAATCACTTTTCAATCCCCCCCCCAATAGTAGTAGACCAATGCACTTTATGTGAGGTCTACAACCAGTGTGCTATCACACAAATTAATTTGCAACTTAATTAAACTGGGGTTTTGGGGCTGAACAACAACAGTAGAGCCATTCTTTCATTAGGCATTTGCTGTGACTGCAGAGAGACAGATAGAGAGAGAGTGAGTGAGAGAGAGAGAGAGAGAGAGAGAGAGAGAGAGAGAGAGAGAGAGAGAGAGACCAGGGACGTGCATGTTAGAGAGGCAGGGGCTGAAATGTCAAAAAGGGCCTTTTGGTGAAAACATTGAAAATAGCCGACCTCCAAGCTATTTTCGGTGCTTGACACCGAGTGCATCTCTCCACTCCGACATGTCTCCTTTCCGACATGTCTCCATTCCGACACTAACCCTATCTCTAACCCGTCCCTAACCCTAAACCGAACCCCCATGGGAGTGTCGCCACTCCGACAATAAGAAGTCAATTTCGGAGTGGCGACATGTCGGAATGGAGAGAGCCTCCCCCTTGACTAAGCATAACTAAGCATAATTAAGTCAATACTGGAGATGCGGTATATAACTGCATGGATTTCTACACAGAGAGGGCAATTCCTTCAACATAAGATGCTCCATTCAAGTTCGGCAGAGTTTGCACAAGGCAATTCTCTTGAATACTGTCTTGAGTATACTCTTGAGTATGGCATGGAAAGGGAGGGCATTTGCATTTCTTTCACTATAGTAAAAACTGCATTCATGGTCTGGAGAGGGCACTTTTTACAGACGAGGAAAAGAGCAGGGGCTCAAGCCCCCTTTGATGTCTATGTGTGCACGTGCCTGAGAGAGACCTTATCATCACTGCCCCAGCCATTATACAACCCACAAGGTTGAGACAGTGTACACTGACTGATACACTGTATCCGGGACAGTTGCTGCCTTTTAATTACTTTGTATCCTGTTATGGTACTGTGTGCATCAGGTATAGGACAGCTGCAGTCCCATCCCATGCAGGCTCGCTTGTCCTGCCCCGTCCTCTCCCCTCATCAGTGGTGAAAAGTGACTACATTGATTGAAGAAGAATTTATTAGAAGTTTGCAATAGAAAAACGTACAGTTTCATGACAGTACAAATCACTGGTACAAGGTCAACTAAAAGGAGATCCTAGAAAGCAGAGGCTTATTTCCACAGGAACCACACTTTAAGTATCTCATATAACATTGAAAGACAGACAGACATTTACTTGTACTTATAAGTGCATTTTTTAGGTATTTGTACTTTACTTGAGTATTTCCAATTTCCAATACTTCTACTCCACTACATCTATTCTCGGATCCAAATATTGTATGTTTATCACAATAGGATGCATTGTGAGCTTGTAGATCTGCTATTTTCAAAAGATGTTTATAGGCTACATTTTGAAAACTTGAAATGGGACATTCTGCATAATGAGTAGACTACTTTTACTTTTATCTTGATGCCAATACTTTTGTACTTTTACTCAAGTACAATTTGAATTCTGGACTTTTACTTGTAAGGGTGCGCTTACACCAAAATACTTAGAGTGGAATCCGCCAATGCATTTCAATGAGAATGAAGATGTTTTTTGCAGAATTCCTCTACTGCATGAAACCGCTCCATTCTCATTGAAATGCATTGGCGGACTCCACTCTAGGTATTTTGGTGTGTGGGCACCCTAACAGAGTGTTTCTACGTTGCAGTATCGATACTTTTACTTAAAAAAGTAAAACATATGAGTAGACTACTTGTTTCCATCAATGATCAATGTCCTCGACCTCTCCTCTCACTGTAGGCTGGAAAGAGGCTGGGCAGCCTGAAGGCTTTAGGAGTCAGTCACTCACACTCAGTCAGTCACATGGACCCAAGTTTGTGACTGGTGTGTCTGTCCAGAAGCCGTTGTTACACAGCTCTGCCTGGCGTGTTAACACCGTGCGAGGCTCTCTCGCAACTTTTCATTCAACTTTAAATGTGTTTTCTCCCAGAACTGCCAGCATTTTTTCCTCCACGGAATTGCAACCCAGTGCATTTCACCAACATCGTTTTAACCATGTTGCAAACAACTTTTGACGCGTTTTCACTGAAATCGTTTTTGTGTGTCTTTTGACAACTTTTTTACCTGTCGCCGCCGCGCTGGAAATAACTTTTAAAGCTGCTGTCTCTCAGTCTCATCACGATGACCGAGGAAAGCAAAGCAGAACACAGAGCGGAAAGCGGGAAAGACTTGGAGAAACAGCTTCGGTTACGAGTATGTGTGCTAAATGAACTTTTGAAGACTGAACGGGATTATGTTGGGACTCTAGAGTTTCTATCGGTGAGTAATTTTGTTGTATATAGGCCTATACATCGACATCAAAACAAATTATAATACACTTTCACCAAGAAGGGAACTCCTCAAAACTCAAAACAACTCAGCCTACTTAGTATGCAAAGTGCATATTGGAGACTACACACTGAGGCTCCCATGCAACTCCAGTCCACATTGCATGCATTCATTGTGTATGTATGTATGTATGTCAATGTCAAAGTAGCCAGGGCAGGGACCAGGATGCTGGTCTGTGTTTTAGTTGATGTGAAGAGGATTTCTCTCACAGAAACTCCACTGCATCAGTGCTGCATATTATGCAGTGACACTCTCCAATCGTCCAAACCGCGCGCATCCTCCAGGGATAAATTAACTTTTCAGATTGCAAGTGTGAAATTGAGAAAGCAGCCTCCAAGTCAAAGCATGGCCAGCAGCCGTTCTTTCACAACCTGCAGCCTACCTATTTGAAAATAGCAATCTAATGCATTAATTAGGCTATACCTATGACACTGACAATCCTTTTATGATACCTTTTAAAAGGCCTATGGCCTGGTTGGTCCTGTGGAAGTGATTTTATTTATTTATTTATACTAGACAAGCCTACAGTTAAAGGTGGGGTGCCGTGATTTTTTCCATGGTCATCAGGTATTATGATTAGCCTGGTAGGAGGAAGATTTTATTGATTTTTTTTTCTTTTTTTTCCCAAAAAGGTGTACACAGAAAGTGTAAAAAATATTAATATTTTTAAATTCTGGTTAGTCTATCCATAGCCTTGCATAGTGCAGTAAAAGCCTAAGATATAACAGAACTATTGAAGTAAAGAATAGTGGTGATAAACATGTTCAGTCAGTGGCATCATTATGTGGCATGCGGGTACAGAGGCTTGTATAGCAGCATCCACATCCATAGTGTTCAGATAATTAGTCCCCATGCCATAGGCACTACTATGATAGAGCATCTAACCCGCAAGGGTTGAGGTGGACTCAAAGGAAAACGCTCTAGAGTTGGCACACAGCTCCTGTTGCACTAAAGCCCAGTTTATCATTGTGTTTGTGTAGTTCTCTGAAACTAACAGGATGTCAACTATAAATGCAATGCATTTCAGTATCGTTGATTTGTTATTTTTGGCATAGATTAGGCTTGGGAGAAGCACTTGGCTACTGTGGCACAAGAATGACAAGCTGGCAGCTTAATGGCCTTACTAAGAAAACAACTGACCTCAAAGACAGGGGGGCAACTCTATGAAGGCCTCCTTGGTTACATACAGTAAGCCCACAAACAGTGGCGTCAGTTCAGAAAAAGGTAAGGTATGGCAACATGACTGGTGTCTTGCACGCGCGCGAAGTGGGCCGTCAGGACCTTCAAAGCCTTCTCTGCTAGCCCTGCTACTTGCCTGATGAAGACATTTATATTTCATAATATGTATATATTTTTTACAAACATAATGTTTTTATTTCGCTGCTTTCATTGTCTGTCTCTCTCACTCAGTCAGGCTGGACACACTGCTTCCACTAGAGGCGCACGTCTAAAAAAGCATTTTCTTTTTTAACCAATCAGGTGTTTTCTTGTGTTGTATCTGGGTAAAAATGCGTGCAAGACACCAGTCATGTTGCCATACCTTAGCAACAGGCATGATACATACATTTTATTTTTTCCCCCCTGTTTCTACAATTTCTTGGGCTGGATATGGCAGCCTGGAACGGTTGTTCAAGTGCAGCTAAACTTGTTAGTAAACGTGCCACAATTAACAATAATGCATTGCACCTGTGCAGCTGACCTGCGGAACCTGGGAATATACCTTTCTGTTAAGATGGGGAGAATATAATTATAATACCTTGTTAAAGTGACCATTTTGTTAAATTTTGCATTTGTAGTTATTTTACTTTAATTTAACAACCAGCCCAGATAGACAAAGAGACATTTGTGGATTTATATTTAAAAGTAACTTATTTTTCCCCCTGTACCTAGGGTATGGCAGCTGCATACTCCTGCCATACCCAATTGACGCCCCTGCCCACAAACGTTATTATGTGATGGTGGCTCAGTATAATTAGTTTTATCTTCAACATTTGACAAAGAATGACAGTTTAACATGTTATGGTTGGTGATGATTGCATAGTACTCAAGCTCAACAGGAACACAACATATATAGCGTGACCCAAAGGGCATGATGATGTGATACTGTTATATCATGACCAAAACAAGCGAGCTATGGGCTTGGATGGCTTCCATTGTATTTTGTCAGCAGCATAGGCCTCTCTGCACGATGGGAACTTAGTGGGGAAGTAGGGTGTCACCAAGAGAGCTATTTACCAAACCACATGTATACTATATGTGTGTACACATTCCTCCTTTGGCAGCCCCCCTACTTCACAGATGGTTCCAATGGAGGGTGGTGGAACCAGGGAGGTTGCCTTCTTGATCTAACCGGATCTTGCATGGCCTTTCTTAGAAACCAATCAGGAATTTTAGAGTAACAGAATAGGCGCAAGGCTGGGAGGCTTCAGGGAATCCGCTATCTATCTTAGCTGGAAGTTTGGATAATGCAGCTTCCCCCCCCCACACACACACACCCACACACACACACACCACCACCTGTGGTGCTGGAGCTGGGATTCATTTTAGAAACTGATTGATCCTCACAAGGCGACTCTGTTCTGACAAAGAAGACGTTTGGGGGTGTATCGGACACAAATCAGACTTTAACAGAGAGGGATAACTTTGCTGTTTGAACTGTGTGTTATAATCTGAGGAAGGAAAAGCAGGGAGAGGCGAGAGGATAGAGGGGATACAGATAAACTACTGATATTTACACTCTTATCATCTTTCTGCACTCTGGAGAGTGTCAGGTGGTCAGGGCCGCTGGGACTGTAGGAGGTGTGTGTGCACTGTGTTGTAAGTGTCTGAGGGCCTGGGGTCAGATGATTGTATGATAGTGGGATCAAAGGCAAACTACTGGGTCAAGATGTCATACTGATCACTTTCATCGTCACACGCACGCACACACACACACACACGCACGCACGCACGCACGCACGCACGCACGCACGCGCGCGCACGCACACACACACACACACATGCGCACACATACTGTACTCACACGTGACACCACACACGTCTTATTCACACACCTCCTCCAGTCCACGCTCACACCCACTACACTCCAGCAGTAGTAATTGCCCACTTAAGTCCTTTTTTGACAATTCTTGTCTACAATGACATTGGTTGTTTAAATCAATTATTTTATATCGTGGTTGAGCTGTGTGGCCTCTTTCTTGAAAGTGATGATGAAACAACATGATTGACAAAGTTTTACGGTACATGTTTTCCTCTGCTATGATGCCATCCACACAGACCTAAAATCTTTTCCAGAGAGTGCAATGCACCCGACAAAACTCCCTGCATGATGGTGACTATGACTTTTGTCTGGAGTTTTTCAAGCCAATTTGGCCAGATGCTGCTCATCACAGAGGTCATCTTTCAAAGCAGTGAAAGAGATACTTGTGATTGCCTTCTCCTCCACTGTGTGGCCCTTTGGTAGGATTGGACCAGGGGAGAAGGTTGGACTGGATATTGCCAGAAGGGTTGAGGAAAAAGAGAAGGGGGTGCTGGACAAGTGGACATTGCCGGGGGGTGAAAGAGGAGGTGTTCTTATGTGAGTGTCTGGGCCTGATGCCGTCTCTTGTAAACCATATTTCCTGGTGGAGGAATTCCGTAAAGGTTAGGAAATGCTGGGGAACAATGAGGCTCCGGTCAGTGGCAGAAGTTGAACTGTGGTGCAGAGATTGTTGCCGCTGATCTACCTCAGCTAACAACACATACTGTATCACTAAGGTAGTGGAAAACAACACGCTGAACAATGATCTGTGCAGACGATCATTAGAACAATTGGCTCCAGCCGTCTCAGCTCAACCGAGGGCCATATCTAAGTGGCAATCGACTGTTTTGAAATACAGAATAGCAAAGAAAACCTAACCCTGCTGTGCACCAGGGATGTGTCAATGAAGTTAAACTTTATTTTCAAAGCAGTGTATATTTTGACAGTAGAGAGAGGAGACAGAAAGAGTGGGGGTGGTGTGTTGTGTGTGTGTGTGTGTGTGTGTGTGTGTGTGTGTGTGTGTGTGTGTGTGTGTGTGTGTGTGTGTGTGTGTGTGTGTGTGTGTGTGTGTGTGTGTGTGTGTGTGTGTGTGTGTGTGTGTGTGTGTGTGTGTGTGTGTGTGTGCGTGCGTGCGTGCGTGCGTGCGTGCGTGCGTGCGTGTGTGTGTGTGCGTGCGTGCGTGCGTGCGTCTCTGTCCATATCATATGACAGGAGTCACAAGGATTTGAACCCATGATTTTGATATCTGGGCTATGTTCCATATGGTATTGTTGCGACCGTCAGGTCGCAGTTTAGTATCAAAACCTCCACCGGCCATCCGTCCGTCCGTCGGTCACACGTCACACCTTTGCCCTGCTCATATCTCCGCATCAGTATGACATCACACTGCTTGGTGTGTGCCGTCAGGGTCATTTGTGTACGGTGTGATGTCATACTGATGTCAGCAGTGTGATGTCATACTGATGTCAGCAGCTATGTCTCTATATATGGAGTTATATGTTGTTCGTGTCCAAATATGGGGCTTGTGAGGTCAGACTTAGTGAGATTCGTCGGTTATCTCCATATATGGAGGGAGAACCAGCTTATGAGCCGATGAGTTGTGTCAGAGTCGAGATCCTGCTTGCATCTAATCTGTCGGTAGATAATGCCGGTCTTATATAAGGGTCATTTGTGTACGGTGTGATGTCATACTGATGTCAGCAGTGTGATGTCATACTGATGTCAGCAGCTATGTCTCTATATATGGAGTTATATGTTGTTCGTGTCCAAATATGGGGCTTGTGAGGTCAGACTTAGTGAGATTCGTCGGTTATCTCCATATATGGAGGGATGTGTTGGTTATCTCCATATCTGGAGATTCAACCTTCAACGATTTTGACATCTTGTTACTAATCTGTCGGTAGATAATGCCGGTCTTATATAAGGGTCATTTGTGTACGGTGTGATGTCATACTGATGTCAGCAGTGTGACAGGAGATAAGCGACCAACGGTCGCTTATCTCCTGATTAGGGAGTCTTACTGGTATTATGTGCATTAACTGGTTGAGCTATGAGGTGAATAGTCGATCTACAATCTCAGAAGCAGTGGTGGAAAAAGTAAAAGTATCAATACTACAATGTAGAAATACAAGAAAACAAGTAAAAGTCTGGAATTCTAAATTTAGTTGAGTAAAAGCACAAAAGTATTGTTTGGTATCAAAATGAACTTAAAGTACCGAAAGTAAAAGTACTCATTATGCAGAATGGCCCATTTCACAAGTTTTCAGATTTTCAGAAAATCTTTTGAAAATTGTAGATCTTACAAGCTCACAATGTATCGCATCGCAACACATTGTGAACTTGTAGATCAGCAATTTTCAAATTGTCTGAAGGGCTGAAGTGGTTAATGTATGTTTTGTAATAATACAACCTAATCTACAAAGTAACTATTAACTGAAGTTTTCAAATAATTGTATTGGAGTAAAAGTACTATATTTGCCTCTGAGGTGTAGGGTGCACACACTCCAAAATACTTATGAGAGTGGAATCCGCGTTCCGCCAATGCATTTCAATGAGAATGGAGCGTTTTTTTTGCAGAAATCCTCTACTGGCATGAAACCGCTCCATTCTCATTGAAATACATTGGCGGAATGGGGAATCCACTCTCATAGGTATTTTGGTGTGTGTGCACCCTAAGGGAGTAGACATAGAAAGTACTGAATATTGGAAATACTCCAGTAAAGTTAAAAAAAAGAATTGTACTTAAATAAAGTACTTGAGTAAATGTACTTAGTTACTTTTCTCCACTGCTCACAAGTTCACAGCACGTTGTGAGCTTGTAGATCGGCTATTTTCGTTGAAGAGATTTATTGTAGAGGGAAAAAGGAGGGGACCAAGTATAGACTCCTCGGGGACCCGGTCAAATAAGTAGTTACAGTCAATATAATATGGCAATCTTTGGGTGGAAATGGGTTGTCTAGTTCTAAGTCCGAGTAGGAGAGCCATAATTAAAGCACCATCTTGTGAACTGTTCATATACAGTAGTAGTCTCTTAGGACCAGGATGTTGTCTGTGATATCTCAGGCCTATCTTACATAATGAACGATTATAGTGGGAGATTGTGGGCGGCAGTGGACACTGGTGTTTATCTTGGACAACTACGAGCCAAGAAAATGACATTCGCTCTCAGAAACGTCTTGTTGAGAGCAACAAATGAAGGGATGATGTAAACACTTCGTGTAATGAAGTCTTTGCATGATTGTGCCACTTTTCACAGCGTCCACTGTAAATGTTTTTCTTAGACACTCTGCCATTGTTGCTACTGATGGACAGACTTTGAAAGGCACTCACTTGCTTGATAAGCACTTTAGGAGAGAAATGGTAGATTGGAGGAAACCTTTCATGTCCTGTTTCTGGAGGGGAAAAACTGAGCCTCAATTTGGGCTAATATATTCCCAAGAGCCTTGGTCTGCATTAAGTGGTCCCTTAGCTACCTTCCAACTCCTTAATAAAAGCCTACAGGTCTGTAAACCCACCACCTAAACTAATGTTTGAAACCTGGGATAATATCGGGCGTGCGTTAAAAATTAGATTAAATAGAAAGATGCCCCAAGAAAGACATCCTAATACTGTGCAGTCTCTAATCCTGATCTTTCCTTATGTTTCTATTTACATGTTTCTACATATATTGTGTGTAGATAGATACGCACGCATGCACCCACGCATGCACACACAGATACACACATGCACGCGCACGCACGCACGCACGCGCACACACGCACACGCACACACACACACACACACACACACACACACACACACACACACACACACACTCTCTGGGACATTTCCTGTAAGTATAAAATCCATAAAATTGGTCTGTTAAGATTTTGGCACTTGTTGTAAATCAATAGTAGCTTTCAAGCGAAAATGTTTTTGAAGTGAGTTGAGAAATCACTACTAATGGGGAAAACAGTCACAGATGGATCACTCACAGCCTCTTGCAGTCCCAGGTGTTCAACTTCACGTCAACCCCAACGAGTGTGTAGCCTACTGCACTGTATTATGCATCTGTGGCTGTGTGTACCTTTGCTTTATTGATAATCATTTGTACTTTTCTGTTAAGCACTTGTGCTTCACTTTTGCTCTGTAAAGCACTTTCACCTGCATTTCATGTCATGGAAGGTGCTATACAAAATTAAGTTTATTATTACTGTCTTGGGGTTTTGCTACATCTTCTTGGTTGATCCCTGACGGGCCTGATCACTCTGCTCTGTAAACTCAACTCTGTTGATTTTGCGTGTGATACATGACCACTGGTAGCCCCCAAATGGGGTCAGGTGGAGGGGGTGGGGTGGGGGTCACGAGGAGGAGGACCGTATCCTCTGGATGGACAGCTGATGACCCCAGAGTTCACGACCTCTTGTTCTCATCCCCTTCCTGCCTGTTAATCTCAAGACTTCATGCCAACACCCCCCTCCGCCCCCGGTGCTCCGATGGAAATAGGAACGGAAGATGCTGATGATCATTGTGTCCAGACTTGATGAAAAAACATGCAGAGAGAAACAAGTGTATCTCTCTGTGTATGCGGACAATACATACACAAAGAGAAACAAATACCTGCAGAGAGAGAAAGGAACCTTTTCATTTGTGCATGCATGTGCATTTAAACATACTCATACTCTGGTCCTCCCCGCTCAATACATTTTCAGCCACACACGTGACTCCAGCGAGTGAGCTGCTCACTCATTCTATCGACTGTTTCAAATGAGTCTTTCTCTATATCTCCATTTGGGGTAGAACAAGATTTGAGGACTGACCACGCGAGTGGGTTGGGTACTATCGATTGGGTATCATCCGATATAAGCCAGTTTAAAATGGTGTCTGTGCCAGAACATATAGTTTTCAATACAAAGAAATGTCAATGACATGTTTTCTTTATTTTTCTTTCGTGTTGACCCTGCAACACATTAATCCATGGGCTGGTTTTTATTCCTGTCATCTTTCTCAGTCTATAAAGGGCTGATTATCACCTCTTACATGTTAACTCAATTCTTCTGTCTGAAGTCTGCACTCTTGTCTCATCCCTGTCTCGTCCCTCTGTGCTACATGGCCACACCAACGTCTCTCTCTCTCTCTCTCTCTCTCTCTCTCTCTCTCTCTCTCTCTCTCTCTCTCTCTCTCTCTCTCTCTCTCTCTCTCTCCCCCTCTCTCTCTCTCTCTCTCTCTCCTCGCTTCCTCTCTCTCACCCCTCTGGCTTCTGGCTGTGTCTCTCTATCATTATCCACCCTGGGGTCCCAGAGGTGGTTGCATATGTTCCGTCCATTATTTTCAACGGTTTGTTGACAAGGAGCCCATTTTTCCCCCAATGCTACGTGAAAGATAATTACGATTCCTATCTGCCTGATCAGTCTAGGGCTGTTTTCCCTCCTCAGTGAGTGAGCGGAGACCAGAGGACTGAATTTTAATCAGACTGTCTTGCTTTAACTCTGCCTTAAACCACTTATACAGCCACTGATGTGTATTGTGTATATGAAAGAAATATATATATACCGTATATGTTTTTATTCCACCTTGACTATGTTTAATTGGATTTGATTATTATCTCCTCTCAGACAACACAGGGAGATACTATCTCTCCTATTGTCCATTCCCACCGTAGAGCCCTCAGGCAGAGGAAGTGCCTTGCTTAAGACTAACTTATAAAATCTGTTGTTTTCGTTAAGTGAGAACGAAGTTTAAATTGGGCTTTTGTCACTTGCAGTTTAATCACCGGCAGTGCCACAGTCAGTCTGCCTTTTATTCTAGCGTATCGTGTTCACATGGATTTATAAATCACTCACGACTTTATTGTTTGTGATGTTCCGTGTGTGTACTCAAATATGTTTGAGTGCATGTGTCTGTGTGCAAGAATGAACTGTGTGCGTGCGACATGCGTGTGTGAGTGTGCGTGTGTGTGTATGTGTACTGTACTGTAGGCTACATGCACACATGAACAGTACACAATATGTGCTAAATAATGTGTGTGCATGGAGACCTGTCTGGAACCGTGGCCTCAAGCTGTAAATCTGTCTCTTCTATTCAGGCAGAAAGATGAATGATAGCAGGGATTAGCTGTACGATATTGGAAGCCTCTCTCATCGAGGTCTAGAGTCCCATATCAATTAAAACACTCAATGGGATAATCCTTCATCTGGCAGTTCAGCACTGCTAAAGGTTTTGCTGCTGTCTGGTTTCCTTTTCATCCTTGTCCTGAGCATCATCTCTTCTATTATGAATTAAAGATTGATCCGCCAATTCCCTAGACCTAGCCATAGCAAATCTGATTAGGGGAATATTCAATACCATGCATACCTTGATTTCTCCGGGTTATAATGTTATTCAAAAAGAGAAATGCTGCAATTGAATTGATTTTGTATAAGTGCATTGATTTATAGTGCTTGCATGGTGCTGCTTAGATTTCCCTCACACCATAGTAGCCCCCAAAGCCCTGAGTTGCTCAACTCATGACTCCCCATGTTGTTTTGTCTGAGAGTTTTTGTCTGTGTCCATGTGTGTCATAAACAGTTGATGCAGAACATTGACGTTACTGTCCTGTTTAGAGTGTGAAATTCAAAGCAAGTTTCATTTTGGCCCTCTTCAGGCCACTTCAGCTCTTGTTGTGTACAGTCCTTTGCATCTCATTTAGAGAGAGATCGAGATCCCTTGCTTTTGTCTCGGTGGCCATTTTGTGAGCAGGATTTCCTTCCTTCCTGGCCCTCCCCGTCTTTACATTGTGCTCCATGTTTCCTGCCTCAACACACGCACGCATGCACGCACGCACACACACACGCTCGCACACATACACATGCATGCCACAATTTTACTCCAGATACCCAACACTGTCCTTCATTGCATTTGTAATAGGTTATATGAGCATGCACATTTTTCATTCATTCATTCAAATGTTTATTTATTCTCAAAAGACATTGCCCTCATTTGCAGTGTGGTTTAATCCACTCCAAGTGGGTTTAGCGCAGGAGGATGAGTTGATGTTGATAGTGGTTCGTTCCTGGCCAGAAGAGAAGGCAGCCTTTGATTCAGCCCATGCCAGCTGCCTGGTCACATGGTGCCTACGTGCGACAAGTGGCAGAGTGGCGAGACTCCGGTTGACACTTGTGAGGACATCCATGTAGTGTGGAAGGGGCATCCTCACAAGGGACTCTGTGTTTTGGTTGGCAAGCAAGGAATGCCATGCCATGGGCATCTCACACACACACACACACACACACACACACACACACACACACACACACACACACACACAAATGTGCATGCATATGCATCCACCATGCATATGTGTCCCAATTTGGCTGGGAGCCAGTTTTTTATTCATTTTCATTTTTTCATTTCATTTGAACGCTGGGGATCATAGCTACAAAATGATATATTGGTTGTGGAGATTGACCCAACAGTTTTGAAGATATGGCTTATAGAATGATGCCATGTTGAAATACTACTTTTGAGATATTCAAGTTTTAAATAAATGTCTAACCTAATGACCTGACGATCTCTCACATTAATTAAAAAAAGTCTTATTTACATGCAGAGTTAAGCTCTGGCGTTTAAGTGAAATGTAGCCTGAAATTTATGAAATGCTTTAGTGGCTTTATCACATTTTAGTGAAAAAAAAAAAAAAATTCAGTCCCTGTCTAAAGCTGTACTTTCCGAGATGACTGGCTCTCAGTGAGATTGGGACACATATGTATATACACATGCACACGTGCACACAAACACATACACCTGCTCAGATCACTAGTCCTACTGTATAAGGGTTGGCATCTTCAAAATGAGCTTTCGTATAATGTGACATAACCAAGTCATAGAACATGTTGATTCTTTACAACTGTATGCAATTTAGAGCTCATCTGTTACTCATTAGCCCAATTAAGGCCATTGTCTGTAAAGAACTAAATTACCAATTATGTGGTTTGGGCTCTAAAACTCTTATATCCCATGAAGTCTGTGGTGCAGCTGCCTGGCATGAATCAGCTTTAAAAAGAATACTGTGTATGTATTTTTGTTTGTTTTTTTATTGTATTTTTTCAAATTTAATTTAGACTTTCTTGATGAGTTGTCTTTGTAATATGTCCAGACACGGCTGCCTGTCCCCTCTGTGGTTTTCACTCAATCTTTCCATGTCCTTCATGTGTCCACTCTGACTCTCTGGCCTCACAATCCATAAACAGCCAGTGCTGCAAGGCCAGACGTGATGGGAAATTCCACTTCCCTTTAAATTATTTAATTAAAGACTTGGCTGAGATTCGCTGTTGAGGCCCTGATGGGTAGACATAGACAAGTGTCCCTCTGTCTGTCCCTCGACAGATGCTTGGTCTGCAGATTGCAGATACTTTCAACCTCACAAACTGTGAGTCAGTCAGTCAGTCCGTCCGTCCGTCCGTCTGTCTGTCACACCTCACACGTCACACTATTGCCCTGCTCATATCTCCGCAACCGTTGCCCCGATCCATGCCAAATTTTGCACACACACTCCTTGCCTGCCAAACTACAACCTCCAAGGACCCCCGGAGCTCCAGGGACCCCCAGGTCCCTGAGGGACCCCCAGATGTAAAAAATGACCAAATGTGCAAAAATGACCAAATGACCACCCCAACGGGGCTGCTCACGGGGAATTCCCAGGGACCACCCACTCCTGGTGCTCCAGAACGGATGCCAAAGTGGTGGCGCCCCCAGTGGAGGACCCCCTCCACTGCAGCTCACATAAAATGCCGTAACTCGGGCTAGGAGCGTCCGGGAGAGCCGGGGCCGGTACCTATTCGTCCGCCAAGGCAACGCGGAGACCCCACCCCTCATTTCTCACATGGCCCTCTTCTAGCGCCACCATGAGGCCGATTCTTGCAAAACACATTTTTGGACACTGCTCCTACAGATTTTGCCCTAAAATCACACAAATCGGTACACACTATGTCTACACTCATGTCATCAACATGGATCTGTCCCATATAGTGCCACCATCAGGCCGATTTTTTCAAACACATTTTTGGACACTGCTCCTACAGATTTTGCCCTAAATCACACAAATCAGTACACAGTATGTCTACACTCATCTCATCAATATGGATGTCCCATATAGCGCCACCATCAGGCCGATTTTTTGAACCACATTTTTGGACACTGCTCCTACACATTTTGCCCTAAAATCACGCTGCGACCTGACGGTCGCTTATCTCCCGATTAGGGAGTCTTACTGGTGGGTAGACATAGACAAGTGTCCCTCTGTCTGTCCTTCGACAGATGCTTGGTCTGCAGATTGCAGATACTTTCTTTCTTTCTTTCTGTCTTTCTTTCTTTCTTTCTTTCTTTCTTTCTTTGGTAGTTTCAATCTATGGAACCATTTGTTGCTGACAGCATAATACCCACGATTGGACCATGTTTTTGTCGTCATCAGCCAGTAAGCCCCCACAAACCAAATCTCACGCTAGCCTTTCACCTACCTAATTTCTAGGCTAAATGACATACTGTATGTGCTGCCAATTCCCCCCCCCCCCCCCCTCTCTCACAACAGGCTGCCTTAATTATTGGAAAATTACCATGAATATGGGGCTAATAGTCTAGTAGCCAGAATGTGAACCCAGACATTTTGAGTACCCCAATGTTTTATGTTAGAAATGTTGAGTATGGGTCCCCAGCATGTAAAAACCACCGGATGCTAACTTGTATATGTTGGGCGATTTTCATAATCAGCCGCTAGAGTTGGTGTTCCATCAACTTTACATTACAGGAAAAATAAGCAAAAAATTAATCTGCTTCAAGTAGCATATGAGGGGTCTAACTATGGGTATTTCATGATGCTGAATCCATTGCAAGCATCCGTTTTGCATGAAAAACATTCCTTGGGCTAAAACGGACCCCAGAAACATGTGAAACGTGATGACTCGGCACTTTTCATCACTAAACCAAGGCCGATTTTTCGCCAAGGAATGTTTTTCGTGCAAAACGGATGCTTGCAATGGATTCAGAATCATGAAATACCCCTAGTTAGACCCCTCATATGCTACTTATGCTACGATTAATTTTTTGCTTATTTTTCCTGTAATGTAAAGTTAATGGGACACCAACTCTAGCGGCTGATTATGAAAATTGCCCAACATATACAAGTTAGCATCCGGTGGTTTTTACATGCTAGGGACCCATACTCAACATTTCTAACATAAAACTTTAGGGTACTCAAAATGTCCGGGTCTACAATGGGGCTCTATGGGCTGGCTACTAGACTATAATGTCAGGCTCTCTGCATTGGGGGCCAAAGTAGAAATTTCAGTGACTTAAAATAAGTGGTCCCAAGAGGGAAACTTTCCGTGATGTCACTGGAGATATCACAGGAACCTTTAAGCAGACTTGGGTGGATGAGCCATGACATGGTGATCATCACTGTCTAAAGAGACAGGGGCTTCTGAGGCTGGAGTTCAGACTCGGTGAGCAGCAGGCTAGACCCTTATACTGGAGCTGTCCATCGTCCTTCAGAGATTTCAGAGATTTCAGCGGTATAGACCACCCTGAGACCAGTCAGAGAGAGGCCTGCTTCATGGAAATCAAAAGGACACTTGTAAAGATGATAATAGACAGTCAACCACACTTATAGTGTCCTGTCCATCAAGTATTACTATTCAGGTAACGAACAAGGGGCAACCAAACCGTATCAAATTGTGTCTCTTTTTTTAAAGGAGTACCCTATTCTTTTGATAGGTGAAGTGTGCTAGTCATTTATTTGAGCCACAGAGAGGGGAAGTTAACCACTTTGAATCTGGCTTCCCTATTTTGGGCATGTTATTATAGGCAAAAAATCTTTTTTTTTTCAAACATTCTGAAAATAGCAGATCTAAAAGCTTGTGGATCTGTAGTTTCAGCTATTTGTCTTACAACTAAGTACATAGAGCATAAGTGGTTAATACAGTAGGGGTAGATTAGGAGAAATGATGGGCCAGGGGGTGATTACATCTCCGTGGCTTTTACTTGGCTAATGATGGTTCCTGGGCAGAGAGACAGAAAGAGAGACACAGAGAGAGAGAGAGAGAGAGAGAGAGAGAGAGAGAGAGAGAGAGAGAGAGAGAGAGAGAGAGAGAGAGAGAGAGAAGAAGAAGAAGATAGCGACTGAGTGTCTGAGACTGACAAGGAGAAAGCAAGAGTAGAGAGACAGGCTGGAAGAGCTACAGTAGCTGTTAACTTCTTCATTGATGGCGTCCAGCTCTGCCATGTTTAAACAGAGGCTGACGCAGCATGTTTCCCTTCTCCTTGCCAGTGCTGCTGAGATCGATGGCGGGCCTCCGGAGCAGAGGATTCAGACTGAGGCCCAGAGTGGTAATCAAATGAACAATCAGGATGGGTGACAGACTAGTCATGCTTGGGAGGACGCCACAGATTGGACAATGCTGCTTAGTCATCTCGCAGTCCGATGGAGTGTGCTGGTGTGTGGCAGCGTTTGGGAATTGCAAGCTATCAATAGGGGAACGATTTCTTTAGTCGTTGCTTGGAGACTGGGGGAGCCATAGTGTGAGATTGAGAGTACTCGCTTACTACTATAAGGACCAACTCTCAATTTTAAAAGAGACTCGTCTTGTGGTTTAATATACAATTTCACAGGCTGAAGCCACAATTTCCCACAAGCCATCTTCTTAATGTCGAAGACGCCTGGCATCCATAGTGCTGCGATGGGTGAAATTGAACATACCAATAGCTTATGAGGTATGCAGTTTGATAGTTGATACAGATAATATTATGTACTCATCTCACTCTTCTCACCGTCTCAACCACGTGTGATGGCTCTGAAACAGATGGCCCCATATGTTTCGCACCAACTCCTTAGATATTGCTTTGAGTCCTTCGGTCATTGAAAGGACAGCAATGACATCAGTCACAAGAGTAACTCTCTTTTTACATCTGTGGAGAGTAGTGAGTGTGTTCTGTAAGTTTAAAGTGATATAAAGCTAGTTTGCTTCCTGTGCGTTAGGTCCCGTCCTGCTCAGTACCGGTAATTATGTTGACAGGCATTTAATAATGTTGATTGTAAAGGTTGTATCCAGGACGAACTGTTTACATCTTTGGGTCCTGTCCTCGAATATCCCCGCATAAGTGAATAAACAGAATATTCACATGTACTGTGATGAGGCAACAGTAAACAGAATTAGGTGTTTATGTGCCTCAGTGTTTTGACTAATATTAGCATAGCCCACTTCTCTACTCTCTATCATAGAATTTCTCATAAACGGGATGTGATTTATTGCAAAATGGATATGGCATGTTTATGCATGCAGTCTAGACAAATACTTTAATCTAAGTGCCCCAAATATCAGAAAATCTAAGTTTTTGAAAATACACAGCGGAGTGGAGGGAATGTTAAAGATCAACTTCACCCATTTTCAACCTATCTTCATATATTTGGTTCTCACTAATGCTCATTACAATATGGTAGCATTTCTGTCTACTCTGTTTGTGTCTCAGAGGAGGGATGTGGACACTTTAGAAACCTAATAGAAATGGCAGGCTTTCTATTAGTTAGCATGCTATAATGAAAATCTAAATACTTTTGTTTTCTAATCTTTTTTTAAAAAAGAAAAGAAAAAGCCTAACAATGATTTCATTGGTTTCTGAAGTGTTTCACATGATTCCCATTCATTTACTTTCATTTTTTTTTTTTTTTTACAAAAGGAGCAGGAAGAAGATAAATATTATTTTCAAAAAAAATAATAACATGCAGTGAAGATTTATTTTGTATTTCTAATTATTGCATTTCTGACATTAACTCTTATACTGCTTTGGACGTTCCTGTTCGCCCCAATTCTCGAGAGTGAGCCGCGCCAATACGGCCGTTCGTTCGTTTACCTTGTTGATGTCCTTAAGCTGATGAGGGGTCGCGCCGCCGTGTACTGTAATCACATCGTCTGCAGGGATGGTCTTAAAAATCCATTATGCATTAACATCAACGGAGACCAATTCTCTTCCGTGTTGATTTTCTCAACACGGAAGGCTCAATGGCCAGAGTGTGCTCTCAATGTAAGGGAAGCGGGACCAGCCAAATTCACATTAATCCTTGCATGACGCCGCCCTCTGCTGCCTGGTCTGCGAAAGCGCAGACCAGGCACTTAAAAAAAAAAAAGAAAGTGTATCTGTCTACTATAACGTCGCAAAGGTAAGCCGTTTTTTGATGGCACCAGACCCAATAAATAAATAAATAATCTGGCAGGGAAAAAGTTAAGATTAGGTGTCACTGTCAGGCATCTGTCTCTAAGCTGATACTTCATATATTTTGTAATTGTCATAATCCTCCAGTATTTATGCAGACTGGCTAATTTTCCAAATGACTGCTTACAAGCGTTCCTTTGAGACAGGCAGGCTTTTGTTCAACAGAAGGAGATCCTGTAAAAGAATAAATACGCTGTGCGTTGTCTGCCATGAATTAAAACCAGAGGGCCAGTGTGGAGGCGTGTAGATGAGCCTTATAGACACTCCCAAGATGAACATATTAACATTCCAGGCTGTATTTATAGTGTCTGTTTCCTGTGTACACATTCCCAGAGGAGGAAAAGGGCTGTTGGACCCTTTTTTCCCCCTTATTTTTTCTTTTTTAAATGTGCCAAAAAGCTAATGAGACGGGAAGCTGTGGATGACTCCTGAAGGTGTCATTGGAACCTGTTGGGAGGCTTTTCTCTCTCCTTGGCTTTCCCCCTTCTGTGTTCTGAAACCATTAGAAACCATTGACTTACAGTCTATGGTCTGTTAGCCTTAAAGAAGGTTTGTCTTTACTCTGTTGGGACTTTGAATATGCGTTGTATGTGTGAATACGTGCGTACTTGCCAGTTATATACAATATATTGCTCGAATACTAGACTGCTGCCCACGCAAGTCGGGAACAATGTGGGAATGCATGCTCCACACGACCTGATGGTCGCTTATCTCCCGATTAGGGAGTCTTACTGTTGTTTTTAAGCTTTGTTTTTTCGGGTTTTATGCCTTTATTGATAGGACAGTAAACTGACAGGAAGTGGGGAGAGACATGGGGAGTGACATGCAGCAAAGGTCATCACGATCGGGATTCGAATCGGGCGCCCCTTCCGGTTGTACCTGTTGTCAGAGCACTAGGTGTACCCAATAGAGTGCCCAGTTGTGGTACCCCTGGGCACAGGCCTACTCTGGAATGCTGTAAGTCGGGGAGGATGCAAGTTGAGAATGCATGCCACCTAGTTATGCAATACCCACTTATGCAATACCCGCTTTACCCATTGTCAGAGTAACCACTGTACTTGTCTGTCTGTGTCCATGTTATGCCCATATATATGGAGACCTCTGATGTCATCAGTATTTGCCTATATGGGCATATCGGTCGTGGTATGACTATGGCCATATCTGTGGTTCTGGACTCCATATGTGTTTTCATGTGTTAGTCAAGGCACAACTGTGTTTGTATTATTTGTGCATGGATGCATATATTAATAATAGTAATAATAATATAATAAATGAATGTTTTTCTTCTGTGTAAGAGAGATTTCAGTACAATAGAATTTAAACAGTTTCTTTGAATTCCCAGTTAAGAACACAGTTCCTCCCACCAGCAAGAACAGTAAAGGCTCCACTTCCTCCCAGTAGACTAAGAGGTGTGTTAGGGAGCGGCCAAACAAACCTCTCTCTCTCTCTCTCTCTCTCACTCTCACTCTCACTCTCACTCTCTCACACACACACACACACACACACACACACACACACACACACACACACACACACACACACACACACACACACACACACTCTTTTCTTTTCTTTTCTTTATATTGTTGTGCACAGTGTGCAGTTTCCAATAATGGAATGTGGTATTGTTTATTCATGTTTGGTGTCTTATAATCCCGTAAGGGATGGGTCTTTTTGACAAGACACGAAAATAACAATTCATTCATTCATTCATTCATTCATTCATTCATTCATTCACTCACACACACACACACACACACACACACACACACACACACACACACACACACACACACACACACACACACACACACACACACACACTCCCTCTCTTGCTGATGAGAGCTTTGCTGAGGGCCCAGGCTGCTGCCGCCACCACCTGTTAACTGCTGTCTCGTCACTGTTGCAAACATGTGCACGTTGCAAACATGTAAAATTCACATGCATAGTGGGTACATTTTTACACTTGCAAATAAGGGAACACATTAGGGTCGATTCACACTCTTAATAGTGAGCCTAACTAATTTCGGTTCGGGAGGGCTCCCTGACCCGAAATTATTTAAGTTCGGGGGGAGTCCATTCATACTTTATTAACGGCTAGTGCCGAAGTCGCTTGTAAATATTGGAGGTCCATGGCATGACAACGTTTGTGGCCGATGAATGAGCGTTGCAGGGCGGATACATATCTGACTGGCCCTCGCGCTGCACGCTGAATGACTGGAGGTCCAGTGAGTAGCAGCTCCAGCAGGCAGCAGCACCAGTGACGGGTCTCTTCTCTCTCTCTCACTCACACTCACAAACGCTCGAGCTCTGTCGAAAACATATAATCTACAAGCTCACATTATAGACGTGCCGCCTCTCTTGCTGCATGCATGTCATCACATAGTCACAACTCGTCGTGGAAAACCTATCAACACGGAACACTAGCAAAGTTGTGTTTAAGCTCTTCTTTTCTCTTAACGGTCGGCGACTAGCGAGACACGCAGCAAAGCTGTGTGTGTGTGTGTGTGTATTCCGGAAGTATTTCCACATTGCAGTATTGATACTTAAGTAAAACATTTGAGTTCTTTTCCCACCCCTGGCCCTGACCAGGAGTTATTAGTGCAGTGACAGAGCTCTCTCTGCGTCCGGCTTCCCTCCCATGAGCACATAACACCACATAACACCTTGACACCAGGTCCACAAACAGGGTTTGCCAATCAATATATTGTAAGATTTTAAGCAGCAAGGCAATATAAAAAAATAATGTTGTAAGTTTTGGAAAACTGCTATAGCAGGGGTTCTCAAACCTTTTTAGGCCGTGACCCCAAAAATAAACGTATTTGAACTGGGGACCCCCACCCTGACAAGCACTTGGAAGTGTAGGTATTACATTTAATGTGACTCGGTTCCACAGATAAATATTGTGAAAATAGCAGATCTACATGCTCACAACGCCTCGCAACGCGAGGCCTTGTAAGCATGTAGATCAGCTATTTTCACAATGTTCGCCTCTTGCTTACTTAATATTTGACAGTTTGGCCAGTTTGGTATTAAAACGGTCTTGAAAGTCCTTAAATTGTCACTTTATACGGTAAATGAGCACATACCCTGTATACACTTATTCTCTGTGTTGGTTTGTTTACCGTTGAGTGAGAACATGACATTAAGCTAATCACCCCGGACCCCAAGTTTGAGAACCACTGTGCTATTAATAGTATAAAAAGAAATGCTGTCAGAACAGAGCGATTTGTATTAGCACAGTCCCTGTAAAATCCAACATTTGATTTTGATTTATTTATTAGATCCCCATTAGCTTACTGTACTTTTAAAGCAGCTTCTATACTATACCTTGGGTCTCAAACATCATAGCACAGGGGTCTTCAACGTTTTCAGGCCAAGGACCCCTTAGTTGAGAGATAGATGAAGCAGGGACCCCCACAACCTTTTAATAGATTCCAGATTGTTTGACGGAACAATCATCAGTGTATTTTGGATTCATGTCAAATTGTGTTTTCAGATATTTAACCACTTGAACCGTCGATACATAATAAACTTGACCTCTCACTCTGTACTTAGTGACTAGTGTGCTCTTTTTTCCCCTCTACACCAAACCTCTTTGCCGAAAATAGACGATCTACAAGCTTGTAGATCTGCTATTTTTGGCTACAGTTCTCAGAATATGGACACTAGGGTTCAAGTTGTTAATATAAAAAGGATTGGAAGATTTTGAGGACCCCCTGTAGTAACTCTGAGGACCCCCTAGGTGTCCCGGACCCCCTGTTGAAGACCCCTGGTATTAAAATAAATGCTGTCAGAACAGAGGGATTTGTATTAACACAGTCCCTGTAACATCCAACATTTTATTTTGATTTATTGCGACCGAAGGTCACATATACTCTGAAGAACAGTGTCGCTTGAGTGTCCTTCCTTCCTTCCGTATCCTTGTGACCGTCCTTCTGTATCCTCTGTGATGTCAGTGTGATGTCAGCGAGTTGTGACATCACTTCCTGTACAGGGCGGCTACACGAAATGTGGATAACACTATATATGGAGATAGTCCAGTCCATCATGTCATATGGGACTACCGTCATAGAAAGTAGCCATTGTTAGGCCGGAGTCATTGGCTGTCTAAACATGGAGATGTGGATAACACTATATATGGAGATAGTCTAGTCCAATATGTCATATGGGACTACCGTCATAGACAGTAGCCATTGTTAATCCGGAGTCAATGGCTGACTGTCTGTACAGGAAGTGATGTCACATGACATAGAGAGAGAGAGAGAGAGAGAGAGAGAGAGAGAGAGAGAGAGAGAGCACACATTCCTAACTGTGAGAGAGAGGGGTGTGTGTGTGGGGCTACAGATCCCATGGCCTGGAGGAACGGACCGTAACCCTGACAACAGACTAAGAAAACGCTAAATAAACAGCTTTAATTTGGGAGAAATGAAATTCGGGCTTCGTCAGCGTTGGTATAATGCTAATGGCCAATACCATGTGAACTTTGGGATCAGTTGCTGAAGCGAGTGAATAGATAAACGTAGATAAGCGTGAGCGTTAGAGCGTTAGAGCGTGAGTGTGTGAGTGAGTGAGTGAGTGAGTGAGTGAGTTGTTTGGTGCTTTATTAGATAGATGGAGATAGTCTAGTCCAATATGTCATATGGAACTACCGTCATAGACAGTAGCTATTGTTAGGTCGGAGTCAATGGCTGTCTGTCTGACTGTCTGTACAGGAAGTGATGTCACATGACATACTTTTTATGCCCATATATGAGTCCTTCTGTACCACATCTCCATGTTTAGGCAAACTCAACACAGAAAGGCCCTATCACCAACCCAACTGGCATTTGGACCTATACATGGAGAAATGGAGCGAATCTGTTTGGCCTAAACATGGAGATGTGGATAACACTATATATGGAGATAGTCTAGTACATCATGTCATATGGGACTACCGTCATAGACAGTAGCCATTGTTAGGTCGGAGTCAATGGCTGTCTGTCTGACTGTCTGTACAGGAAGTGATGTCACATGACATACTTTTTATGCCCATATATGAGTCCTTCTGTACCACATCTCCATGTTTAGGCAAACTCCACACAGAAAGGCCCTATCGCCAACTGAATCTAGGGTGTGAGCGATAGGGCCTTTCTGTGTGGAGTTTGCGTGATACCCTCACAAAAACATGAACAAACTCCCCCCAGAATGACAACAACTAGAATCGTCAGAGAAACGCTGTGGTTGGCCAGATTGTCAAGAATTGGCGCGACCTCGCCCTTTAGGGCGAGGTTGCATGTCACCCTGAGGTCGCATTCCACCCTCGGGTGTCTTACTAGTTTATTAGATCCCCATTAGGGTATCAAACATCATAGCAGATTTGTGAATCGGACCTTGAGAAAGGGCAGATAGCAGCAGGCGCATGTGATGTACAATCCGTGGTCCATTCTTTGTGAATGTGGCTCCTTCAAGCTAAACGAACACTCAAAACGCACCTCCAACCACCACCAGCTATCACACTAGTGAACATGCCTTCACGGTCTAGAGGTTCACTCTGGAGATTTGTGCAGCCAGACTAAAAGCTGTTGTTTGTTTGTCCATGTCTGGCCGTGAGCTGCCTTTGTCTCCTCTTTGATTATTTGCTATCAAGAGAGAGTTTCTTTGTCTGTGACTGACAGAGCGTTGAGATACACTGGATTATATTGGATGCATTCCAGTGTTCCGGTCAGTGGTCATATCCCACATATTTTTTTTTTCTTTTTTCTTTTTAGATTTGTTTTTGGCTTTCATGCCTTTATTGATAGGACAGCAGACTGACAGGAAATGGGGGTAGAGATGGAGAGTGACACGCAGCACAGGTCGTCCGGATCGGGAATCGAACCAGCGCCGCCGCCAGGCATCCATGCCTATGTGGCAATGCCCAAGTGGTATGCGCCCGCCAGCTTATATCCCACATATGTTTTACTTTTCTCTGCATGTGTGTGTGTGTGTGTGTGTGTGTGTGTGTGTGTGTGTGTGTGTGTGTGTGTGTGTGTGTGTGTGTGTGTGTGTGTGTGTGTGTGTGTGTGTGTGTGTGTGCTTGTGCTTGTGTAGGCACGTGCACACATAGACATCAAAAAAGTGCCCTCTCCTGAACTTGAATGCAGCATCTTATGTTGAAAGAATTGCCCTTTCTGTGTAGAAATTATGCGTATGAGTGGTATAACGCACCCTAAATAGCCGACCTCCAAGCTTGTGAGCTTGGAGGTCTGCTATTTTCGATATTTCCACGAAAGACCCTTTTAGAAAGTTCAGCCCCTGCCTCTCTAACATTCTCTGCACGTCCCTGTGTGTGTGTGTGTGTGTGTGTGCGTGCGTGCGTGCGCGCGCGTGTATGTGTGTGTGTTGCATGCCAGTAGCCCAGTTAAGAGACAACAAAGGGAAGATACACTACACCACTATGATACCCAAGTACCTGTCGAAATACTTTATAAACATTAAGGATGTCCATAATTACAACACCAGAGGCAGCGCCACAGATCACTTTCAACCCAGAGTCAAAACCAACAAAGGGTCAAACTCTTTTTTCTGCTATACCACCAAAATGTGGAAAGCCTTACCGAAGGCCATAAAGGAGTGTGGATCACTAGCATCCTTTAAAATTGCCCTGAAAAACCACTTACAGGCAGCAGCTGTTCGCAAAGTTCTGGTAAAAAAAACTAACCTAGCCCAACCCTACCCTCCCCTGCCCCTTCTTTGTATATATGTTACAGGATGTTTGGGTAACGCAGGACGTTCATTGTAAGAGCGCTTGTTTTGTCGTTCACCACACACTAATCACCACCAGGTGGTGACGACAGCCATTCACTCGCATTCACTAGTGAAGGCGCTGACGTCACTCGTTTGCGACTGTATTTACTAGCCTAGCCTAGCCTAGCCTAGCCTAGCCTAGCCTAGCTTAGCCATTAGCTCCATTGTAGTCACTTGGACAGGGTGTTTATCGTGGGCTTGCCCAGGCCTTACGGCCTGGGCATAAATATAACTATTGCATTCACCACGGCTTCGTAACTCGCGCGGCCGGCGGAGCGCCGCTCTTCGCGGCCACTCTTCGCGGCCACTCTTCGCGGCCACTCGCACCTGCGGTGCTCGGGGGCGAAGAGCAGGACCAAGGTCCGCTGGCCTGCGTGCCGCTTGCAATGTCGTGGACAATCGAGCGGGCGCGGCTCCGCCTGGAGGATGTTGCTGTGGGCGACCGCTTGTTCCGCCCCGTGCTGCACACCGAGTGCTCCGTTTCTCGACCGTCCTGTTTCTCTTTAAAACCGTGACATATATATACTTACTTACTTACTGTTTAGACTCTTTTTTTTGTTCTCTCATTTTTCTTTTCTTTACATATCTACTGCATAGTACTGTGTTCTATTCGTCTGTCATTCAATGTTATATGAGATACTTAAATGGTTTCCTGTGGAAATAAGCTTAGTCTTTTCATGGATCTCCTTTTAGTAGACCTTGTACCAGTGAACTGTACCATCATGAAACTGTACCTTTTCCTATGCAAACTTCTAATAAAGTCTTCAATCAATCAATCAATCAGTCAGTGAATTATCAGCCCACAAAAGGGACAGTTTGTCCAATAGCCTGTGAGGACGGTCCATTCATCCTGCCACCGTGTGACAGCCTATACCTGTGACCTGATTCGTATTGCACCATTTTCTTCCCCACCATGTGAATATTCCCCAACAAAGCCATGGCAGCAGAAACGTGTCCACTAGCGTGCAACTGTTTTACAGAGGTGTGCAGATTGACACCTCTGCTTTTAACATTTAGAAAAGAATCACTGTGATATGCTCAGTGTGGGGCAATGACTTGTTACTATGGAATACTAAAAACCCATTTTTGGACATTGCTCCTAAACATTTTGCCCTAAAATCATGCAAAGCGGTACACAGTATCTCTAAAGTCATGTCATCGACATGGATCTGTCCATTTTCCCATATTCCCTCCTGATTGGCTACCATTGCCTTCTAAAGTATGCAACGGTCGCTTTTCTCCCGATTAGGCAGTCATACTGGTATTATTACTTTATTAAAATTGCCCCCAAAAAATCAGTTATTAATCCAAGTGACTTTGAGTCACTAAACATGATTTCAGATCTATAGTTCGGTAGACTCCTGGGTGAAATTGCAACATTTTTGCATTTTTCATTTGATTCGGTTTGCATTCACATTGCACTTTGTCAAGCGCATCAAACATGGTAAACAAATGTCATGCAGTTCAACCGGTCCCTCATTTGTTGGACAGAACGTTCGAGATAGACTCACCGATGTTTCCTGGCCTTCAAGGGGACTGTTTAAGCACAGGATAAGATGTTGATTTCCTTTGTGCAGGCACATGCGTGTGTGTGTGTGTGTGTGTGTGTGTGTGTGTGTGTGTGTGTGTGTGTGTGTGTGTGTGTGTGTGTGTGTGTGTGTGTGTGTCGTCGATGAGGGTTAATCAACAAGGTAACTTCAGGGCTAACCCTTACCCTGGGTTTCAAGGTTTACGAGTCGACAGGGGCGTCACAAGGGGGGGGGGGAGTGGGACTGAGTTATATGCCCCTAGACCATGACAGGTCTAGGGGCATAGCCCGTAACGAAGGAGTGTGAAGGACACAGTTTACAAAAGATGACATTGTTTATTTACCATTAGTCCTAATAAAAGCATGATGGTCCTGCCATTTGCAGCAAAGTTATCAAGATGTTTCACATAATAGTTGGATATTAGGCACAATAGCTCTTTAAATAACACTTAGGTATGAAGTTGACCCTTACATGCTGGTGAGCAAAGCTCACTGTAGGAAACCCCAAATACGAGAAACCCAGAAACACACAAAATAGGCTATTAACCAAAAAGAACCATGAAACAAACTAGCTCTTCCCGAAGGAGCTAAACCACTTAACAGAACACAGAAACTAATGAGTCAGCGGGGGGAGAGAACAGCCCCTCCACAACTCTGTGGTGTGCTCTCTCTCAGAGCCAGGCTCAAACTGAGGGTTTTTATACTCTCAGCAAACAATCAAACAATCAGTCGGTGGGCGTCGCCAGGATCCGTGGCCAGATCTCCACGCCCCCGTCAACATGACAACCTCCACCAACTGATCTACAGGCAAAAGGAAACACATGTGAGACTCAGAGTACTCATATAGGACTACTAATAATATACCTAAATACATAAGCCCAGCAGGCGTAACACCTCCCCCCCTAAAAGAGTTTCTCCCCCAAGAAACTCTCCATAAAGGAGCTTAGCAAAAAGAAACAATACACATGACTAACCCTATAAAAGGGCATCTGCTGAGACACCTCTCAACACATACTGATGACCGCTGTTCCATGTACCCAACACCTTGTAATACATTAGAACTACATAACCATTAAACTGTAAAGCTAGAGTAAACTTAAAAAAAATAACTTCCATTCTCATGGCACTGTAGTTGACTGGGCTGCCAATCCCATTGGAGCAGCCATGGACTAGGACTAGGTGGTCGCTGCACAGGCCTTCTCCCTCCTGCAGCCGCACTGGCGTCGACCTCGGACGTCTGACACCGCTTCGTCTGGCGTACTGCAAGGGACTCTCACAGACACGACTCACATGACTAATGGCAAAGAAACCAGCCCACTCCCATTACTCCAAATACAGTGTAAAGTTGTCTCTCACCATCTCAAGTTTACAATCACTCTTACACGAATGTGCTCACCCATGTCACCACTTCCAAAATAGGTTCAGAACATAACGCCACACCGAATGACACAAAATAGCCCAATGTGGAGGGGCCTTAATTATTTTATACTTCAGCTATTGAAAAATAGCAGATATACAAGCTCACAACAAGCTCGCTGTGCGAGCTTGTAGAGCTGCTATTTTTTAAACGTTGTGAAAATGTGTGCGAATCTTTAAATACATTTGTAACTCAAATTTTGCTTCTGGGGGGGGGGGGGGGGGGGTCCTTCACATGATAAAGTTTGAGCACCACTGACATAGAAACGTAAGCTTTTTCAAAAAACCTTAGAAGGATTTGAAATATTCAAAGACTTGCACAAATGTTCACGATTTTTCAAAATAGCAGATCTACAAGCTCACAGCACGGCACCCTACTTTTCAATAGTTGAAGCACAAAACCATGCGTAATAATGCGTTCCCATTCTAAATGGGTTAACCCCCTCCCCCTATGAAGAACATTCATGGATTCAAGGCCTGCAGTGAATCCTTGTAACCAGGGCCCAGAATTTGGTGCGACACCCCTGCGTGTCGACCGCCATTGACTCCTGGTACACCGCCGGATTAGATCTGTTCTTTTTTAGCATGCACCCTCATGAAGATTTATTATGTAATGTGTATGTATGTGCAAAGTAATATTGTAATATAATTTGTAATCTAACTAGTTTCTCTTGAAGTAGTGAATGAATATATTATTATTACGTTTTAAAGAAGTAATTACTCTTCCTGAGTAACTTGAGCAACACTGGCAATGTTTAACCTGTTTACCCTCAGAGACCCCCAAGATGCTGTTTTGGATGCAATGCATCAAACAGACCCTGAATTCGAGTTAAATGCGCAAACAGATGTTTGAGGTTGGCTTTGTACTTGTACTCAAAGTCTCAAACACATTTTCTGCAGATTGGACTCGGAGGCATGTGAGATATCTGCGTTTTCTTTTTCTCTCTTTTTGTCAAAGCAATTTGCTGCATAATTTTCTTCTGGTGAATGTGTTTAGCTGTGTTTTCCACTCTGGGTGGGATGTGTATTCCCATCACAGCAGCAGCACACTGTGTGTGTGTGTGTGTGTGTGTGTGTGTGTGTGTGTGTGTGTGTGTGTGTGTGTGTGTGTGTGTGTGTGTGGTGTGTGGTGTGTGGTGTGTGTGCGCGCGTGTGCGCGTGCGTGCGTGCGTGATGAAAAGCATGCTCCTGTTGTCTTTTTTCCCTCCCCTGTTTTATTTTCCCCCTTCTTCGGTCTCTCTTCCCTTCCTTTTCACATTCTGTGCACTCATTCATGTGCAATTGGCTTGGCGTGCACGCACAAGCACAACGCACGCAGATAGACAGAGTTCATTAACACTGGAAGTCCATCTGCCGTTCTGTCTCTCTTCCTTTGTGTCCATTCAGAAGAGCATGCAGGGATCTCTGTTATTGTCCGCCTGTTACATCACTGTCTGTTTACATGTGTCAGGAAGCCAGCAGCGGGCCTGTGTTTTTCAGACAGGACAGGTCAGGTCTGATCCAGGACACTCATACTGCGATAAAGATAAAACCATGCATTCAACAAGAACCCGGGCCTTGCCTTCCGCCCATTCTAGCTACTGTTTCAGTTTTCTTGGAGAGATGCTGGGGGCCACAGTGCGGTTGCATAACGTCCATTCACACAGTGTCCTGAACTGTTTCTCAGGAACAACACTGTGTGCACTGTGCACGTTTTACAGTAAGTGTTCTGTCGGCATGGAAACAACAGACCACCGGAGCCAGACTATTCTTTCTCCTTCCCCACCTGCCTCTCGGCCCCAAGGTCACCACACAGACTAAAGCAGTGGTTCCCAAACTTTTTAGCTCAAGACCCAAAAGATGAATTGGATGTTTGCATGGGACTCATGCTATAGTGAAAACAGCAGATCTACAAGCTCACAACGCGTTGCTTCGCTTGTTTTATTATTATTCGATATTTTCATTTTATTTATGAAGTGTTGGAATTGATTTTAAACGTTTTTTTTTTGTATCCACCTGTTGTGGGACACATCCCGTAAGTTGTGTAGAGAACATGAGAACAGATGACATACAAGCTCACGGGTGACATGTGTTCAAGCAAAAGGGTGACATGTGTTCTTCACCAATCTTAGACCTTTCATGGCGCCACCATGAGGCTGATTTGAACATTAATTTTGTAGTGTAATTTCTTCCTTGGCCTTTTGCGAATGTGCGTGCACAATTTCATTACAATTGCACGCTGTGTTTGATTTGAGGCATTTTGTTCGAAACGGATCAATCCTGCAAAGTTTGGGGTCCAATCTTAGCCAATCAGGATGGAATATTTAATATGGGACAGATCCGTCTTGATCATATGACTGTAGAGATACTGTATACTGATTTTTGTTAATTTTGGGTAAAATCTGAAGAAGTAATATCCAAAAATGTGTATTACTAAAGTCGGCCTCCTGGTGGCGCTATAAAAGGCTGATGTGAAAAATGCAAGGAAAGGGTTTTTCCTTGGCCTATAGGGAGTGCGCTTACAAAGTTTGAAACTGATCGGAGTTATAGGTAAAACCATGAATTGGCCTGTTATAGCGCCACCATGAGGCTGATTTCAAAAATTTGAAGTGGCATTTCTTCCTCGGCCTAGTGGGAACGTGTGTGCGTGATAAGTGATTTCATGTTAATTGCACTCTGCGTTTGTGATTTGAGGCATTTTGTCCAAACGGACCAATCTAGCCAATCTCAGCCAATCAGGATGGAATATGGACAATCAGACAGATCCATGTCGATCACATGACTGTAGAGATAATGTCTACCGATTTGCGTGATTTTTGGAGAAAATCTGTAGGAGTACAGGCCAAAAGGTAGTTTTGCTCAAATTGGCCTCCTGGTTGCGCTAGAACAGGCCCATGTGAAAAATTTGGGGCAGAGGTTCTGAATTGGCATCCAGGGAGTGTGTGTGCTCATTTTGGCAGCGACCGGGCCAGCGACCGGGCCAACGGTGCCGGAGTTTATTAAGTATTGATGGTTCAAGTGGTTAAATATCTGAAAACACAAATTGACATGAATCCAAAATACACTGATGATTGTGCTGTCAAACAATGAAACTATGGAATATATGAACAGGTTGTGGGTGTCCCTGCTTCATCATCTCTCAGCTAAGGGATCCTTGGCCTGAAAATGTTGAAGAGTAGACCCATGATATAATACATTCAGCGATTGTGGAAAGCTGTCTGGCTACGCGAGACTAGTGGCATTGTGCTCATGGCTTCCATGCAGCCTGTGTCATTCATTTCACCTACTGTAAAGGCAGTTTGGCCAAATTGCCAAAACCACTTCTCAATGTAATTCTATGATGAAAAGGATGCTATACTTTGAGTCTGCAATTAAAAGATTGGTCGTACCGTAGCATATTCAGGTTCTGTCTCATTTCAGTAAGTCTTAAGATATGGTACAGTATACAATGTAGAGATGTAAATGTTTTCTAGACAAAAAGCTTAAAGTACAGTATCACTTATGTAGGCGGGATATTATGTTGGGAGGAATTTGATTAGAACTTTGAAATTGGGCATTTTATAATAACAAGAATTACAGTTGAAGATTAATGGATGGATGTCATGATATTATTGTTTGAAATTGGTTAGTTCAGGCCTACATAAGTACATTATATTTTGTTTTACAAGAAGAACACATGATTGGATTCCCATTATTACATTATTGGGTTTGAATCCAGTTGAGAACATGTTCAAATCCAGGTGGCCGCTATACAGTATATTAAATTATAAGCTGAAACTTTCCTTTTGGAATTGTGTGGTAGTGAATGTAAGGTGTCTTATAACTGCTTACGTATTTATAATTATTACCGGTATATAATTATTCTTCCAGTTGGAACACTTCAGACAGGATTGCTGGGATTTCTCCCATCGCATCACTTGCAGCATGCAAGCTTGGGTGCTTGCTTGTGCTCGCTGATTGATTACAGGTAGAACCACATGCAGTGATTGGACAATGCAATTCATCACACCCATCTGCTCAGTGAAATAATGAAACCTTTAATGGGCTTTTAATGTGCATCATCCCCCTCGTCTAAGTGACAATCAGTGCAGCCTCACCTGGGGACCCTTGTAGCGACTGACATAATCTTCTGAAACATGTATTTGTTTTTGAGATGTGCAGCTTTTTAACACTGTTGAATTTGAGACGTATTAAAACATGTTTGGGTGCACCGAACTTAGAATAGGAAATGGTTGATACTTATCAGGCTGTGTGAGACTACGCAATCTGTGTCAGATTCCCCAGCACGATAGGAAATTAAGAGTCCCACAGCCAGTCTCACGCCTGGCATAAGCGATCTCTGCAGAGACAAAGTCTTTGTCATCTGGACAGCATCAAATAAACAGAGGATTAACCGTTGTGGACCAGTAATTGGAGAGAAACTATGCTGTCCTGTGTGTCTGTGTGTGTGTGTGTGTGTGTGTGTGTGTGTGTGTGTGTGTGTGTGTGTGTGTGTGTGTGTGTGTGTGTGCGTGTGCGTGTGCATGTGGGCGTGTGTGTGTGTGCATGCGCCCGTTGGGGGGAGACACTGCAAATGTGAGATAATGCCATTTTGGAAGTAAGTCTTGACTTTCCAGGAGCTATCGATGGAAAAACAGTGCAAGAATATCGCTGTTGTTATCCAGATCTTTCATCCTAACTGGTGTCCTTGGCTCACCTGTACCGTGCTGCGCATGTTTTCCTCAGATCACAAACCAACTTCCATGGCCGTTCCAGCACAATCCATCCATATGAGCCTTCTAAAGGCACAAAGCAAAACATTATGCAGGCTCTGAAGACGTGGCGGTCTTGACTTCTATCTCTGGCGCTTTATGGCCCGAATCAAAATGTTGCACGGCCAACGTATACTTTAATATCCCCGTCGAGGGTTAATTTGTTGCACTAGCTGCCAGCAGTAGATGCAATCATCATCAACAACAAACCCACAAACAACACACATAAGAGACAACAGAATACACATAAGAGACATAGCTTGTCAGATGACATCCTCGTCACACAACATTAAGTTGGGAACACCACTCTCTCCCACTGAGTGTTAGACTGAAGGGAAATGAATTGGCTTCGATTGTGATTGGCAGCAATCGGCCAGCACCTAGACATGGTGGCTTCCTTTAGAGAATAACATCCATCAGGCACGTGCACACATAGACATCAAAGGGGGCTTGAGCCCCTGCCCTTTTACCCGTCTGTGCCCTCTCCAGACCATGAATGCAGTTTTTACTATGGTGAAAGAAATACTAACGCCCCCCTTTCCATGCCATTCCTGAAGGCAGCATTCAAGAGAATTGCCTTGCCTCCAAACTCTCCTGAACTTGAATGCAGCGTCTTATGCTGAAAGAATTGCCCTCTCTGTGTAGAAATCCATGCCGTTACGCCACATCTCCAGTATTGCCTTTTTATGCTTAGTTCCGAAAATAGCCAACATCCAAGCTCAGAACGCGTCGCACAGCGACGCCTTCTGTGCTTGGAGATCTGCTATTTTCGATATTTTCACCGAAAGGCCCTTTTAGAAATTTCAGCCCCTGCCTCTCTAACATTCTCTCCACATCGCTGACATCCGGAGCTGGCGTATAGAACGTGTCCCTGTGGATGGCCAGCGGGCCATCACTCAGCGAGCATGGGGACAGAGTCAGTGCACACACGCATGGAGGACGGCTGCATGTGTTCCATATCAACGGGCTCAGTCTGAGCATGTCGGCTCAAGTCTGCACAACACTCGCTGGCTGCGTCTCCAGCTAATGCACTCCATCTTTTTGGCTTGCAGCTGCAGCAAGTGTGACACGTTTAAAGCTTTCAAAAAGCCACAAATCTAGCCCACATTTTTAATTAGCATGCCATGTTGTTGTTATGATCAGAAACAGTTTGGTCGATATTTGAGGACTTGGATTAGTTTTTTTGGATTACTGTTGATTAGTGTTGACCAATCAGACGTGGCACTTTCAATGTTGTTGTATGCACAGTACAATGACAATAAAGTATTTCTATTCTATTCTATTCTTTTCTATAAAAGTTAGAAGCTAGCAATCAAGTACAATAAATCAATCACTTAAAGAATCTCATCATTTCAGTGATAACTAGAAAAGTGTGCTCCTTTGCCCACAAACTTATGGAAAAAAAGTCACAGGCAATTGGAATGGCATCTGATAAATCTGACTCGTATATCTTGATCACATGGCCCCGCCCCAGAGATAATGTGAACCAATTTGTGTGAGTTTTGGGCAAAATCTGTAAATCTGAGTAGTAGCAAAAAGTGTGTTTTGAAGAAAACACAACATTTACATTTATTTATATTTATTGGGTCATGATCCAAGGAATCCAGCTAAAAAGATGTTGAAGTGGGCTGTTGTTGAATTGCCACCATGACGAAAAAATAATTTGCGTGGCACTTCCTTGGAACTGTGCCTACAAAGTTTCACGGCAATCGGACGATGCGTCCAAAGTCCACGATTGTTGCATTTTGTTCAAAACGGGCCACTCCTGCAAACTTTTCGGATCCAATCCGGATGGAATATGGAAAATCGGACAGACACCATTGGATCACATGACTACTACTACTAGAGATCATGGGTACCGATTTGCGTGAGGTTTGGACAAAAACCTTAGGAGTAATATATATATATATATATATATATATATATATATATATACAGTACTGTATTTTGTACCGATTGTTCCACACTGACTCTGTATGATCATCTAATGAAGAGTGTAGAGAGACAGGAAGCAGAGTGAGAGGAGGAAAGACATGTAACACGTGGCTCCAGCCAGAATAGAACCGGAGTCGTTACAACCATTATGGTCAGCATTGGTCACTGGTCAGCGCACTATCAATTCACCTACTGGTGTGCTCTGAAGAAGTGTCTTAACCCTAACAAATTGTCTCTAATTGTCAACAATAAAACACAATTTGTTATCCACCAAATGTACAACCTTTTCACCTACTTGCTATGTGGCATTGTTGCTTTTTCTTTCTTTCTCTCTCTCTCTCTCTCTCTCTCTCTCTCTCTCTCTCTCTCTCTCAGACAAGCATTTTTGCAGAAACACCCTTGTATCCATGGAGGTGTAATTGCTGCTTAACAGACATGGTGTTTGCGACAGATGTACAATTTTACAGCTGAAGTCACTCTTCATCGTCAAATCTGTAGTGTTCATGTCCTTATGAGCCCGTGTTTTGGGCAACACATTGATGATATGAAACAGTTTTGACACAAATTAGCACCAGCATTTTCTCGCCAACAGTCCGAGTCTCTGTCAGTCCTCCTGTGCGAGGGCCTGCCTCACGTGTTTGTTCATATTAGACTTGCTAATCAGATGCTAATGCTCACCGAGTGGCTGAGCTGCGAGGTAAGGCAGCAGCAGAATGGTAATCAGTGTGGAGAGGGCCGGCTACAAAAGGGCTGATTATTTAATTTCCCTTTCCACAAGCCCAGATTCTAGCATTGAATTTTATGACTACGGCTTTTTGCTTGGAGAAGAGCGTTGCTCGGAGTCAGCTAAAGCAATTTGGATGCAATATTTTATTTCAGTACACTTTAAACTAATTTCCCTTAGACATTTAGCACAAGTCTGGCTTTCTCATCAGTCAGAGGTTTTAGGTTTTCTTTGGGATGTTTTAGCCTACCTTGAATCATTAAGCTCTTAACAACCTAACGGCTGAAATTCTAAGAATTTATCAACATAGCTGCAACCACAGACAGGAAATGCGTCTATCCTTGTACGGCCATTAAGAGTATCTTGTTTACATGCTTTTGCGGCTGTTATCTAGTTGGCTTGTGCAGCCCGGTATGTCTGCTGTGTGGCTGTGGCTGGACGACACATGGCCTTATGGCCCTCAGAGGGCCAGTAAGGGGATGTCCAGTTATTCACTACGCTGGAACCGCAGTCAGGCTCCGCTGCAGAGACAGATGCAGGGTGAAAGGTCATGGTTTGTGGACTGTAACTGGAGGATAGCTATGTGGCATTCGACTGCATGCGCTTGTTGCGTGCTTGGGGTCTGCTGGTGTTTAAGGTTGTGCCACATGAAACAATGTATTGTACTATACATGTTCTTTTTTATTTGCTAGAATACGTGTTTAGTAGAGCCTGACCGATTGTACTTCTTGTCCCTATTTTGTTCCACCTATTATTAACCCCTTTAGACCTGGAACACATAGCCTATTTGTTGTAACCCCATTTTGTAACGTTAGCTGTTGCTATACAGCAGGGGTAGGCAACCTTAGGCACGGGTGCCAACATTGGCACAGGGGAGGGTGATCACTGGCACACTGTCAGAAATGTGAGAGAGGATTTATATTTTAAAATCAAATATTGTTTTAAACGTGCATCAATTACCGTACATTACCTCACCCAATTAGCAGCAAATTACATCCTGCACACAATTCCACATTCATTAAAATTCTGAACTTTGACTGGGGAGAGAGTAGGGGAGATGGGTGGGTTATTGCTCTGAGTCTAATGATCCTTATAACAAGGTCCTGACAATCAAAATATGTCAGAATTTTGATGGGGTGTCATTAAAATGAATGTTGACATGGCACACTGACTATCTAGAAAATAAAAACATCGCACTTCATTTCAAAATGGTTGCTGACCCCTGGTAAACAGTATGAGTATATACGTATATATAGCAAAATATTTAGTTTTTAAATGCTTTAATTAAAATCTGAATATGGGGATTAAAGGATTAAAAGCCCTTTGGCTTTTTATATATTTTAATATTTCCAAGGGGGTCTCCTATTTGGAAGAGTGGTTGATGCTTGGTTTCCCATACGGGAGACCTCAGTGCATACCTCTGGCAGCGGTGATTCTGTCACAGACTAGTACTTTCTGTCAAAAAATGTTTTTTCTTTCTGTCAATAAAAAGTGTGATTCTGTCAAAGTAGATTCTTTCTGTCACTGAAAAGTTCAGACTGCCAACTCTAGTTTTCTGTTGTTTCGTGCTGTTATTGCATTTTCATTGCCTCATAGTTTACTCTTTCTTTGTTGGTCAGATTTCATCATCTCTGTCATGAATCATACCATTAAGCTGTAGCAAATACATATTTTGTTCAGTAAAAGCAATATGCTCAATTTTGATGTCTTTAGATAAAATCAATAACTTTGATTTTTCTTTGAGAATGTAAATGGTGTGATAATTGCTGCCCAATTCATACTTGACAGCATTGTGATCAATCTGAGCATTCAACGGGTGAGGAGGACAATTTTCAAATCTCGGATTATTTTTTGAGAGATTCGGAATTTCCTTTAAGTAGCTGTAGCACATTTGTTATAATCTCTTGTGATAAGCTTTGTTTAAGCTTGCATCATACACGTGTACTTCACTGATGTATTCCTTGAAGTGTCCTGTAGTTATTGTGTACTTAAATGAAAGCACAAGCCACGTCAATTTGTTTTTCTTCACAGCTTTACAGTGGCCTACTAAAATGTATTACAAAGCATTCAACTCTTCAACCTGCTCCTTTTTCCAAGTTTACCCCCCAAGGGGCACACAGTGTTTGGAAAATTACTAATTAATCTTTAGGCATGCCCAAGATTTTACTATATACTATATTAAAGTCTTTGCGCATGCCTCAGAAGGAATTAGTTATTTAGTTAGTGATTCTCATAACTTCACAATTAACAAAGTATATTATACATTGTTAATGTATGAGCCTCAGAAAGTGCCCAAAGTGTTTCAGGTGGATTGCTGAGGGCAAGTATGAAGAGGAAGTCAGAGCACAGGAGTGTCGCACCAAATTCTGGGCCCTGGGTACAAGGATTCACTGCGGGCCCCCCATGAATGTTCTTCATAGGGGGAGGGGGTTTAACCCATTTAGACACACTATTTTGTGCTTTAGCTATTGAAAAATAGCAGATCTACAAGCTCACCGAGTAGCGGTTGTGTGTTTTATCGTAGTATTTGAGTTACAAATGTTCGGTTAAAAAAATAGAAATACATATATTCAAAGATTTGCACACATTTTCACAACTTTTCAAAAATAGCAGACCTAGAAGCTCGCCGTGCGGCACTGTGAGCTTGTAGATCTGCTATTTTTCAATAGCTAAAGTATAAAATAATTGGGGCCCCTCCACTTGGTTAGGGACTAACTCAGTCCCACTCCCCCCCCCCCCCCCCCCCTTGTGACGCCCCTGTCAGAGCATGTCTCAAAATTCACACAGTTAAACCCAAGTTGTACATTTAGCTGAAAATAACTAATTTTCTGTTATTTGTGGGTGAGTGCCATCGTTGTATGACAAAGTATACATCAGGCTTCAGTCTCACTTCCTTCCAGCTTCCCTAAGGCCGCCTTTCAAATACATTGCGTTGCACTTATGTTTTTTTTTTGTCCCCAACCCCACCATCCAGGGTGAGGCTCGTCTTTCACATATATCAGGTGTCCATTGTGATGCTTAGCAATTTGCTCTGGCAGTCAAGTGTTGCAGCTGCAGCACACACGGCCCAGGGTCTGCTCTCTGATTTGGCCTGTTAAACCTTTAAGGATGAGGTACAAGCGATCAGGCGCCAAAATGTAATTTAATCCCGGGGCCAGTCCAAGGATGTTAACTGTTTCTTTCCTCTTCGTCTCTCTCTCCCATAGGTATTTCTACATCGTCTCAACCAGTATGCGTCCACCAAAATTGACAAGAACATCACAGAAGAAACGGTTAAGGTGAGCGTCACATCTCTTATGTAACAAACTGCCACGCAATTAAGACTTTGGAAAAATGCCCTGGAAAGGATTAAGCACTTTTTATTTCTGACACTGTGCGTACAAAGCTTGTTTTCATAACATAATCCAATAAAAGGCGGCGGAAATGACAGTGGAAACTAAATAAAGCAGGCCCTTGTTTTAAGGGACGCTTTCAACCCAGAATAGCTAAATTCTGAATGAAGAAAAGAAAAAAAGTGGGTGATCCAGGAAGCAGCTGTAAATATAATCTATTTATAAATGATTCCGGCTGGAGGAGTAGAGGACAATAAAGGATGTTTTCTCATGGAGGGAGTGTAGGAGACTGTCTCACTCGCCTTGCTTACTGTCAAAGGTAAACACACGTTAGCTGGATATTTACTGCACATCCCGTGTTTTGGAATAGTGTGTCTACCCATCCCATGTTTTGTTTGAGAATACGTGCAGCAGGGAAGGTTTTTGGATAACAAGTATCACACAGGGGTCACAGGCTATATAGGCTGTGATGTCACTAAACTGTCACTTCTAATCCAACAGATGACGCTTTGATCTGGCTGTAGTACCTGATGCTTTGATCTAGGATAAGAATGAGGTCTAGGGACTTTAGTTTGCCTTCCTTGTTTTCATGCTAGCATTTCATTTCCACAGAGCCCCTTTCCCCTTACAGAACCAGCACATTAATTTGTCTTTTAATATGGCCACATAAAATGACATGAAATGTTTACAAAAGTCGTCAATGCCACATGAAGGCAAAGTTAAACTTCCCAACAACCGAACCGATCCTAAATGTGTCAGACATTCATAATTGCTCTGTTAAAATAGACTCTGCTGTGCTTACACATGCGATTTCCCTCTCATAATGAAGGAATTTCAAGAGTCATTGAAGTCTGCAGCAAAAGACATCAATTTCAAAGAAGTCTCATTTATTATTCTGTGAGCGTATTTTCTGTCTCAGACGGTCCCTCGCTTAACACAACAGACCACGATGAAGAAACTTAAACACATGACTGTTGATTTGAGCTGGGCCTCAGGAATCTTAAGTTCCCGATATGCCAGGGGAAAAACTTCACAGGGGAAAAATGAATCAAATACTAACGCACGCACGCACGCACGCACGCACGCACGCACGCACGCACGCACGCACGCACGCACGCACGCACACACACACACACACACACACACACACACACACACACACACGTCCTTACTGATTATACGCTTGTCTTCTCCAGGTGTTATTCTCCAACATAGAGGAGATCCTGTCTGTGCACAAGGACTTTCTGTCCATGGTAGAAGAGCTTCTCCAGCCTGACCCTCATGCTCACCATGAAGTTGGCCGCTGCTTCCTGCACTTTGTAAGTTATACTAACGCTCCCTGACGGCTTCTGTACACAGTCAAATGTATCCCCCCATTTCACTAATCTCACTGTTAATCTATGCTCCGTTTGACTCTTTAACGCAGGGGTCTTCAACAGGGGTCCGTCCGGGACCCCTGTTGGGGGTCTTCAGACTTACTACAGGGGGGCCGCCAAATCTTTGTGTGATGGGATCATGTTTTTACATTAACCAATTGAACCCTGGCATCCCTATTCTGAGTGGAACATTAGCCAAAAATAGCAGATCTACAAGCTCACAACGCCTGTGAGCTTGTAGATCGGCTATTTCTGGCAAAGAGGTTTGGTGCAGGGAGGGAAAGTATTCGGAGGTGCAGCAGACGGAAGTATTGACGGGTCAAGTGGTTAAATATCTGAAAACACACATTAATCCAACATACACTGATGATAGTGCTGTCAAACAGGTCTAAGAAATATATGAACATGTTTAATCTGCAACACAATTGTATACAATATAGACGTATGTAGGGCTCCCTGCTTCATGTCTCTCTCAGCAAAGGGGTCCTTGGCCTGAAAACGTTGAAGACCCCTGCTTTATAACACTTGCTGCCGCTTTGACATCTGCCCTGACAGCAATACCACTCTTACTCTTTGTAAGTAAGTTGCCTCCGTGTTTGTCAAAAGCCAACTTTTGGTTACAGATATACATGACTGATGATGAGTGGAGAAAAAAAAAACAAGCAAGGCTTTTGCACACCTACCAAACGACAGCTGCGGCAGGGAGAAGACCAAGAGGCCAATCGGTGCAAAATAAAAAACTTCTGCACAAAATAAAAATAAAGATTTATTTTTGCATTTGAAGGCAGTGTGTGCAGGAGCTTTTCTTCTGCATTCTGTGCGATGTGAGTGGGAGATTCTTTTCAGAGTTTTTTTTGTTATCAAATATTTTTATTTTCCATAATCAAAAGAAAAATGCAATTAACAGACAAACAACACAAACAATAGTAAAACAAGAAAAGGAAAAGAAAACCCACCCACCCCCTTTCCCCGGACCAACACGGAATGTACAATAGTGCATGCCTGTGCTAGGCTGTTACCACTATATAGTGATTTCTTGAATCATAGCCTTAAGCTTATCTGCAATGTCCGACCACATATTAATGTTTTCTTCTTTTGCTCCGTGTAACCTTGCTATCGACTGCTCTAAATATACTATATCTAGAAAGGTTAAGGCCCACTGGCGAAACGTTTTCTTTTCAGAGTTATGTCTGTGTGTTACTACTAAGATGGGCCACATGTTGTCAATCTATCTCTCTGGATTACCCATGAGCGCCGTGAATAGCACGCACATGTGTGATATGCTTGATAGAGCTCTGATGTACTGTAGACTCCCCATCATATATCACATTTCTTTGATGCGGGACCAAATGGAAGACTGGCACTTAATAGGCATTCAAAATGTCATAAATCTAGATGCACTTCTGCCTGGCTTCAGGATAGTTCCCTGCACCGAGGTTTTAAACCTGTTGCCGGCAAGCCCTCCTTCAAAGACAGCAGTGCTCCAACGCAGGGGCACGCAGCTGTTTGTGCAGGTAACGGGTGATATAGTTTATGATGTTAGGTGACCTCACTGAGAATGGGATCTGATTCATAGTGTAATCTAGCATGTACGGATTTGTAATGAGCAGATATCCATCATGCTGTGGTCGTTCCTCTCCTCTCCTCTCCTCTCCTCTCTCCTCTTTCACTGAATTTCACTGATTCCCCTTTATATCCGAACCCCAACCCTCCCTCTATGTGCCTATATCCCCCCCCACACACACACACACACACACACACACACACACACACACACACACACTCTATCTCTCCCTCTTTCACTGCCTAACTCCAGGAAAATTAGCCAATTTCCTTCTCTCTAGGGATTGATTGTTGACGCTTCAGGATTTCCAAGAAAGAATTGCACAATCTATTTTGGTTAAGGAAGCGCAAATAGGTGAAAAGTAAGCCAATTGGACAGCGGGGTCATGGGCCAATCGAGTCCCTCGTGGTTCAAGCCTGCAAATTGGTTCAGGCTGACGAGAGATTCCACCATATACTACAGTATAGTATACCATGTGACTGAGGTACAGCGACAGACTTCCACATCACCAAGAGGATACTGCAGCTGTTCCATATTCCTAATGTGACGTCTTGGATAATGCAACGTGACATCAAGAGAAAACAAGCCATCTCCACCTAGGCCACGGGTTGTTTGTTCGTGGACACTCCAGCTTTTATGGTTTATAATCGTTATTGCCAAATTGTCTCCGCCAAAATCATGCAGTCTGTCTTTTTTTTTGTTGGGCCTCGAGGACAGCTGTGTGGCTGAAGACCATTACTGTCTCTGTCGCTTTGTACTACGGCTGATTTAGAGGCCATGTGATGAGATCTCACTGCAGCTTCTAAAGACAATGGGGCGTGAATGGCATGGGAACTGCTCTGTCATAACGTCATACGGCTGCGCGGCAGATGACAGGATGGGATTCCACATCCCTCGCTCGCTATATATTTTATACACTACTACAGTATGTCTTGTTTACGGCGGTGGATCTTTACCCCCTTTTCTTTATTCCTTTTTTCTTCTCAGCCTCTATTTTCCCTTGTTTTGTTGCTATTTTTGTCCCCTGAGCTGTGCCATTCTATTACCTTTTTATCTCTCCATACCCATTTCTCTTGGTTTCCTGCTTTCCCCCTCTCTCTCTCTTTCTTTTCCAGGCTTTCTTTTTGTTTTGTCATTCTCCCTCAGCCTCTAGAGTTCCCTTTTGCCTTCTGGTCGCTCTTTTTTTTTCTCTGACCCTTGCTCATCCTCTCCCTCCCTCTCTCTCTCTCTCTCTCTCTCTCTCTCTCTGTGTTTCTCTGTGTTGCAGAGGAGTCGTTTCCAGATTTATGATGAGTACTGTGGGAACCATGAGAAGGCCCAGAGGCTGCTGCTGGAACTCAATAAAATCAGGACGGTCCGCACATGCATACTGGTGAGAAAACGCCGTAAACATGCTTAATGTACTGCACATGACTCCAACATACAAGAACCGCACGCACGCACGCACGCACACGCACACACACACACACACACACACACACACACACACACACACACACACACACACACACACACACACAGGGGCGTCACAAGGGGGGGGGGGGGGGGGGGAGTGGGACTGAGTTACTAGGGCCCAAGGTGGAGGGGCCTGAAATTATTTTATACATTAGCTATTGAAAAATAGCAGATATACAAGCTCACAGATATAAAAGCTTGTAGATCTGCTATTTTAGGAAAAGTCATGAAAATGTGTGCAAATCTTTGAATTCTGGGGGGGGGGGTCCCTGGAACTAAACATAAAGATGGGGGTCCGTGGCCAAATACATATCATTTTGGGGGTCCTTCACATGAAAAAGTTTGAGCACCACTGACATAGAAACATAGTCTTTTTCAAAAAACCTTAGAAGGATTGGAAATATTCAAAGACTATTTCCACGATTTTTCAAAAATAGCAGATCTACAAGCTCACTGTGAGCCGAGTGCCGCGCTGCGAGCTTGTAGATCTGCTATTTTTCAATAGTTAAAGTACCCAGGTACTTTAACTTTGGTACTCAGGTACTTTAAATTTGGTGCAACACCCCTGCACACACGTGCAAAACAACATGCACGCCTACAGCTGGACAGTGTAAAAGCTGTGTGTTGTGCGTTGCAGTGTGGCTGACGGATAGATGAGGCGCTGATTGACCCTGCCCTGTGTGTGGGGCGAACGAACGCCCACTTCCTGTCCCAGCACTGACAAGACGCTCACTTCCACAGGGGAGCAAGGATTACCAAACCCCCTCTGCTCGCTCACCAGATTCTGCCAGAGAAATAAGCAACCACGTCTATGAAAACAAGCCCAAAAGAAGCGACCTCACCTCAGGCAACATGAGAACCCGTATACCCTACAAGCTCACAGATGCGACACGCTGTGAGCTTGTAGATCGGCTATTCTCAAACAAATCTTGAGGAAAAGCGAAACATTTTGAATATTTTTCGAAACATGTAACGAAACACAAATCTGGTACATAGCGGTATAGGTCCACGGAAGTCTGTTGACGAAACATATAGATGCCTTAATGGTCCACGTCACATTGATATAAACCAGTATGCGCACGCCGGTCGGCACCAAATGAACCCCACCGTTCATAGGATGCAATGGATGGCACTCGTGTTTAAAAATGCATTCCATCAAACTTTCAGATGCTGTTTTTCTCCCAGTGTGGAGGAAGAATGCGTAGGATTTTTACTGTAAATTCTCACTCTTGAAATATATAATCCTTAGTTTCTGTTCATTGTAAACAATAATAGCGATTCAAAACAGTTGTCCTTCAAACCCCTCCTCTATTCACCGTCATCAGAACAGAGGGAGCGCTCCTCATGATCACCCACCCGATCCACTGGATCACAAGCGTCTACAGCTCTCCCAGCTGCAGTCCATGAAGCCTAATTTATGCTCCGTCCTGCGACGGTGTCGCGCGCAGACCTCCAAGCTCAGAAGGGTTGCATTGGTGACGCGATGTGAGTTTGTATATCAGCTACTCTTGACGCGGAACACCGTTGCGCAATTAAGTATATATGTCTCGATAAGGGCGCTCCCATGGGAGCACCTCACTAGCACACAAGAGGAGGTTGAATAACCAGTGCTCCCCAAAACAACAGGTTTGGGGATCTGTTGGGAATTGATTACATGATACAGTCAGCTGTGCATTCAGTCTCAATGTTTGTAAACAAATAATTGGCCTATTAATGTTGGAGTCCTTGACATTAAAAAGTTTGTTTAAACAACATTAGGAAACCCAAACCCAAATAAGCAGCTACACTACAAACAAGCCCCCAAAAATGCAACCCGCAACTACCAATATTTAAGCAACAAACAAGCGTCACAAGGGGGGGGGGAAGTGGGACTGAGTTACTAGGGCCCAAGGTGGAGGGGCCTGAAATTATTTTATACATTAGCTATTGAAAAATAGCAGATATACAAGCTCACAGATATACAAGCTTGTAGATCTGCTATTTTAGGAAAAGTCATGAAAATGTGTGCAAATCTTTGAATTCTGGGGGGGGGGTCCCTGGAACTAAACATAAAGATGGGGGTCCGTGGCCAAATACATATCATTTTGGGGGTCCTTCACATGAAAAAGTTTGAGCACCACTGACATAGAAACATAGTCTTTTTCAAAAAACCTTAGAAGGATTGGAAATATTCAAAGACTATTTCCACGATTTTTCAAAAATAGCAGATCTACAAGCTCACTGTGAGCCGAGTGCCGCGCTGCGAGCTTGTAGATCTGCTATTTTTCAATAGTTAAAGTACCCAGGGCTCAGAATTTGGTGCAACACCCCTGCACACACGTGCAAAACAACATGCACGCCTACAGCTGGACAGTGTAAAAGCTGTGTGTTGTGCGTTGCAGTGTGGCTGACGGATAGATGAGGCGCTGATTGACCCTGCCCTGTGTGTGGGGCGAACGAACGCCCACTTCCTGTCCCAGCACTGACAAGACGCTCACTTCCACAGGGGAGCAAGGATTACCAAACCCCCTCTGCTCGCTCACCAGATTCTGCCAGAGAAATAAGCAACCACGTCTATGAAAACAAGCCCAAAAGAAGCGACCTCACCTCAGGCAACATGAGAACCCGTATACCCTACAAGCTCACAGATGCGACACGCTGTGAGCTTGTAGATCGGCTATTCTCAAACAAATCTTGAGGAAAAGTGAAACATTTCGAATATTTTTCGAAACATGTAATGAAACACAAATCTGGTACATAGCGGTATAGGTCCACGGAAGTCCGTTGACGAAACATATAGATGCCTTAATGGTCCACGTCACATTGATATAAACCAGTATGCGCACGCCGGTCGGCACCAAATGAACCCCACCGTTCATAGGATGCAATGGATGGCACTCGTGTTTAAAAATGCATTCCATCAAACTTTCAGATGCCGTTTTTCTCCCAGTGTGGAGGAAGAATGCGTAGGATTTTTACTGTAAATTCTCACTCTTGAAATATATAATCCTTAGTTTCTGTTGATTGTAAACAATAATAGCGATTCAAAACAGTTGTCCTTCAAACCCCACCTCTATTCACCGTCATCAGAACAGAGGGAGCGCTCCTCATGATCACCCACCCGATCCACTGGATCACAAGCGTCTACAGCTCTCCCAGCTGCAGTCCATGAAGCCTAATTTATGCTCCGTCCTGCGACGGTGTCGCGCGCAGACCTCCAAGCTCAGAAGAGTTGCATTGGTGACGCGATGTGAGTTTGTATATCAGCTACTCTTGACGCGGAACACCGTTGCGCAATGAAGTATATATGTCTCGATAAGGGCGCTCCCATGGGAGCACCTCACTAGCACACAAGAGGAGGTTGAATAACCAGTGCTCCCCAAAACAACAGGTTTGGGGATCTGTTGGGAATTGATTACATGATACAGTCAGCTGTGCATTCAGTCTCAATGTTTGTAAACAAATAATTGGCCTATTAATGTTGGAGTCCTTGACATTAAAAAAGTTTGTTTAAACAACATTAGGAAACCCAAACCCAAATAAGCAGCTACACTACAAACAAGCCCCCAAAAATGCAACCCGCAACTACCAATATTTAAGCAACAAACAAGCCAAAAGTAGCTTATAATAAGCAGACATGGCAACATTGTCACTCACTCACTCGCTCGCTCGCTCCCTCGCTCGCTCGCTCGCTCCCTACTCCCTACTGTCCTATTAAAAAGGCATAAAAGCCGAAAAACAAATCTTTAAAAACATTATTAAAAATACTTTTCATGTTATAGTGCCTTTAAACACATTCTGCTTCATCATTACATCTCAATATGCCTCACTACAGTAGGGCTGCAAGCGAACTTTCGGGGATTCGAACGTTCGTTCGTTACGTTGGCAATCGAAGTTCTAAATTAATGGGTTCAGGTTTTTTTCTTTTTTTTATACGAAAAATAATTATCAGAATGTGATAGGCCTATTCAGAATATCACAGTAGTAGAGATAGCCAAATACAAAATAAGTTTGGCCTAACAGTAATCACTAACAGTTAATGGTGACCGTTAAAGTAGTTTTAAAATGCGCCAGAACAGCTTGGAGCGATCAAGGACCGTCCTCCGCTCCAATTCCGCTCCTGTTGGGGCCGCGAACCAGCCTCGCTGACACACGCTTGATGACAGTGAGAGTGAGAGCACTCTGAGCTGGGCAGAGACTGGCTTGTTTGTGCTCTGAACAGCGAACACCAAAAGATTAAACATTCTTTCTCCTAAGCATGAGCAAAGATGGATTTCATTGAAAACCCCTAAAGGATCTATAATGCAATTTCTGAGGTTGTTAAATCGATTCCAGTTCAGCCTGAACGCGACGCTCTCCGACGCAGTCACCAAGTCTAATCATCATCCGTGCAACTCCGCCATACATTGAGCCTGTTCGTCAACAAACAGCGCAACATTTTCTCAGATTGGATTGGATTTTCCAAGTGTTAACCTACGTTTTAACACATGGGATGCTAAGGTTTATAAAATGTCTAGCTGTTCACTCACGCTTTATTTTGAAGAGCCTCGGAAGCTTCGTGCGTGTGCACGTGGGTGTCCACTGACGATTGAGGAAGAAAATCCATTTGTTTACAAACGCTCGCGAAACTAAAATCCAAACCGCGGCCGACCATCGCGGTAAAGTGTTTACCGTGAAAACAATCAGATCTCTGCTTCCCTGGCGTTCTTTTCACCTCATTCATAGATAAAGCTCTTTTTATGTTTGAGCCTAGAATGGAAATCAATGCAACCAGTTCGTGCCATTTTCTCTCTCTCTCTCTGAGCTACGGGGTGACGTATGGACTAGGGTCATTCACAGGGCATGCAGCTGCACGTAGAGCTGTACTAGTTAACCCCTTGTTGTCTGTTCAGGAACGAGACAACTCTTTTGGCAGGGTGACCCCTAGTGGCCTTAACTCGTTACTGAACAAGTTTGGCACCCAAGTTGTTAATGCGGTCACACATCAACGCGTTTTCAATCGATAAAACAGGGCATTTAACACATTTCCTATACTGTTTTAGCTGGTTAAAGGTACAGTACGTTCGATGGTTCGATGGTCTGATTGTTCGATTTTTATTCAATTAATTAAAAATCGAAGGTTCGATGGTCCGTTCGGAAAATCCCCCCCGAAGTTCGAATCCCTAAAACAGGGCTAGATTACAGCCCTACACTGCAGTCTCTTTTTCTTTCCATACTCGGCACTCGACCTCGCAGGCCTTTCTGGTTTGTAATGCAGTGCCAGGTTACTGTATAGGCACATCTGTATCGCAACGCCCAGTCGCTCATGTTTTAAGGCATCCATAAAAAGAGAGTGCTTTGAAACCGAGACCTACAGCATTGAGACCCCTCCCACCCACCCAGCCACCCAGCCAGGAGAACTGTAGTAATTACCTTATACTTTCAGATGCTTGCATTGGTTGACTTGTGTGAGCTGGCACGAGGCAGTGCCTAGCAGTGGTGGAAAAAGTACTCACATTTTAAGTAACAGTCCAGAATTCAAAATTATTGGTTTAAAAATGTACTGTACTTAAAGTACCAAAAGTAAAAGTACTCATGCAGAATGTCCCATTTCAAGTTTTCAAATGTTTAAAAATCTTTTGAAAATAGCAGTTCTACAAGCTCACAATGCGACACATTGTGAGCCTCTAGATATGCTATTTTCTAATGTCCAAAATGTACTGTATATAGGGTTTAAGTGGTTAATGCATGTTTTGTAATAATAATAAAAATCTACTAACAAGTAGTTTTCAAATAATTGTAGTGGACTAAAAGTACAATATTGGCCTCTGAGATGTAGTGGAGTAGAAGTAAAAGTACCTCAAAATTGTACTTAAGTACAGTAACACACGCCATGGAAGGAAAGAATATTGCTGATTGAATGTTACTGCGTGCAGGGACTAGGTGACCGGTAGGGGGGCTAAGATGTTAATTGAATTTGATGTGGTGATGGGACTTTTATAGCCTTGACCTGGTGAAGACCCAGTGGTGCATCGGGGTTTGTGGATCTCATGTTACCCTCCCCCAACCTGCACTTGGCCTTGGGTTTCATAGACCTCAGGTCACCCCCCTATCCTCCACAATGACCCCGGTGGAACATACTTCACCCACTGACCCCCCACTAAACCCCTGGCACACAGCCTGACCCGTTTAAATAATCATAATCTCTGTTGAGAAGGAGGTGAGAATAGATATTTATGTTTTGAACTCGCTAACATTAACCTCCCTAACGGTCGCTTTCATCGACTGAGAACCGGGGTCATCTGTAGGTTCTTGCCAGGTGCTTTCCGCTGATGTAATCACTTCCGTCAGTTTTGGGCCTAAACAAATTTCAAATGTTATCTTCACAATTGACGTAGGGATAGGTCACGAAGGGTACGGTCACATGCCTGTAGGGGAGTGACCATCGCCTGCTGTGGCAAAATGTATAGCTTGTCATTCTAAATGCACTGCAGTGGTGGAAAAAGTACTAAAATGTTACTTAAGTAAAAGTATCAATACTTTAATGTAGGAATACAAACAAAAAAAAGTGTTATCCCACGATTAACGATTGTATACCATTTTTCACCCAGTGCCAATTGTCTAATGTAATGTAATCCTCACTCTGCCAACCTGGGGAGAGCAACGGACTGACCTCATGCTTCCTTCTATGCATGAGGAGTCCAAGCCGCTTCTTTTCACCTGACAGGGGGGAGTTTCCCCAGCTGGACATAACGCGTGGAAGGAACACATTATTCCAACCAGTTCCTCTCCCCTCCATTAGGCGCCCTGGCTGGCCAGGGGGAGGCAGTATAGAGACCAGGATTACTGCATGTTTTTTGTGAGGGTACCTACCCTAGGAGATACTGGGAGAACATGCAAACTCCACGCAGAAAGGCCCTTTTGGGGTATGGGCACTGATGGTGCGGAGGAGAGAACACGCCCCCAGCGCCCACAGTGGTAATCGAACCCAGGACCTTCAGCTGTGAGGCGACAGCGCTACTGACTGCGCCACCGTGCCCACTGTGTTTTGTAATATTATAACTTATATCTGCAAAGTAACTTCTGATGTTCTCAATATTTCCTGTCCTCCTCCTTGTCGTTTCCCTTCTCCCTCTCCTCTTGACGTTCTCCTCATCAGAACTGCATGCTGCTGGGAGGTAGAAAGAACACAGACGTTCCACTGGAAGGTTACCTGGTCGCACCCATTCAAAGGATATGCAAGTACCCATTGCTGCTCAGGGTGAGTATGGCCTTGTGTGCATTCTAAACTCTGTATTGTGAGGACACCACACCCATGTGCCGCCTCGGCAGGGAGACGTCCACCCTTCACTTCACCCACCGCCGCTGCCTAGTCATTAGCAAAGGGCCGCTCCGTCCTGTTCATATCAACCTCTCCTTCCCTAATGAAACACTGGGCTCATATTCCAACACATCTCCGCTGTGGTTCCTCCAGCAGAATCGCATAGTTAGAATAACACGGGGTCTATCATCACCTCTCCTTCCCCGAGCTTAGTCCCAGCTTAAACACAGTGTACTCTCTCTCTCTCATACCCGCACATTGCCTCGTTGATGTCTGACCCCTCCACCCCAACGAAATATGCGATAAAGCGCTTATTTGTGTTGGTGATCTGAGCTGTCCCATCCCATCCATCTCGTTTAGATCTATTAATTCACACGGCCATAATCTAAACAGCTGGCTGCACGGGCACAGGGATGTAATAACAGTAATGAGAGGACTCGGGGAGGAGTAATCTGATGCTCTGCCGTTTAGAAGACTTGCAGCTGGAACTGCCAGGGCCGTCATTCCTCCTCCCTGTAAAATACCGCAGATTGCCATCGGTGGCTGCAGAAACATCCAGAACAATGTAAATCTGCCCTATAGTAACTGACATGCTGAACGCCAGTGTTTAGACTGCAGTCCCAGAGATTGCCATCGTTCTCGCTGGACCGCGGCGTGCAGTAGCCGGGCTTTGTACACAGCCAGATTCTATGAGCTGTAAACTCAGAAACCACTGCGAGATGAGAAGCAGAGATGTCGGAAAGGCAAAGGTAGCGCGGACTTGAAATGGAAGCAAATTATATGTTTTTCTTTCAAAAGAAAGCTATGACAGTCACAAATGGTGCAGAGCTAAACCTTTCCTGTATTTTGAATTATGTCATTTAAATGGTATAGGCATGGCTCGGCAGGTGGAGTAGGGCACACGGATGTACAGTACATGTGATCTGGTCTTACAGTACACATTTTAATGTGCTTGCGTGCGTGCGTGCGTGTGTGCGTGCGTGCGTGCGTGCGTGTGCACAGCCTCTATGCTTCCTCTGATTTTGATATAGTGATATGTCATGTAGGCCAGTGGTTGTGTGTATTTGTCATGAACAAATTGCTTATTTGCTCTGTCTGTGGACATAAATTAATCAATCTGAACGTGTCCTTTCTGTGTGTGTGTGTGTGTGTGTGTGTGTGTGTGTGTGTGTGTGTGTGTTCAGGAGTTGCTGAAGAGGACGCCCAAGAAGCACAATGACTTTGGGTTGGTGCAGGAGTCTCTGCAGGTGATGAAGGCTGTGTGCTCCAACATGAATGAAGCCAAGAGACAGATGGAAAAGCTGGAGGTTCTGGAGGAGTGGCAGTCTCACATTGAGGGCTGGGAGGTGAGAAACCCCAACAGAATACTCAAATCTAAAAGCGGCTAGTTTCATATTTCTCATTGACACGTCAGGTCGCATTCGGTCCGCGCTATTAAGGTAAGGGGGCCTGCTGTCTGCGATTGCTCAGAAAAGTACTTTTAACTAAACCCTATATATGGACCGGGGTCCTCCAGGGGTCTGTACTTGGCCCCCACATTGTTTTCCCTCTGCACCAAATCTCTTCCTCGGAAATAGCAGATCTACAAGCTCCCAATTACATTTCCATTAAATGTTCAGATATTTTCTGGCTGGCCAGGGGGAGGCAGTATAGAGTTCAAGAGGGGAGCACGCACATCCAAAAAAAAGTAGTACCAGGTGCTGGGCAAAAAAATACATACATGGAAGGAGAGGAATGTCCGCACACTGGAATAGGAGCTCCCACGAGTAGTTTATTCAAATATTCAGCATGACAACGTTTCGACCCCTCATGGGATCTTCATCAGGTCTAGTGAAGGACTGAGTAGGCTAGCCAGTTAAATAACCAGAAAGAGGACACATTAGTGACATGCGCGACAGCTGGGGTGATCAACTTAAAGACACACCCACCAAGATCTGTATAACAGTTAACAGTGTTAGGGTGTGTCTTTAAGTTGATCACCCCAGCTGTCGCGCATGTCACTAATGTGTCCTCTTTCTGGTTATTTAACTGGCTAGCCTACTCAGTCCTTCACTAGACCTGATGAAGATCCCATGAGGGGTCGAAACGTTGTCATGCTGAATATTTGAATAAACTACTCGTGGGAGCTCCTATTCCAGTGTGCGGACATTCCTCTCCTTCCATGGAGGCAGTATAGAGACCAGAAATACTGCATGTTAGCCAAACTAGTCCTGTGCCCGGGGGTTGTGCGCGTGTGCACAGTATCTAAGGGATTGAATGAAGGAGTCTCAGACGTAATGTTGGAGTGCCCATTGGGCAGATATTTATGCCCATACATGTTGTTCCATGTCCTGGCCAGTCTTTGATGTCAGTATATGACGTCAGAGTAGCATGCAGACAGACAGTTACCATGGCGGCGAAACTGTGTAGTATCAGTGATGTCAGAATGCAGATGGTCAGACGGACGGACAGATATTCGCTAAATTAATAGTTAGATATTCACTTTTTGACATGCCCAGAATAGGGATGCTAGTAGATTAAGCAGTTGAACTGCCCTTACTTTCAATGGCGGTATTGGCTATATTAAGGTGACACGTAATTGATCTGAACTGTAAATTCCGCAAAGAGGCAATCTCCTTCAAGCCACATTCGACTCTGCGATCTAAGGATAATTGATACACAGCGTTTAGTTAAAATCCTAAGCTATTAAAGTGAGCTGATGTGCTATAGTGTCCAGATGGCCTTGCTGTAGGGTTTTATAGCCCTTGTAACTCACACTGCAGAGCTTAAATCATGACTTATTGAGAGCCACTCAGCCTATAGTGCTAGCAATTGAACTAGAATGCGCGGTGGTGTGACTATTCTTTTTTCGCAGCTGCTTTAAGCTTTCTCATGCACTCTGGGAACAATGACTTGTATTCACCATTCTCAAATTCTTTCTGCCAGGATGAGCTTATAGTTAAGGCGGATCTCGCTTTTTGGTGACTTGTCCAATCATCACCAGGTAGATCACTGCCATGGGGGTTTGAGGTAATCAGATTATAATTCCACCCCCCCTGTGCTAGTTCTTCCTTAATAAGGGATCAATAGGCGTAGTTTGTGGCAGCGGTGGTAATACAATGGTGGTAATTGTAAGGGTTCTGGGGGATGCTTACGTAATTGACCTGGCCCTCAAGCAGAGTGCGCCTGAAGGCTTCCCTGACCCATGCACACAAGACAATCTGATTATAGAGAGTCTGGTGATTAACGCTGGTTACTACGAAAATGGATTCATACAAGAGGAGTAAGTGGATTCTTAAGAGTCTGTGACTCTTCAAGGAAAACCTCACAAAACGGCTTTTGATTAAAAAGCATTTGCTGCTGTGATCAAACAGAAACGCAGCGTTTCAAGTTGAATCTGTGCTTTGTTGCCCTCAGATATGGATATGATAAAGTATGACAGAGCATGCAAAGACCTCCTCGCGTGTGACTCATGTGACTGAGACGGTCCTGTTTCTGTGTGTGTGTGTGTGTGTGTGTGTGTGTGTGTGTGCGTGTGTGCGTGTTTGTTCTATAGGTCTAATGTGACAACAGAGAGCATGTTGTTGTACTGCAGCACATTTACGAAATCTCTCTGCCAGAGTTTTTGGTTCACATTAGCCACTTCAACCCTACACTGTTGAGTGTTGTCTGATGATACTCATGCTTTTATGAATGCAGACAGGATATTGGAATTGAAAACCTTCCACAACGTTACACCCATGTGACGTGACGTGACGGAGTTTGCGACGTCGCGCCGCTGCCGCTCACATCAGCTTTAAAGAGGTCCCAAACCCCTCATTATAACATGAGCACAAAGCATCCGACTCTCAACCCCAGTGTCTCGGTTACAAATCCCACTCAGATTGTAATGCATTGATCTAATCTAAAATGTATTGAGAATTATTTTTGTTAGGTTTAGGCATAGATATAGTTTACGTTTCCCCCAGCGAAGCAGACCACTTGGCTCCCTTGGTGAGAACAGGCCCCAAAATATTAAGTTAGGAAGTATGTGAAAAGAGGGGAGAAAACAGGGAGTAAAGAGAGCTTTAACCAGTTGGGTAGGGGTCGCCAACAACTGGCCACTGACTGTTGCGACGTCACCACCATTGCGACGGGACGGGCGTCATGTCGCTGAGCGATCTCGGCCCCTCTCTCAAGGCTCTTTAGAAAAAAGGAAGAAAGGATGTTTCTGACACATTAAGAAAGAGCCCTGAAAACATTGAACATGAGAAGCACGCACGTACGCACGCACGCACACACACACACACACACACACACACACACACACACACACACACACACACACACACACACACACACACACACACGTATTCCAAGAGGGCTAAGAATAGTGTGATGTATTAGAATGTGCATTTGGGTGGGGTGCCTTGACATTTTGCTCAGTACTGTCTTGGCCTAAGCAGCTCTCTGCGGTTTCCCTCAGCACTTTTTTTTTATTAATTATAAACATTAGCTCATTCTGGCGTGGGACACATTCACTGCTTGCCTGCCAGGTTCTGCATCTCTCACTGGGGATGAAACTAAAGAGAAAAGAGGAAAAAAAAGGAAAACGGGAGGATGGATGTCGGTGTCTTTCTGTGTTTCTGTGTGGGTGTTTGAGGAATGGGCGCTGGGAGCACGAAAGGAGTGCATGAGAGAACCTCTGTTTTTTACATTCTTGTTCCTCCGCCTGGGCCGATAGCTTGTTAGCGCTGACCCCCTGCACAGCTGTGTGCCCTCGAGGTGTCGTGGCAGGTTTTTACACAGGGTGATGGCCTGTCGTCCCCATGGTGACAGCTGCCAAGTGCTCGCCACAGAAACAATTGCCAGTTTGGTTCTCATTTCAAGTGCCTGCGTTGTGTCACTGCGCACCAAAGAAATAATGTTGAAAAACTCAAACGCTGAGGCTGACATGCTGTTCCTGTTCTTTAGTCTAGTTGATATTCTCCAAGTCTGCTTCGGTTGAGGAGGAGTTTGCTTGAATTGGCTAGACAAAGTTCCCTTTGGCTTGTTGAGTTGTTGTTGTTATCTCTCCAGCTAATTGACAAATGGCCTCTTAAGGTTCCAGACTAGAGTATACAACATAAAAGTCAAGATATGGTGCCCACCCTTCCTCTGATTCTATTATGTCTGGCAGCCCTTTGACAGGTAACATTAAATACGGTAAGTCATTGCCTCACCAGAATGACTGATGATGAAAATGTATAGACCTATATATTATAGACCTATATTATATAGAGTATGTGGGTCGAAACACCACTGACTAACATCTCTGTAGAACTTTATCCTGAACCAAGGATGTGAAAGAAATAGGAGGTGAAGAGTCAGAAAGGTTACGAGGAGAGGGTAAAGATGGAGAGAAGCGAAAAGGAGAGCACTGTGAAGTCAGTGTAGTGTTTCATTAAAAGCGGATAGGCCTGCGCCCAAATAGGTGTAAGCGGAGCAAGGGGGTTCTGTTAAAATGATAAAGAGGAAGTGTCTGTTCTCCCGTAGAGGAAGTGCAGGTCTTTTCGTCTGGCCCAGTGGGGACACTGCTGCTGGCCTCTGAAAGTGACCGCGGCAACCCGGCCCTAACCATGTTTCTGGTGTGCAGTTCTGTGCACACATTCACTGGCTGCAATTACATTAACATCTGGACAAGGGCTGGGGACTAAAGCAGACCTGAGACAGAGAGAGGGGGAGAGGGGGGGGGGGTGCAAAAAAAGGAGTAGAGGAACCATCTCGAGGGAGGTGGAGAGTTTGAAAGATAGAAGGGCGGAGGAGGAAGGGGAAAAAAAGAGCTGATGTGGCACCAGCAGAGGAAGGGAGGTGGAAGAGAGCAGCGAGGGTGAAGAAAGGGAGAAGGAAAAAGCGAGCAAGGTTTTGGCCTGCCGGTGTCTCTAGCAGGAGGAAATGCTTAGCACATTTTCCTGCTCCGCGCGCATGGGGGGTTATTTTTAGCCCTGACCGGGGCTCATCAAACATGCCGCATGAGTTTACCAAAAGCAGACAAGGTAAAACGCTGGGCAGTTTATCACTTGCGGCGGGAGAATTCTTACCAATGTGGTGACCAGACGCAGAGCCACAATGCAGCACGGCTTCAGCTGCACGGGATGTTATTCTATAGAAGCTAGAAATGGCCACGTCTTTTTAAAAGTCCCTGAGCAATCTTCTGAGAGGAAGTAGGGTGTGTTTTCACAGACCCCAAGGAGAGGCAGCAGGAAAGGCAGGGCTTGGGAACCCCCGCGCCCCCAACACACACGCACGCACGCACGTACGCACACACGCACGCACGCACGCACGCACGCACGCACGCACGCACGCACGTACGCACGCACGCACGCACGCACGTACGCACGCACACACACACACACACACACACACACACACACACACACACACACACACACACACACACACACACACTGCCTGAGGACTACTGGTTTAGTGTAGAAGCATTTTTACCATGATGCTCTGAGTTCTAAAGACACCTCAGTCTCTGAATCGAGTGCATCTCTCCACTCCGACATGTCTCCATTCCGACACTAACCCTATCTCTAACCCTAAACCTTAAGCCCATGGGAGTGTCGCCACTCCGACAATAAGAAGTCAATTTCGGAGTGGCGACATGTCGGAATGGAGAGAGCCTCCCCTCTGAATCAATGCTTGCGTCAAAGTGTCTTATGCACAGTTTTTTTTTTTGCTTTTAATCACATTTGAGTCCATGTCTTTCTATCTGATTCATGTATGTGACTTTGTTTTTGTTTATTTTCTTGTTGATGTTTTGTCTCGCTTTGTACAACACTTTGGTCAATTGCGATTGCTGTAAATGTGATTGATTGATTGATTGATTGATTGATTGATTTTATAAGGAATTGTTTTAGCCCAAAGGCTCATCCAAGTGCCCTTCAGTGCAAATAAATGTGGATGTTCTTGTTTCAATTAACAACTGTGTCAACGAAATGTCAATACTTTGACCACCTGTATGCCTGTCTGTCTGTTCTCATCTGTACTGGACTGTACTGTACTGCAGTGTTTCTCAACCTTTTCAGGCCGCAGCCCCCAAAAGAATCATATTTTAACTGGGGACCCCCCCCCCCCACCCGGATGAGCACTAAGAGTTGAGGCATTACATGGTTCTATTGTGAAAATAGCAGATCGCGTTGTGAGGCGTTGTGAGCATTATACATCGGCTAATTTCCAAATTTCTGCCTCTAATATTTGACAATTTGGCTAATGTTTAATTTGTCATTATAGAAGTGTTTAACGGTCCATGATGAAGGTGGTGCCATGATTTTTTTCCCCCTCTAAAACATGATTATCAGGTATTATCATTATACTAGGAGGAAGATTTTTTCCAAAAAAGTATACAGAAAGAGTTAAAATTGGGTTTTTATGTGGCCACACCCCCAGTTCATTAAGTATGCATGGATGTCATGGTGGCGACCGAGTATTTCCCGGTGAATCTGTGCGCAAAGGTGGGGGCCGATGGGCAAGGAGGGTTGCAAGCTTATGAGAAACAACTAAAATAAGACCTTAAAACCTGGCGAAAACAGTTGCGTGCATTAGCGGAGGATGACGATAAAGGAAATCATTTAATGGAAAACATTAAATTAACTTCTGAAAAGCATACACGGCCTTAAAACATGGCAAAAACAGTTGCGTGCATTAGCGCAAGATTAGATGAGGATAAAGGAAATCATTAAATGGAAAACATTAAATTAACTTCTGAAAAGGCTTCACCCACCTCGAGTCTATAGCCTACTAAAAACTAGTGAACCGCGATCTTGCCACACGTGAATAATTGTGGTTGTAAACAATAACACAGACAATATAAATCCTTGTTGTGGGAAGAAAGGATATCATCATGGCCCCAAATAACTTTTAAATATTGGCGACGAGTCTCTTACTAAATCGGCAAGATTACATTACATAACATAATACATAAAAGCTAAGCTATATAACCTCTCCATCATCAGCAATAGTCAGTGGTTCGTGTCCCCCACACACTCCCAAGCCCCCACCGTTGCGCACAGATTCACCGGGAAATACTCGGTCGCGTCATGGTGGGTGGTGACCCAGCTAAGTTAGCCACACCCCACAGTGTTGGGTGAATGGTAATTAGGGGAGGAGTTGATTCTGTGATGTAATTGTATCTGTGTTTTTTAACTGACACTTTTGACCACAAGGTGGCAGCCTCCAAGAGAAAACAAACAAATACCAAGAGAATACATAATTGCTCATAAAAACCACACCAGGGGGTCTAATGAAGTACTTTCAACCTCCTAGACACATGAAAAACAGAAAAAGTACAAAACTATGGCACCACCTCTTTAAATTGTCACTTTAGAAATGTGCAGATACACACTTAAACTTTATGTTGGTTTGTTTACTATGTTGGTTTGTTTACTGTTGGGTGAGAAAACAATGTTGCACATTAAGTTAATCATCTGGGGACCCCCCACAAATAATTTGGGGACCCCCCTGGGGGTCCCGACCCACAGGTTGAGAACCACTACTGTACTGTACTGTACTGTACTGTACTGTACTGTACTGTACTGTACTGTACTGTACTGTACTGTACCAACATGTCCTGTAACAACGTGTGGTATTTGTAGTACACCGTTCTCCTGTGTATGTTCATCTGTGTGTTTGTCTTCCTGTCTAAATCCAGGGCTCCAACATCACAGACACGTGCACGGAAATGCTGACGCAGGGCGTCCTGCTGAAAATCTCTGCTGGAAACATACAGGAGAGGGTCTTCTTCCTGTTCGACAACCTCCTGGTCTACTGCAAGAAGAAAAACAGGTGTCTTTGCACTTTTACTCTTCTTTTGAGGGTGGGGAAGGTGGAACAGACGAGGCATTAAACACGTATGAGAGTGTGTGTTTGAGAGTGGTCTTCAGCAGGGGGTTCGGGACCCCTAGGGGGTCCTCAGAGTTACTACAGGGGGTCCTCCAAATCTTCCAATCCTTTTTATATTAACTACTTGAGCCCTAGTGTCCATATTCTGAGAACTGTAGCCAAAAATAGCAGATCTACACGCTCACAACGCCTCGCACTGCGAGGTGTTGTGAGCTTGTTGATCGGCTATTTTCGGCAAAGAGTTTTGGTGTAGAGGGGGAAAAGAGCAGACTAAGTACAGAGTGAAAGGTCAAGTATTGACGGTTCAAGTGGTTAAATATCTGAAAACATAGATTGATATGAATCCAAAATACACTGTTGATTGTGCTGTCAAACGATGAAACTATGTTGATTGTGCTGTCAAACGATGAAACTATATGGAATCTATGAAGAGGTTGTGGGGGTCCCTGCTTCATCTCTCTCTCAACTAAGGGGTCCTTAGCCTGAAAACATTGAAGACCCCTGTCTTAGGGACAGAATAGAATGGTTTGGTGGTCCATCCTCAGAGCAAACTGCAGGCCTGTACATTGCCATTACATTACTGTCTTTATAAATAATGTAACGCTACAATACGTACAATGTAGGCTGGTAATCCCGCCTGACAGCGTGTCGCAGGTTCGAGTCCCGATCCCTACGATCTTTGCTGCATGTCCCCCCACCATCTCTCTCTCCGTTTCCTGTCAACCTACTGTATACCAACCAAAAGGACATAAAAAGCCCCCCAAAATATCTTAAAAAATAAAAATAAATTGGGATTAAAAAGAAAACACGGGAGAGCCCATTTTGACACTCTCAGAGCTGATTTAGCTCTATGCGGTTATTTTAGGCGCCGATCGAAACCACCTTCTGAAACGCATGTAGCTTGTCTTTACATTACACTTACCATCAGCCTAATGGGATTCTATAATTGAACAAATGACATTGGCTTGGATAGAGGCACAAGATGCACAGTCAGGGAACGCTGACCCGTGACCAGTGGTGTAAAGTAACTTAAGTACATTTACTCAAGTACTGTACTTACGTTTATTAGTTACTTTTACTTTACTGGAGTATTTCCAATTTTCACTACATCTCAGAGGCAAATTATGTTTCTTTTACTCCACTACAATTTTTTGATAACTTTAGTTACTAGTTACAGTACTTTGTAGATTTAGATTATTATTATTATTACAAAACATACATTACCCACTTCAACCCTATATACATTTCGGCCATTTGAAAATAGACGATATACAAGCTCACAATGCTTGTAGATCTGCTATTTTCAAAAGATTTAGACATGGACATAGACATTTTATACATTCTGCATAATGAGTACTTTCTACTTGGTACTTTAAATACATTTGGTGCCAGTACTTTTGTACTTTTACTCAAGTACATTTTGAATTCCAGACTTTACAGAGTACTACCAACAGAGCATTTCTTTGTTGCAACATTGATAATTTAAACTTAAGTAAAACCTTTGAGTACTTTTTCCACCACTGCCGACGACCATTTATCCAAATAAGGTGATCTACTGTATTTAAACTGGAAACTAAACTATGCTAGATACTATGCTATCTGTGCCATCTGTGTTAGTGCAGAAAGCACTGCAGCAGCATGCAGGGGTGTCACAAAGGGGGGGGGGGGGGGAGTGGGACTGAGTTACTATGGCCCAAGGTGGAGGAGCCTGGAATTATTTTTTACTTTAGCTATTGAAAAATAGCAGATATACAAGCTTGTACGAGCTTGTAGATCTGCTATTTCTGAAAAGTCGTGAAAATGTGTGCAAATCTTTGAATATGTACTTTTTAAGCGAACATTTGTAACTCAAAGTTTGGAACAAAATATTTTGAGATGGGGGTCCGTGGCCAAATACGTATAATTTTGGGGGTCCTTCACGTGAAAAAGTTTGAGCACCTCTGTCAAAAAACCTTAGAAGGATTTGAAATATTCAAAGACTTGCACACATTTTCACGATTTTTCTAAAATAGCAGATCTACAAGCTCGCTGCGAGCTTGTATATCTGCTATTTTTCAATAGTTAAAGCACAAAATGTGAGTGAATCCTTGTACTCAGGGCCCAGAATTTGGTGCGACACCCCTGCACCCACCACTGCTACCCAAGGTGCCAAGCTGATTTGATCTGCTTGACGGGGAACGCAGTGTGTTCATAAAACAGTAAAATTATGTCCCGGAGATGGGCATACAAATCTATTCATTCACCACCTCAAATCAAACAAAACACGTAACATGCTGGGGAAATGGCCTGAATTCTAATCGCGGTGAGAGCGAAGGGAAAAAACTTGGTGGGATAGGTTGCTAAAAGTTGTGGTCTGTGTGTTCCTTGTGAATGCAGGCGCTTAAAAAACAGCAAGGCTGCAACCGAGGGCCCCCGGTACCTGTTCAGAGGCAGGATCAACACAGAGGTGATGGAGGTGGAGAACATGGATGACGGCACAGGTGGGTGATTTTGTGAGAAAATAGTTTAAATGGTAAAATCCTTTCTTTATTCAATTTTGTTTGAACCAGATTACATATGGAGCTTTCTCTCTACTTTCCTCTCTGTCAGATGACTGCTGCATGGCTGTTGACACATGCATACTTTATACACCTTTATAACAACCTACAGAGAAACATGACCTACCTACAAAGCTATTTTCCCTGTAGATACTTAACTGTGGCGGTGGAGTTGCTCGAGACACCACTGCCTGGTACTTTGGTGGACTGTAGCTGCTGTGTGTCTTGGCCTCGCGTAGCCAATGATTATGCTTTATATTTGTAGAAGCCATCATTTCCTCCCCAGTCGGCTGAGATGGGAAGTAATATCGGGTGTTTTTCGGTGAGAGATGGATGGGTTTGGGTCAGAGGGAGCGGATAAACACGGCAGGCGGCGGTGAAGTAACTCGTGGGTGTTCCGCTTCGCAGACGGGAGATCTCAATCTGGAGCACCGGGCGACAGGGGTGTTTTAGCTCGAATTACAACATAATGAAAGCACTAGGTCCTTTTTGTATTTATTTTTCCCCCCCTTTCCTAGGCACACTGTCAGCGTCTTGAGGTTGAAACTGTGCCCGCGGAAGGGAAGGCACACGTCGAATCACGCCAGGCGATACCACGGAAAAGACACGGCGCTGTGCTTTGTTCAATAATATGAACTGATTGCAATTGATGATTTTAATGGTTGAGTTTATTTGCTTTTTTTTTGGTGACTTCGGAAACCGCAGAGGTCGAGCGGGCCCGACCGGGGAAGCTTTCTCCTGTGATGAAAATAATGAGCACACATGCACGCACACACTCACACTCACACTCACACTCACATTCATGCACGCACACGCGCACGCACGCACACACACACACACACACACACACACACACACACACACACACACACACACACAGCGAGGGCATGTGCGTAAAGTACCTCCTCGCCTTTGTTCGTTTATTTTCATTTGTTTTGATGTTCGTAACATTTCTGTTTTAAGTGTAGAGTCAATAGCACCTGTCGGCTTTTGGGAAGGGCCCTGGTGCTAAATAAAGCTGATGGATGCTCTTCTCTCTCCATTTGTGTCCAGTCATTTATCTCATTACGGGGGAGGAGTGATAATCGATGTGGCACTCGAATGGAGAAGGCTCCAGTGGCAGAATTACAGCTTTGTTTGGCTCCTATCAGTAGATGAGAGTCTATAGGGCATGAATGTGCACCCCTGTGGGGCACATTACTCCGAGTAATGTGTGGTGTTCATTATGAAAGCTTTTTGGGCGCTCAGAAAGACTGCGGCACACAGCGCTGTATGACACAATCTGTACACAGTAAAATCCTGAGTGTTACCTCCCTGAAATCACATAAAACTGCGTTTTACTAAATTATATAGAAACAACATTTCATAGAGTTTCTGTTCTATTGTGTCCCCTTTAGTGTTGCTGTCACAGACGGTAATGAGTGGGTTCTGTCTTCTCTGAACCAACTCACTGGGGTCCTGCCTCTTGTTAGATGCATGTTTCATGTGGCAATGCTAATTTCTTCCTCAGCTCAAGTCTGTTTACAATGTCCTCATCAGTGCAACCTCAAATTGATGGCCTGATGGCTCAAACATGAAAAATAACACCAAAATGGGATGAGTGAAAACGGTGGATTTGCATTCTGCATTGGTCCAGCCCTAGTGACGAGACGTCTTTTTAGGACACAGACGGACCCCCTCTTCTCAAGATTCCTGTCTGTGCTCTCCTCCTGTCCTGCAGCTGACTACCACAGCAGTGGAAACATTGTGAACAACGGCTGGAAGATCCACAACACGGCCAAGAACAAGTGGTTCGTCTGCATGGCCAAGACCCCGGAGGAGAAACAGGAATGGCTAGAGGCCATCTTGAAAGAGAGAGAAAGGAGGAAAAGTAAGCCATTTGGGTTTAAGGTTTCTGTTTAACCTATTTGAAAACTGGGCATTTTTGTTGTGGTTTTAATATTACAAATATTAAAACTCCCAAATGTTTAAAGGTTTAACTTTCGAAATGTTTTCTTTAAACAAGTCGTAAATGAAAGTGTAAGAGTGTGTGTGTGTGTGTGTGTGTGTGTGTGTGTGTGTGTGTGTGTGTGTGTGTGTGTGTGTGTGTGTGTGTGTGTGTGTGTGTGTGTGTGTGTGTGTGTGTGTGTGTGTGTGTGTGTGTGTGTGTGTGTGTGTGCGCGCGTGCGTGCGCGTAAGAAAGAGATTTTCATAATCCTGCACACACATTTATGAGGTGACTAATTATCCTAAGGAAGAGAAAACCTTATCAGATTGTATATTTTACCCTTGCTAGCTGCAGAATAACCTCCCATGATTGATTAACCCTACTTAAACCCATTAGAACCTATTATGATGTGGACTGGCTCTGCTAATTAGCCTGTGAGAGTAGGATGTATTAGCCTCCTTCACGTTGTAATTTATGTCACGTCCAGACAAGGAGCTGCGTTTAAAGATTAAAATGTTGGTATCCATGCTGAGAGCTTTTCTCATTTCTCTCTCTGTCTCCGTCTGTCTCTGTCTCTCTCTCTCTTTGTAGCTCTGAGGCTGGGTATGGAGCAGGATACGTGGGTCATGGTCTCGGAGAAGGGAGAGAAACTCTACCAGCTCATGACCAAGAAGGGACACCTCATCAAGGACAGGAAACGCAAGCTCACCACCTTTCCCAAGTGCTTCCTGGGAAGGTAGGCCACATGCCCTCAGCCTTGGCACTCCCGCCTTGTCCAGTGTGAAAGCGCTCTGACATCGCCCTTCTCAGCACGATGAGTCATTGTTGCTGGTAATGTCAAGCTAGATGAATGTAGTCTCTGTAGTCTTAAGTAGCCAGTCGACCAGAGATCCAAATTCAATGTAGTCGGTAAATCTGAGTGGAAACAATTCCGAATAAAATTAATAAATAATATAACCAATACAGACTTAACTTCACATTGGGATAGTGAAAGAATTTTGTTTTCCAAAGCATATGACTGTTTTCTTTGCTGTTCCAGCAATTTGAATTTACCGTAGATGTCACCGCTCACCAGACTTACTGTATTGGTAGGTGGGGATCTCTGATGTCCTGGCTCCTTGAGACTAGAGCCTCTGCCTCTGTGTTCTTAATGACGGAGGTGAGCTGGAATATGAGGATCTAATCCTTTTAGTGTAGCGGTCAGGGGTTTCATTTGCAGCCACATATTAAATTCCAGGCAGAGCCAATAGCAGCATAATACTGTACATACCTAATACCTTCAGACCAGAGCTGAATACCCGTGCATTTTGGTACTAAACTCGGGTCGCATTCCTTGGTTCATTCTTTCATTCCTTAAACAAGCGAGACATTCTAAGAGAGCCGAGGGGGAAGGACACATTAGCACTCCTCTGTTCAGGGGATCCGCCGTCGTGTATCTGCGCTCTGCAGTCAAGTCATGTGGAAATCAACTCCATGCGGATATCGCCGTGAATCTTATTTAAGGATTATTTGCTGTGGTGTCTCGGGACAGAGCGGCTCATTGAAGGCTGATCATAAATCACAGGCAGAAGTCCTTCTGTTGCCCTGCTGACCGCTTTTGCTCTGTCTCCCTCACCGTGTTAGATTAGAATAAGCCCTCCACAGAGGAATCCACCGTAGAGAGGTCATTATGCTGGAGGGCAGCTGCCTGTCTGTGTGCGTGTGTCTGTGCGTGCGTGCGTGCGTGCGCGTGTGTGAATGCCTCCATCTATCTGTCAGCCACACTGGCACATACTGTACCTTACTGTGTGTGTGTGTGTGTGTGTGTGTGTGTGTGTGTGTGTGTGTGTGTGTGTGTGTGTGTGTGTGTGTGTGTGTGTGCGTGTGTTTGTGTGGTAGACTTGTGACATGCACATGTGAACAGGTGTACTTAAAGGAGTAGTTCACCCCCAAAATGTTTTTTTTCCTATTGATTACTCACGCCATGGAGACTTGAGTTCAATAATATATATATATTTTTTCCATATCTCCATATATGGGCATAAGTGGACACAGGCAAACAGGTGGTCAAAACGGGGCCTATGACAACAGGTATAATGGGGTTTGCATTAAAGGGTGGGACATTCATTCCCTGTTTCAAATTTGGCACACGCAGTGCCCGGCCACGACCCGACGCGATACGCGATTTTCCGGAACCGGCACGAAAGGTTCGGATTCTGATGTCTGACATCAGGGTTTTCTGGAACTGGCACTGTGTCTGCAGAGATCTCCATATATGGGCATAAAATGGACGCAGACAGACAGATACAGATATCTCCATATATGGGCATAAATGGACACAGGCAGACAGATGGTTAAAACGGGACCTATGACAACAGGTATGGGGTTTGCATTACACAGACTTCGGCACGCGCGTTCCCCGCTGCAGCAGGGAGTGCCTGGCCTCGACCCGACCCGATACGCGGTTTTCTGGAACCGGCACGAAAGGTTCAGAATCTCCGTATGCAGAGCTGATGTCTGACATCAGGGTTTTCCGGAACCGGCACTGTGTCTACATAGATCTCCATATATGGGCATAAAATGGATGCAGACAGACAGATACAGATATCTCCATATATGGACATAAACGGACACAGGCAAACAGATGGTCAAAGATCTCCATATATGGGCATAAAATGGACGCAGACAAACAGATACAGATATCTCCATATATGGGCATAAATGGACACAGGCAAACAGATGGTCAAAACGGGTCCTATGACAACAGGTATAATGGGGTTTGCATTAAAGGGGGAACCAGCACTGTCTCTGCAACACAGTCGGAGGCACAGACAGATACAGAGATCTCCATAATGGGCATAAAGGGACACAGACAAACAGATACAGAAATGTCCAGAGAGGATTTTCACAGGGAGGATGGAATGTGTGTGGAAAAACATGGTATTCCTCCCAGTTCTGCTCCCTGCTGAACAGGTGCCCATGTGGTGGAAAAAGTACTCATCAAAATGTACTTGAAAATAGCCTAGGTATAAAAAAGTGGTTAATTGTTGCGACCGTAGGTCGCTACAGTATGAAAACCTTCAGCTCGTGTCTGTCTGTTCGTCCGTCCACCCGTCACTCATCTGACATCACAATGTAAATAAAAGTAACTAGTAACTAAAGTTTTCAAATAAATGTATTGGAGTAAAAGTACACTACTTGCCTCTGAGATTTAGTGAAGTCCGAGTAGAAGTAAAAGTATTGGAAATTAGAAATACTCATTTAAGTCCAAATTCCTCAAAGTTTTTAAGTACAGTAGTAAATGTACTTCACTGCAAGTGCCCCAAACAATCTGCAGGAATCGCAAGTGCAGCGACAGAGACCGCCCTCCCCAACCAGTTTCCCTCCCACTTTTCCCATTTTGTTTGTTGGAGCGCCTGGGCCAAGGAGGCATTGTTAAGGAATCAAACCCCAGTCTCTGGCGGTGGACAAAAACCCCCATCCTTGCTTAACTCCATGTTTGTGTCCTTATTTTTCGCCATTAACTCATTCTGTGCCTATCCCGAACAAGTTCGGCTTTATTTCAATCCAATACAATTTTTTTTTTATTAATTGACTTACCCTGAGCTGCTTGTAGAGTCGTGGGTGGTCCTGGCTCGTCCTACGCTAGCCAGCTAGCCATTTTACATGGTCCGACGATATATTCCATTAAAAATGGTTTAAAATACATTTTTGAGCCCCCCAATGTTCACCGAATGTTCAGCGCCGCTTCCGGAACGACGTCCAGTGTGCCTATCCCGAACATGTTCGGCTTTTTTAATGAAATGAATAAAATGATCCGAGGCCTTCTGAAGCATGGGCCTAAATTTTCAATCCAGTGTTCGAAATCCGGCCGCCCTTCGGCCGGCCGTTAGCGAGTAACGTTGCCGCGAATCGCCGCCGAATCCAATGAAAAACCACATCTTTGGAGGCCCATATCTCTGGATTGTGTTTTTAGGGATGCGGCGCGAGGTTTATTTACGGCGAAATCGCCTAAAAATGATCTTTTAAATGACAAAATGCTAATAGCAATTCTGTAGCCATTTTCATCCGGGACCTTTCCATGACGTGCACGAACGTGAGCACGCGCGTCACTGCAACGTGAGTCCCCGGATGCTAATGCGCTCGCCTATGGGAGAAAGCCTGGCATTCTTTGGCGCCATCTAGGGGCTGGCACTGGTAGGGTTAAAATAGAGCACCATCCACCTTCACTTTTTGTTTTGATTTTATCCTGCTTCTTGTGATTGGTACAAATACAAATCTGTAGCTTTTATCCCCCTTTTTATGACAGTTTCCAGGATGCTGCTTTTATCACATAAAACAATTTTTTGATGTTTAGCCATGCATATTAATAATATGAGGTTCATATCGGCCTATCGACAGTCTTCAGTTAAGCTTTTACAAAAGTGGAAGTAATTAAAAAGTTAGAATTGTGTCGGTTTATCTTCTCCTGCATGTAATCCTGTAATGGGAAACAGGGCTTGCATCATTTCAGCAGTCTATCTGAAGATGTGTGATGATTGGATGGCATGCTCGGCTAGCCTTAATCTTTGACTACGTGATACTCTGTTCCTCCGGTGCATTACCAGCCTGAACCACCTGATCCCCACCTTATCTCCACTCTGAGATAATAAAATGTTTCACTGAGCCCCAAAGCAAATTCACTATATATTTTGATGGTATATATATATACTTTAGCACTCCGCCTCTTAGTACATGGAGCCTATACAGTCTGTATCACTTCCTTAATCACTTAAACCCTATATACACTTAGCCTGATACTTCAGTCCGCACATCACCACCCCCTGTTGGTGGGTGGTGTGTAGTGTGGACTGAACCCAGAGATATTTTATTTTATTTCAAGCGCGCCTAAAGAGCGGGCGCATTGAATGGGCCAATCAGGGCTGTAGACTTGATGCACGTGGTAGGCTGCTCCGGTCCCAGCCCCCTCCCTTCGGAGCTGTTCTGCCCACGTGAGAGTCCGTAGTGGACTCTGATTGGTGCTCTTCTGCCCACGTGAGCCGCTAGTGGACTCTGATTTGTCCGTGAAAACTGTCATGGCGGAGTCAGACTCGACTCGAATTCTTTTAATAAACTGTATTATAGTGTTTCATTACGTTTTAATACCATTTTGCACTAACGTAAACATGCAGTCATATAATATGTTATGAGAAATAACGTATTTTTGCAATTTCACGCCACGTCGCCGTCGGCGACACGGGGCTGTGTGTGTGTATGTGTGTGTGTGACGTCAATAGGCTTTACCCCGCCCCCGCTGAAGTAGAATCTCCGTCCCCAGGCTCAGACTCAATCCCAAAACGAAGTGTGTGATTGAGTCTGACGCTTGCAGTCAGGCTAATATACACTTAGTTGACTGTGGTCCCCCAGGGGTCTATATACTTGGTTTGCTCCTTTTCCCCTCTACACCAAATCCTTCGCGAAAAATAGCTGCTCTACAATCTTGAGCTTGTAGATCTGCTATTTTTGCAGATCTGCTTAAGGGTTTATGTGATTAAGTTCCTTTCGGGTACTCTGCTGGTATGAATGTTGTGCTCCTTTTGACTCGCTTGTTCTGCATCCAATTACCATCATCTTTGAACACTGTGGACCTATGACTGGTTGTGAAAGCGAGAATCTAACACCATCTGATGGTGTGTGGCTGAATCAGTGTTATAAAATAAACAGCCATTTGGTTATAGCTGTGAGCGATTCCTGCCTGTTTTGGGTTGTAGCTCACTAGAGGTTCGCGGCCCTTCGGGCCGCTCACATGATCACATCTAGAGATCGCGCCTGCTTTGCAGGCGCTCACAGCTACGTTGCAGCAGTGATCCACCCACATCCATTCATCCATCCATCCACATCCATCCATCCACATCCATCCATGCACATCCATCCATCCATCCATCCATCCACACATCCATCCATCCACACATCCATCCATCCATCCATCCATCCACATCCATCCATCCATCCATCCAACCATCCACATCCATCCATCCATCCATCCATCCATCCACATCCATCCATCCATCCATGCATCCATGCATCCATCCATCCACATACATGCATCCATCCACATCCATCCATCCATCCATCAATGCATCCATCCATCCACATCCACCCATCCACATCCATCCATCCATCCACATCCATCCATCTATCCACATCCATCCATGCATCCATCCATCCACATCCATCCATCCACATCCATCCATCCATCCATCCACATCCATCCATCCATCTGTCCATCCATCCATCCACATCCATCCATCCACATCCATCCACCCATCCACATCCATCCATCCATCCATCCACATCCATCCATCCATCCATCCACATCCATCCATCCATCCACATCCATCCATCCATCCATCCACATCCATCCATCCACATCCATCCATTCACATCCATCCATCCATCCATCCATCCATGCATCCATCCATCCATCCATGCATCCATCCATCCATGCATCCATCCATCCATCCACATCCATGCATCCATCCATCCATCGATCCATCAATCCATCCATCCACATCCATCCATCCATCCATCCATCCATCCATGCATCCATCCACATCCATCCATCCATCCATCCACTTACTGTACTGTACTTTACTGTACTCTACTGTACCTTACTGTACTGTACTTTACTGTACTCTACTGTACTCTACTGTACCTTACTGTACTGTACTTTAATGAACTCTACTGTACCTTACTGTACTGTACTTTAATGTACTCTACTGTACCTTACTATACTGTACTTTAATGTACTCTACTGTACCTTACTATACCTTACTGTACTGTACTTTAATGTACTCTACTGTACCTTACTTTACCTTACTGTACTGTACTTTAAAGGGCCTACACCATGCTTTTAAAACTATATTTTTTGTATAAATATATGCTCAAAATTGAGTCTTAGACAGGTTTTAACCCTCAAAAAACACTCTGACCATTCTTTTTGTTTGTTCTAGCTCTACTATAATGAGGCTCTCCAGCTGCAATACCAAAACGGCCTCTGTTTGCTCAGGGGCGCATCTAGTGGGGTTTTTCCAGAAAAAAAAGAATTTTTTTGAAAAAGAAAAAGTTTTTTGAAAAAGAAAAAGTTTTTTGAAAAAAAAAAAGTTTTTGAAAAAAAAAGTTTTTGAAAAAAAAAAAGTTTTTTGAAAAAAAAAAGTTTTTTGAAAAAAAAGTTTTTTGAAAAATGTTTTTTTGAAAAAAATGTTTTTTTGAAAAGTTTTGACTGCATTGCATTTTTTTGGAAAAAAAAAAGTTTTGAAAAAAAAAAAGTTCTGAAAAAAAAAAAGTTTTGACTGAAAAAAAAAACGGGAATCCGAGAGTGACGTCACTCTCATCAACTCTCAGAACAGCACTGTTCTGAGAACCCGTGGAAAGCTTTTCATCTCTGTCTGCCCAAAACCAGAGAAAGACACAACGGTCAGAAATAGGACTTTGTGAGGATAGAAGGTGCCAGTGGGACCCCAAAAAAAGGTTTTAAAATAGAAAAAGTGAAAATTCATGGTGTAGGTCCTTTTAATGTACTCTACTCTACTGTACTCTACTTTACCTTACTGTACTGTACTTTAATGTACTCTACTGTACTCTACTTTACCTTACTGTACTGTACTTTAATGTACTCTACTGTACTCTACTTTACCTTACTGTACTTTGCTGTACTCTACTGTACTCTACTTTACCTTACTGTACTTTGCTGTACTCTACTGTACCTGACTGTACCGTATTGTACTGTACTTTGCTGTACTCTACTGTACCTGACTGTACCGTATTGTACTGTACTCTACTTTACCTTACTGTACTTTGCTTTACTCTACTGTACCTGACTGTACTGTATTGTACTGTACTTTGCTGTACTCTACTGTACCTTGCTGTACCGTATTGTACTGTACTTTGCTGTACTCTACTGTACCCTGCTGTACCGTATTGTACTGTACTATGCTGTACCTTGCTGTACTGTATCTTACTGTACTGTAATCTACTGTATCTTACTGTACCTCTCTCTCTCTCTCTTCTCTCTCTCCTCTCTATCTCTCTCTAACCCCCCCCCTTCCCTCTTGAAACCCGATACTTTTGTGATGGTAATGACAAATTCACTCTACAGAGGATTGCGCAATAGGTATTGCGAAATAAGCATACAAACACAAACTGTACGGTAAATATGCATTTTGAAAAGATGACACTAAGTGGATTACGTTCAGCATAGCATGCAGTATATATTTCTGTAATAATGGTGACTTCCAACACGACCGAATGTCGGGAACCGCCGAACAAAATCAGTCTTTGGCCGTCTTGAGTTGGTGTGGCTGAGATAATGAGAGCCAACTGTTTCATACAGCATGGTCCCCATTTGAAACATGCAGATAGTATTTGAGTATGAATAAAATGAGCCTTGGAGCTGTGTTATTTTGACTGGACTGGTTCTCTTGATTGTAGCATAGCCTCCTCCGAGTCTCTTGAAAACGCCCAAGTTTAATTTCAGAATGACCCATGGTTTCCATTTGTTTAAAAATTTTAGGGAGATGTTTTGACTGGTAATAATCTTGACTCGAGGTACTGCAGCTTAAACAGCCATTTCAACATCATAGTTATTTTTAAAAGCAAGGGAGAGGGAAAAAAAAGCGACCAGAAAGCCCAATTGGACATAGTTGTGGCCAAGTTACATGGTATGGGGGTTTGGAATGGGGAGTAACTTTCTCCTTTGGTCCATGCAGACAATACCAGATCCCTTGTGGTCTGGAGCAGGAATTGATCTGTCAGCTGAAAAGATTAAAGGCATCAAAGGTTGGTCGTAAGTGGGAGCCTTGTGGACTTAGAGGAGACCATATGGTGTGAGCATGAACCTCAAGCTACAACTTTTAGAGGTCCTATGAAAGCCTATCCCTCGATATGCAGCATGGTCCTGCACCTTGAGGATCACTTGATGATGATGGGGGGGCATACAGTATACTGTACTGTACAGCCCCCAGGTTTATACTTGGTTTCTGTGCATCCATTTGAGCACAGTGCAACCCTTGTCTTGACTTTGGGACTTTTTTAGTGAAGATTGCATGTAGGCGTGATTGGTGAATTGGAACCAGTGTGGTATGTTCCCTGATGAATGCCATATTGCCTATGGCCTAGTCGGCCCACTCCCTCCATTGTGAAATGTTTCTCCTTTTATTCTCTCTCTCCTCTCCTCTTTCGCTCTCTCGATTCTTTGAGGCCCAGAGCTATTTCTGGGTCTCGAACTCCTCCCATTTAAGCGGTAGGGTCTTATTTGTGGTCTGCTTCCTGGGACAGTTTAATTTATCAGAGGGAATGCTTGTGGCAGCCAGCTCCCATTCAGCCGTTATCATCCCATTGTGAAAGGGGGAAAGATGTTCAATATTTTACCTTTTGCACATTTTGACAGATCCCCGCCCCCCACCCCCTCACACACACGCACGCACACACGCACGCACGCACGCACGCACGCACGCACGCACGCACGCACGCACGCACGCACGCACGCACGCACACACGCACGCACACACACACACACACACACACACACACACACACACTGCAACAGATGTTAGTGAAAGGACAGGTTACACATCTTTTGAGGAATGCATACAGCTAGCTTCCTTCGCTTGGTCTCAGATCTTAGATGTTTCATTGCAATAATATTCTGCACAATAATACTGTATATTGCTGAACCACTTGTGATAATAGTAACAGTGAATAAAACCATTGGATGAAGGAAACAGCTCTTTGTCAGAATGTTGACTTTGTATTTACATATAGATTGAAGAAACCGTTTACAACTTTAATCTGTCCGATGCCACAAGAGCCATGCAGTGCAAACATAGAGCCCCCCATTTCCCCTCCCTCCCTCTCTCTCTCTCTCTCTCTCTCTCTCTCTCTCTCTCTCTCTCTCTCTCTCTCTCTCGCTGTCTCTGTCTCTCTGTCTCGCTCTTTCCATGACTAAGGTGAAGGGATTGATAAAATGACATAGTGACCCTTGTCTGTTCCCTGCGTTCCGTTGACTCTGGAATTGGGGGATGCAAAGAATGAAAGGCGGAAGAGTGAAAGACAAGGGTAGATTAGCCGTAGATTGTTTTCCTGAAAAACGTTTGTCAACCCTCAACAGCCTGCCTATGTCTCTACGGTGATACCCGGCCCCTCCATCACAGGCTTGAAGGGGATACCACAGAATTCCACTGGTACTGCTGGCCATGTTTGTTTGGCTTCTGTGGGGAGACAGAACATCAAGGATTGTAATCAGATAGGCTACTGATGTTGCCCTGGTTTCTCTCTCTCTCTCCCTCTTTCTCTCTCTCTCTCTCTCTCTTCATCTATACATCTCTCTGTTGATTGCTGAATTATACTAGAGGGGTCTTCAAAGAAATCTTGTGAAATAAAATGCCGTCAACCAATCATCAAGGACGAGGATACACAAAAGAAGAAGTCCAAGGTCCCCTTCCTTGAGAGAGAGATGAAGCAAGAACCCCCACAACCTGTTAATAGATTCCATATAGTTTCTTCTTTTGACAGCACCACCATCAGTGCATTTTGGATTCTTGAACCGTCAATACTTAATAAACTTGACCTTTCACTCTGTACTTGATCTCGCAGCACGAGGCGTTGTGAGCTTGTAGATCTGCTATTTTTGGCTAAAGTTCTCAGAATATGGACTCTAGGGTTCAAGTGGTTTATATGAAAAAGACCCCCAGTTGAAGACCCCTGTACTAGAGAATTATCCCTATTTAGTCCATTATGTCTGAGGAGGAGAAGAGTGGTTGTTATACGAACAATGCTAAAAGGATAAACCCAAGAAAGCACTGTGTCTGTTTCCATTGAGGTCCTGCGTATTGAATTCATCAAAACATTTTAAGACAAACAATAATACAAAATAATATGCTGTGTTTCTTGCGTTTTGCCTTATCGCAGTTGTAAGTAATGCACACCAAACAAAAACAAGAATCCTCTTTGCATGAGAGTCAAGGAGCTTAGTCTAAGAGCTTAAAACAATCTTCAGTGTTGCTTGATTTTCTGGTGTCACCAGATTTCAAGATAGAACAAGGCCTAACAGTTGGAGTAAGCCCTGCTGGTTACAGAAGGTGGCCCCCAATAGCAAATAAATCATCATGTCTCTTTGCCAAGACAGTGTTTGTTGCTATAGTCACATGAGTTTAGGGCAATGTTATTCATTAAGTCCTGAAATCTCCGGGGTTTTTCTGCCACCAGGCTTCTTGATTTTCTTATTTATTTCCACTGTTTCCACATTGACTTAGGTATAAGTTCATTGATCATTGATTGAGATGATTTCACAGATTGGTTATTCATGGATTCATTGATTTTGAATAATTCAGCTGCACTTTATCACTGTATCACTGCACTGTATCCTTGAGGCTTGAAACAAACTTGTCGTGAGTGTCGCTTCTAACATTGACCTGTGAGTGCATGTGTTGTTTTGCTTTTCCCCAGTGAGTTTGTGTCCTGGCTGATGGAGATCGGTGAGACAGACAACCCAGAGGAAGGAGTGCACCTGGGACAGGCTTTGCTGGAGAACGGAATCATCCACCACGGTAGGTCTCCTCTGGTGATGCACAACATGCCTCTCAAGAGTATAGCCGCAGATTCTTGTGGATTTGTGTCACACACAAAGATCTGAATAACCAATGTGGGTGGAAGATGCGTATTTGGCCAAATTAACATTATTCATTAATTTCTCTGGTTTAAATATTCATGCAAATGCGGGTCTATGATGTTCTAATGTCTCACCACATTGGGCGGTTGTGTGGGTGACTGAACAGCAGCAGATGCTTTACCTCCTCTGCCTACACTGCTAAATCCTGAGTGTTAATTAACTCTGAGGGTTTACACATCGGATTTACTACAGATTTTTCCTTCCTTTGTTGCTCTACATCAGGGCTCTTCAACGTTTTCAGGCCAAGGACACCTTAGTGGAGAGAGAGAGATGAAGCAGGGACCCCCCACAACCTTTTCATAGATTCGATAGAGGCCTAGTTTCATCGTTTGTATAACAGAGCTTGTAGATCTGTTATTTTTGCTAAAGTTCTCAGAACACTATGGACACTAGGGTTCAAGTGGTTAATATAAAAAGGTTCCTATCACTCAAAGATTCGGGTGACCCCCTGTAGTAACTCTGAGGACCCCCTAGGGGTCCCAGACCACCTGTTGAAGACCCCTGCTCTACATGAACAATTAAGTTACAGTATGTACAGTATAAGTGACATTGCATTACACACACAGTAGACAGCGTGCAAGTGGTTTACATTTACATTTACACCCTGGCTTGACTTCTAACTGCGTGTATTGAACATGCCTCATTCAACAAGTTACAAGTTTTACAACAGTGATCTCACCGCTCGCGTTGCAATTGCAAATCTCGTATTCGCGCCTCAGCAGATGTCCGACGTTAAAACTCCCTGTGACACGTTGTTTTGGCAAGGGATTATAAATATTAATCTCTTCTCGCCCCAGTGTTTGTGTAATATCGGCTCAATGGCTGCGTAGTGAGTGGCCTTGGATGAGAATTGTGCAATGCGTTTAGGTGGCGTGCTGGTTGACGCACTGCATCCACACTTAATGGTGCGTACCGCTCAGTATGTATTTTTCCTCAAAAGACTAGGGCCGGTGGCCAAGCCTGGATCTTAAATTACTGGGGTTCTTTATTGCTTCCTAACGGAGAGAAATTAGATCAGGCTTTGAGGCTCTCCCTGACAGAGAGGAATGGCTCCAAGGGCCAGTGAGCTTGCTTTTCATAAGGGCTTTAATGGAACCTTCATGGCTCTACAGCCAAAGACGCAGAGCCAACTGCATTCTATTAGGTGAGGGCTTCAACAAAGCCCGCTAAAGCCAGAAGAGTGGGGTGGGATGGGTAGCTTTCAGCAGTGTTATCTTTGACCCCTCGTGTGTTTGGGAGTCTCCTCCAGACTTGTTTTTTACCAGCTTGTGGAGCAAGCTGGTCTGTATTCAGTCGCTGTGCTAGTTGTGACATTTTCATTAACATTCTCTTTTGAGACAATGTGGAGCCCGCAATGCCTTCCCATACTCTGAACGGCTGTGTTGCGTCATTATTGCACTGAGTGACTGAATTAGAAAAAAAAAACGGCCCAAACTTGGGAAACTCGGGGTTGGCACAGGGGTGGTACCAATACAAACTCGGGAAACTCGGGGTTGGCACCAGATGTGTTAAATGGGAGGTCGCTTCTCGCCCTTTGGGCGTCTTACAGGTTATAGTAGTTTTAAGTATTTTTTGTTTATGTTTACATTTAGATGTTGGATTGTGCCTGTACGAATATCACCCTTTTGTCTGCTATTCTTTAGTTCTTTTCCCTTGCTTTAGTTTGCGTGAAAAATGTATTGAAGGTGTATTGAGGGTGAAGTGAAGCATGTGTCTGTGTCTAGTGTAAGTTAGCTGTTGTGCTGAATTTGGTGACCTATCAAATCCTTTTTTAATATTTTGTTTAATATACGTATATATATATATATATATTTATATATATATATATATATATATATATATATATATATATATATATATATATATATATATTGTATTGTTTAGTAAGATGCAATAGTCATGGTTGACAGAACTTTTCAAGGGCTTTAGCTTGGCACAAGCTGGTATAATATGTCATTCTTGTTAAACTTACGGTTAATACGGCTCTTTTCAAGGTTGGGGGAGGGTTAATGTCACTATTCACTATTCTTGGTGTCTGCCATCGCCTTCATTCAGTCACAGTCCTTTCTGTATGTGATTAATTGTGTCTGCAGTCACAGACAAGCACCAGTTTAAGCCTGAGCCTGTGCTGTATCGCTTTCGCTATGATGATGGCACCTACCACCCCAGAAGTGACATGCAGGATGTCATCTCCAAGGTAACAACAGTTCTCATATTCAAATCAGTGTACACTACAGTATTAGGCAAGGTTATTTACAGTATTGGAACAGTAGATTAATTGAATGCTTTTTACTACTGTAATTTATAAACTCTCTCTCTCTCTCTCTCTCTCTCTCTCTCTCTCTCTCTCTCTCTCTCTCTCTCTCTGTCTCTCTCAGGGGGTCAGACTGTTCTGTCGTCTTCACAGTCTCTTCACTCCTGTCGTCAGGTATTCGACCATTTTCTTTTATGGCCCATTTCACGTGTCCCTCCACAGCTCCTCGCTGGCCGCCAGGTTGGCAGGCTTAAAAAATAACCTAAATATAGCTCCGGCTAGTACTCCAAAAGTATGAGAATTCAGACCAGAGCAACGCAGAGGATATATATGTATGCCAATGAACTATACGCGTATTGTTTTCAAGAGGAGTTAACATGGGAGGGACCGGCTTAGAGTGTGATAGAGTGTGGCAGGGCCTGTGGGTGATAGCACTTGGCAAGACTTGTCTGCACCATTCCCTTTGCAGAGGACAGATGCAAAATCAAAGGATTGGGCCACACATACACAGATACGCACACGAGCCATCTGGACACTTGTACTGTACATGGAAAGCGATAACATTGCTAGCATTCCCATTCTCTTTCTTTCTCTTTTGCCTTTTGAGCATTAACTGCTTATACTGTACATTCCCACCATTTTATACTGCTTTGACAACTTACATACAGTAATAGATGTGGCATTTGTCTGTCGTGAAATGCTACATTTGTGTCTCATTCATTGATGATCTTCACAGATGGATCATCAAAGCACTGTGTATTCTCCTTGATCCTTGTCTCTTCCTGAGCAACTATAGGCTTTTAGCTGCATGTTCTCTGCTCCCCCATCCCCACGCTGTGTGTGTCCATGCTGATATGTTTGTGTCATGCTGCTCAATCCATTCATCACAGCTACAAAGGCACGGTGCAGAGCTGCATTCAGGGCATTCAGCTGGAATGGATGGGACATGCGCAGTTCACCGCGTGTGACCAATTACACATGTCATGGCGTATTGATTCTGTGGTCCAGAAGGCCTGACACAAAGTAGTGCGGCAGACAGCAGACATCGATTCCAATTCTCCAGCCTGTAACACAATGCAAAGTAGGCCCTGTGGAGATTGATGGCTTTGAGGCAGCTCATATTAAAGCTGAATGGAGTTATCTGCTTAATATTTAAAGTGCGATATGATTTGTACGTACGGTACATGTAGAGCGATAATATCATACTCTTGATTATTTAGTCTCCATGTGTCTTACGGTTGGCAATTACTGCAGACTCTGACGTGTGCCAGAAACATCCAACTTGGCCTTGCAATAGGCCCGTCAACCCAAATGCAAAGCAGGTGTGTTTGGGGCCATCTTGGCTCTTGTTCCTCGTCCACGTTTAATGAAACATCCCATTGTTTGACAGTGTGCAAAAACACAGGCAGAAGTGGAGCACGTGCACTTTATAGGTATAATTTGTCGGCATGCTTTGGTTTTCACTGTTGTTCTTGTGAATTCCATTTTAACAGTGTTTGAGGTACGGTCTGTTAATGTGTTGTACCACAAAGGTTCTGGCCCACGCTGGCTGTTTATGTTGGATTTCAAATGGCCTTAAAGCACAGCTTTGAATTAACCCCTCTGTGAATCTCTTCCGTACCTGGAGGGGACCACATTGATGCTCCATGAATTTGAGCATAGTTCTTCTGTCGGATCTGACAGCCATATGACTTCAGGGTGCTGTTTGTGTGCGTGCGTGCGTGCGTGCGTGCGTGCTGCGTGCGTGCTGGTGCTTGGAGTATTGTCAGCATTCAGTCTATTGGTGTCTGTGTTAGGGCCAAACCTGCCACAGATGGCCAAACCCGCCACAGATGTAGAAAGTCTGTCTCTGTGTGTGTGTCCGCCGGCTGTAGGTGTGTGTGTCAGTGGTGTAAAGTAACAAAGTACATTTACTTAATTTTGGGGTATTTGTACTTTACTTGAGTACCTGTACTTCCAATTTCCAATACTTATACTTCTACTCCACTACATCATGGATCCAAATATTATACTTTTACTCCACTACATTTACTGTATATGAAAACTTTAGTTAGTTAATTTGTACATTGATTATCATTACAAAACATACATTAACCACTTCAACACATATACATTTCGGCCATTTGAAAATAGCCGATCTACAAGCTCATGATGCGTCTTGTGAGCTTGTAGATCTGCTATTTTCAAAAGACTTTTAGTCATTATATGAAAAAACCTAAAACAAATTGCAATAGTAGCAAACTCAACTGATTCTGTATCCTCATTATGTCCTTAGTGAGGGAAAAAAAGTCCCAAGGAATCCCATCGGGGCAAAGTTTTGAAAACGACCTACCTACCTTCACTTACTATACACTACATAAAGGAAAATATGACTCCCAAAAAATCTGCTTTAAGTGGAATGTGAGGGGTCAAACTAGGGGTTTTTAATTATTCTGGATCCATTGCAAGCATTTGTTTTGCATGAAAAACATTCCTTGGGCTAAACACGGACCCCAAAAGACTGTGAAAATTGATGATTCATCACTAAACCATCATTTTGAGGGGCCATTTCTTGCCCAAGGAATGTTTTTCGTGCAAAACAAATGCTTGCAATGGATTCAGAATAATTAAAAACCCCTAGTTTGACCCCTCACATCCCATTTAAAGCAGATTTATTTGGGAGTCATTTTTTCCTTTATAGTGTAGTATAGTAAGTGAAGGTAGGTAGGTCGTTTTCAAAACTTTCCCCCGATGGGATTCCTTGGGACTTTTTTTCTCTCACTTAGGACATATTGAGGATACAAAATCAGTTGAGTTTGCTACTATTGCAATTTGTTTTAGGTTTAGCCTAATTTTGGCCTAAAATTACTGGACTAATGGGACCTTCTGCATAAAGAGTACTTTCTACTTTTAGTACTTCAAGTCAATTTTTAATACAGGACTTCTACTACAGAGTATTTTTACATTGCATTATTGATACTTTTACTTAAAAGCATTTGAGTACATTTTCCACCACCTGTGTGTGTGTGTGTGTGTGTGTGTGTGTGTGTGTGCGTGCGGTGCGTGCGTGCGGTGCGTGCGTGTGCGGTTTAGTGTGTGCTAGAGTGTCTGTGCAGCACAGTGCATTCTCACTGAATGTCCTGAACAATGCGTCCCGGGGCCTGGGAATGCCAGGGTTTAATTGGACCAACCAGTCCTTGCCTAATTAGGTGGAATTTCCTGGCAGAGTGAGAGAAATGAGGAGTGGGGGATGGAGGGTGAGGTGTGTGTGTGTGTGTGTGTGTGGGGGGGGGGGGGGGCTAGACAGCCCTTTTCCCCAAGAAGAAAGCTGTGAATTCAGGCCCTCAAGGGTATCTGATTCCCTTGTATGAAATATTGAGCCCCTTTTCAGGCTAGCGCCCTTCAGACACAGGTATGCATTCATGCATCGGATGAGTTGCTTAATATTTTAAAGGAACGGAAAGGCTGCAAACAGACAGTCAAGGTGAAAAACACACTTGAAGTATTTTAACGAAGAACCGAAGAAGAATATTATAACAACTCTGGGAAAATACTGTTGCTTTGTTATGCTGATACATTTTTCAGCAGCTCAATATTTATGGATTGCGCATCGCCGCATAGTTAATTTAATTTCTAATGCACATTTCAATTTAAGACCAGAGTTGACCAAAGTGATATGTACAGCATGTGAGTAGGTTATGTAGAATATGAACAGACAGACAATAACACAAAGAACAAAAGATAGAAACATAAAATCTAAAACATACAACACGACAATAACATTAGTTATTTCCTCAGTATTTCAAACCGCTAATTAAATGCTAGAACTTTCAGTTTGAAGCCACCAGGCAAGTACAGCATGAGCAAGGCATACTTGGCCATCAATTTACCCTTCACAAAAAAAGAGTACTGCCAACTTCCCAGGCTCTGTTCCATTCGCAGTGGGCGAGTTATCCCATTCAGAACGGGTACACAATTTGTGTTTCATTATTTTATGCTTTAACTATTGAAAAATAGCAGATATACAAGCTCACAGCGCGGCACCGAGTGCCGCGCTGCGAGCTTGTAGATCTGCTATTTTTGAAAAATCTTGAAAATTAGAATTTTGACCCGATTCTATAAGTGTCTTTTGAATCCTTCTAAGATTTTTTGAAAAACCTATGTTTCTATGTCAGCAATCTGGCCAGCCATCGTCAAAGAAAAGGTCCTTTTTACTTAACTGGTGCTCAGTTAGTCTGTTCTTGAGAGACTACTATGTCAGTGGTTCTCAAACCTTTTCATGTGAAGGACCCCCAAAATGATATGTATTTGTCCACGGACCCCCATCTCAAAATATCTAGTTCCAGGGACCACCCAGAAGCAAAATTTGAGTTACAAACGTTCGCTTTGAAAATACATATATTCAAAGATTTGCACACATTTTCACGGCTTTTTCAAAAATAGCAGATCTACAAGCTCGCAGCGCGCTGTGAGCTTGTATATCTGCTATTTTTCACTGGTTAAAGCAGTCAATAATGACTAGGTCTAAATGGGTTAAGCACCTCCCCTTTGACCTCTCCCTCTGCTACTTGCTCCACAGATTGGCGCTGCCCTTATGCCGGGCATATGGCTGCCCACCAGACCTCATTTTTCACTCTGACAACTTCAATGCACATCCACCCCTCTTTAGTCTCCCCATGCATGGCATGGCTAGAGCATCGTGCCTGACCAGTGTGTACCAGCGCTCCACCCACCCTCCTCACGGACCAAACCCAGTCTGTCAAATGCACTTTCGCAACAGAACGTTCCTTTATGGGACTGGCGTGTGTATGTGTGTTTGTGTTGGGGGGGTGGGGGTTTTGTGTGATTGCCCTCTCACGCTCCACATTCTGTTGAGCTGCAGACAGCTGAGATTGGACTTTTTTTTATTTGGCCCACATGTTGTGTTTGACTTCTCTGGGGTTTGTGTGCGTGTGCGCATGCACATGTGCGTGCATGCAAATGTGTAGTGAGATGAAATCAGTGTATTTATGTATGTTTATTTCCGTGAGAGGTTGTCTGTGTGTCTTGTATGTGTGTGTGTGTGTGTGTGTGTGTGTGTGTGTGTGTGTGTCTGTGTGTCTTGAATGTGTGTGTGTGTGTGTGTGTGCGTGCGTGCGTGCGTGCGTGCGTGCGAGAGTGAGGTGAAGGGAAGGGAAGTGAGTGAGTGAACGAGTGCTTGCTTGCATGTGGTGGATGTGTGTGAGTGGTGTAAGTTGCGGGCGGCCCTGGACTTTCCCGGGCCTGCTGTTTCGGCCCTTGCGTGTCCCCGGGGAGACCCCGGCTTTCATGGGAAAGTCACAGCTCTATTTCAGACAGCATTCCGGGGGTCTGGCAGGCAGAGGATCTGGCCGTTTGGTGGTGGTATGCACTGAGAGCAGCGGAGCAACACCACACAGTGACATGGGGCTCCGCGTCCATGGGGCCAAACACACTTTGGAGCCCTGAACGAGCCCCGCGGACTGCAGTGCCTTTTGGCTGTTAACGGCGGACAGAAAACTCACTTTGACATAACCGCGCCACTGCCAATGTTTTTAAAAGTGACCACCAGTAACCGAGTGGAATTTAAACAGTCCTACTGTACGTCATCATGGTCTTATTTGAGCCTCTAGCCAACGCAATGGAGTAGGCCTGATGGCTGAGTGATGAATGCTACTGCTGCACATGTCATGTGTCTGACCGGTGAGCGCTGGACTTCAGCTGAACTAAGGGTATAGAATAGAATTGAAGTGACCGCGTTAGTTTATGCAGGACACGGGAGTCATCCCTCCCAGCTGTAGTCAGCTGTCAATCAGCTCTGTTCTCATTCCTCATTCTCATAATCTGCTGGTCATGGCGTCACATGACTGCCATACTCCAATCAAAGCTCTCAATCAGTAGGGAAGGCTCCTTTAAATACGTCTTGCTTTCTCTACCTATGCTTGGTTTCCAAAGCTTCGGAATCATTCGCTGCTAGCTGCCTCCTCCTCCATCCCAGCCTCCACTTTTGCACGATCAGTCTGGCTAAGCTCAAATACTTGTGATTGTCTGATTAAGTTACATGTCAATGTTGTTAGCGTTCCCTGATTTTGCTTAGCATGCTCAAAAAGCATGCACAAAATTCGAGGAACGTCTCTGAACGCGGAGCCTATTAATGCCAAGATTAACTGTATTCCATTTATGCAATAAATGGTTAAATGTGTTCCTGACTAAATAGTACTTATTGTATGTTCTAACTGAGTTTAACATTGTGTTGTTTGTCCTCATCCAGGGACAAGGATTACCATCTACGGACATACAAATCAGTGGTGATGGCCAACAAGCTGATCGACTGGCTCATAGCTCAGGTGAGCACACCCAGCATGCATCTCTTCCTTTTACATGTCATTTCTACATACCCCTCCTCCCCCCGTTGGCATCCGAGCATATTGGAAACACATTCACCGCTGGTCGCCCACCTGGAAGCACAGGGGAGATGAAAGAAGACTAGAGGATCAGGGGGAAGAAGGAAGGAGGGAAGCGACTGTTTTCATAACAGGCGGGTCACTTCAAATATGCAACAGAGGAAAGAGACTATGACACACACACACACACACACACACACACACACACACACACACACACACACACACACACACACACACACACACACACACACACATGCATGCATTCACAGACACTCACAGCGGTCCTTATCCTCTCGGAGGAGTAAAAAGGAAACAGAGAGGGAGAATTGATTAGATGGCTGAGCTTTATTGGCTTTGACGGGGAGCTTTGAGGTCGACAGATTGATAGTCTTGTCTGGGACAACATCACAGAGATGACGCGCAGTGTTTGACAGCAGAATCAACACCAGACGTTACGGCCGTGTGTGTGTGTATGTCTTGTGTGCGTGTGTGTGAGTGTGTGTGTGTGTGTGGGCCTGCATGACCTAGGTTGGCGGAGGGGCTGTCTCCCCTTCTGTGGGACTTCAAGGACCGTCACACTGAGCCGTCTAGACATCTCTCTGATTGTGTTTGTTGTGAATAAGTGGGTAACGCTTCCTTTTACGGTACAGTAATTGCCAGGTAATTACTAGGTAATTACTGTACCGTAAAAGGAAGCGTTACCCATATATACAGCATACCATATAAAAATGATTGATATCGAGGTATCAACATGCAAGCTTGAAATTAGTTATTGATGTATGTGTCAAATGAATTAACAGACACACTATGCATGCAAAAAAGCAGTCCATCTGTAACCAAGTGTGGTTATTTTAATAAAACCATTGTTGAAAAATGGAAATAAGGCATTTCATTTCTTTATTCTATGTGTACTGTGCAGTGTGCATGCATTGATAGTCTATTCATTATCTGGGTTAGGCAGGCAGTGGACCTAAAGCAGAAAAACATTAAAAACTATAATAATTGTTTTTACTAATAGCCTGAGTAATATCGATATCGAGGTATTCAACAACGTTATCGAAGGTTTTCCTAATATCGCCCAGCCTTAATACCGTATATATACAACAGTATGTGTGTATATCAAAGACCAACTTGTCATGACGTTGCACACACACACACACACACACACACACACACACACACACACACACACACACACACACACACACACACACTCTCTCTCGTTCTCTCTCTCTCTCTCTCTTACTGATCAAGTCCAGTACTTGATCAGAGTGAGAGAGAGAGAGATGTCACGCACAACCCCCCCACCTTGCCCTCCTTCCTATCCCTCTCTCTCTCTCCCTCTCTCTCTCTCTCTCTCTCTCTCTCGAAGTTGTCTGTGTGTCTGCGAGCCTGTATGCACATACTGTATATTGAGAACGCTGATGCGTAAATCGGCATTGTAGGCAGGTTTCTGTTGTCAGATCACAGCATGATCAGCCTGCGAGGGGGGCAGCGTTAGCCTAGTTCATGCACTCAATAACCCATAGATAGAGGGACAGAGAGAGCCTATTTCACCCACACAATAACCTGGACAATGCCGGGTACCAAACCTCAACAAGCTGATTGATATGTCGCATTGTCAACTTGTATATATTTGACATTTATGACCATTCTATAAACACACAATGTTCTTTGTTCTCTCTCTTTTTCCCTCCCTCCCTCTCTCCTGTGTGTTTTCCGACGCAGGGGGACTGCAGGACGAGAGAGGAAGCGTTGATCTTAGGGGTGGAGCTGTGTGACAATGGCTTCATGCATCACGGTACGACCCTTCCAACACATTGAAACCTTGCAACATCGTGTCACTTTTTGTGTTGTCCCGTCCGCCCCTAAAAAGCCAAAAGTAACACACACAAAAATAACCTAAATTCAGTCAGTTGTCTAGAGCAGTGGTTCTCAACCTTTTCAGGCCGCGACCCCCAGAACAATCATATTTTAACTGGAGACCCCCCACCCTGACCAGCAGTAAGAGTTGAGGCATTACATTTTGTATAGCACAGTTCTATTGTGAAAATAGCAGATCTACATGCTCACAAAGCGAGGCGTTGTGAGCATGTAGATCGGCTATTTTCACAATTTCTGTCTCTAATATTTGACTACTTGGACAATGTTTAATTTGTCATTTTAGAGGTATTAAAAAGTCCTTACATTGTCACTTTAGAAATGTGCAGATACCCTCTGCACACTTAAATTTAATGTTAGTTTGTTTACTGTTGAGTGAGAAAACAACGTTGCACATTAAATTAATCATCTGGGGACCCCCACCAAAATAATTTGGGGACCCCCCTGGGGTTCCCGACCCACAGGTTGAGAACCACTGGTCTAGAGTTGCGTGTGTGTGTGTGTTGAGGGGGGGAGGGGTTGAAGAAAGTGCCTGGCATGAGCATTTCACACAATTGTTCTGGTTCCTTCCATTTATGATACCTCTGATAGGCCCCGTTGACATAAATACATAAACAGAAGTTTTGGAAGTGCTTTTTTCCTGTGCAGTGATTGAGTGTGTGTGCGTGCGTGCGTGAATTTGTGCCTGCGTATGCTGTACACTACAGCATACAACATGAGTTGTCATCATAGTTGTACTGTATGCATATGGGGCTCCATAGCCAAGTTGTGTGTGTGTGTGTGTGTGTGTGTGTGTGTGTGTGTGTGTGTGTGTGTGTGTGTGTGTGTGTGTGTGTGTGTGTGTGTGTGTGTGTGTGTGTGTGTGTGTGTGTGTGTGTGTGTGTGTGCGCGCGCACACGTACGTGCACGTCCATGCGTGCATGGTTTTGCTGTAGCTGTGAGAACTTGGCAGCTGCCACGTGGGATGTTTGTCAGTCCAAGTGCGAATGGTCAGTAGCCATGGTTACTGTTCGTGTTTATTAAGAGTCAGACCTGTTTTTAAAGTCCACGTTGCCCCCATGCCAAAGTCCACATCATACATGCACTGAGTCACTGCTCGTCTCCCCGTACCTCCATGATGAAATTGCTCAGAGCTGCCCACAGTTGAGCCAGTAAATCTATGGAACAGAACAGCAGTCATTTCCTTTGACTTCCACAGCCTGCAGTGCAGGGTCATTTTGCCATTCGTGCCAGTGAGTTATTTGGCCTGATGATGTGGCTATTAAAACTATTGGCGCTATATCTGATCTTGAGAAAGTACCAGGCGAGGGAACTCTGTTTTCCCCTCTGGGGGTTTTATTTATTTCAAACTTGAGGACTCTTGGTTAAAGGTCCTTTGTTGCTGTTGATACTGTACCAGGCCCATTTGAAGAGAACGTGCATTATGCTTACGTTATTTAACATAATGATGTCGTGCTGTCCTTGCTTATTGTAAGTCGCTCTGGATTAAGAGCGTCTGCTAAATGCCTAAATTGTACGTTGTACGTAATTCACTTTTTGATTTAAATGTTCTCCACAATGAATCCCACCATTCATACTTGCTGTATATTTAAAACAAAACATGATGTGATATTCTAAATAGGACAGAATAGGAACAATTCAAGGCATTTCATTTCACTATTCAATTACCCACCATGACGAGCAGAAGGTTATTTAGCAGCTTAATTTCATGCTAACCTGAATTTGAGGCCACAGGATTTTTTTTGTTTTTGCCTGCTGTGTAATTTACTTTTTGCTTTATCTTGTTCTTGTTTTAATCAATACATGTTTTCATCTCTCTTTCTGTTACCCTCCAGTCTTGGAGAAGAGCGAATTCAAGGATGAGCCCTTGTTGTTTCGATTCTTCGCTGATGAGGAGATGGAAGGCTCCAACACCAAACATAAGCCCATGAAACATGACTTGAAAATAGCTGAGAACGTCATCGCCAAATCCCTTCTGGTGAGGGATACTCCTTTGTCTCCCTGCTTATATCCTCCTTATCCCTCAATACTCCATGTATTTATTGCCAGTGGTTGTTCAGCTGGTGGACAGATCCTTATCCCCAGTTAAAATATGATTATCTTGGGGGTCGTGGCCTGAAAAGGTTGAGAACCAACTAACGGTACCTTAACTTTACTAAAAAATAACCATACCAATCCCATGTGTAAACTACTCAAATGCACAGCTGTGAAAAGGGGAAAAACCATAACACTGGACAAGTAATTTATTTTTACCTTGGTAAGCACACTTTTTAGAGGGCTGAGCAAAGAACATCTTGGTCATCTGTCTGCACCAGTGTGACTGTATATGGGTGTACAGCTGTGTGTGTGTGTGTGTGTGTGTGTGTGTGTGTGTGTGCGTGTGCGTGTGCGTGTGCGTGTGCGTGTGTGTGTGTGTGTGCGTGTGTGTGTGTGTGTTCGTGGAGAATGCCATGGTTTGCTTTCTATGTATACAGCATGTCTTACTGGTACTACTGGTTCGGGTGGTCTCTGATGGGAGTCCTGTGTTATTCCAGATAAGACCCAGTGACGGAGGCTACGGCTTTACTCTGGAAGAGAGGAACCGAGTCCCTATCATCAAGTCTGTAGAGAAGGGCTCTCCAGCTGAGGTAAACACACACACATTTGTTATGTATAAGGCCATGGACCCCCATAATTCAGAGAGAAACAGAACCAAAATGGACCATTTGTACACTCTCAGAGTTACAGACCTGTATGTGTGTGTGTATACGTACACACATCATCTTCACATCTCTTCGTTTCCCTTCCATTCTTTAACACTAGCCCTTACCCGTTCAAAGATATGAGCTCCAAAATGATGTGCAGTGTGTGGGTTATGGGATGTGCACTGTGCATACAGTATATGAGGGATGGAAAGTAACTTTAACTGGTGCTTGCATGATAATATGTAGGAGCATCAATGTAAGAAATACCCGTTTCGTTTAATGGCTACCCCCCCCCCCCCCCCCCCCAGCCCGCCCGCCCACCCGCCTGCGCACACACCCGCCTGCCTGCACACACACACACACACACACACACACACACACACACACACACACACACACACACACACACACACACACACACACACACACACACAGAGAGCTGGTTAAACATGTTGCCTCATGCTAGATGCAGAATAGATGTGCCTCATGCTAGATGCAGAATAGATAGTAGATACACCATAAAAATGCTAATATACAGCATACGATTTGTGAAAGTGACAAACGGGCTTCACAGTTATGTTAGATGTGTTCATATGCTAATTGTGATGCGATTTCAGATCAATTGCTCCAGCCACTGAGGAGAAACGCTGTTTCAGACAGACAGACACTCACTCACTCAGACAGACATTCGCAAAATTATAGTATAGATGTGAATCATGCGTGTACTCTACATGTAAATATATTTTTGCCAGTGCAGGGGATCAGCTCTTGTTAGATTTCAGTTGGAGTCAGACATAATACAGCATGGGTATCATTTAGTAATAATAGTTACCTACTTCCTCCCGAGGGGGGATTCAGTATTTTCAGCCCAACCCAGCTGATTCGCTGCCCACAAGGAGCGTGTGAGCAATTAGGGGTTAAGAGTCTTGCTCAGGGACACACATCAACATTGCTACCCTGGCCTGGAATCGAACCAGGGACAACCAGGGGCTCTGGTTTCTCCAGAGCTCCCTAACCATTCATCTATGCCGTCCCTGTGGTGGGCTGGTTGGTCTCCTGGCTCAAATTGCTTTGCTGTTATGGACACCGATGCAAACATTACCAGTGTTTTCGGGCTGAAATAGAACACATTAAAGGTCCCTCCGCACGCATTTCTGAGTTCTGCTTTTGTGTTTAAGCATCTTCGATCACCTAGATAAAAATGCAGTGGTGGGCTTTCAGGGGAACTGCGATCAATCTCAGAGTGCAACCGATAATTCACACCAGTCCCAAAACTGTTGCTGTAGCGTGCATGAGGAAGGCTTGGCTAGCACACAGATTCAGTGTTTGTGTGTGCATGCTCTTGATTGTCTGCATTTAAGAGCTCAGTGCAGGACAAATCTACAATAGGATTCAGCTGTATGCTCATAGATAACATTATATACATATAGATATAGATAACTGCTCTGCTATTAATATCTCATAAGAGCCAAGGAGAGTGAGAGAGACAGAGAGAACATTATCTGCAATTTCTTCTTTGATTCATTTAATTAATTGCTTGATGAACTGATAAGTGAGACCTATTTGATATTAAAATGGGCAGATCACTGGGATAGGTAAAGAGAGAGAAAGAAAAGGAGAGAATGCGAAAACGCCAAATGATAGTGTCTCTTCATGTTAACATAATATGCCTTAGTTTGCTCAGGCCGATCACTGACATCTTGCTGTATGTAAATGACCGTTTACAAATAGCAACTTTGCGGTGTTTGATGATCTAAAACGGTGGGATTTAGCTCACAAAGATAGATCTGTAGACACATTATCACATTGATATGCTTAACCTCTGTTCTATTGTATTATTCAACTCTGATTCTGTGGTGCCCCACCATTCACCAGATGGCTGGTTTGGAAGTAGGGAAGAAGCTGTTTGCCATAAATGGAGACCTGGTGTTTCTCAGGCCGTTCTCTGAAGTGGAGATCCTCCTCAGGCAGTGTTTCAACAGCCAAGGACCTCTGAGGATGCTGGTCAGCACCAAGCCAAGAGAGTAAGACACAGTACAGTATAGTGTGAGTGTGGATGAGTGGTTGGATGTGTGTGACTGTTATACTCTCCAGAGTTAAATGAGCAATTTGGGTGAGTTTGAAACGCCTCCATATATACTGTCCATGTGTGCGTCTGTATAGTACAGTGGTTCCCAAACTTTTCAGGTCGAGAACCAAAAGAGAGATTAGACGTTTGCCTGGGATAGATGTCTTCATTGGGGCCCCGACCCCGAAATTACGCGGGAACCCGAGAGACCTGTACGGGGTTTGGTCAGTGTTTTATCATAGTCACTCGGAGCCTGGTCGGAATGGCCGCATTTTCCATAATGCTGGTCTAGGATCAGATTAACAGCGGGGGGAAAAGATCTACCGTGCGTAATGCATTCTTGGGAAGCAGGCTGCTGCTGCCCGGCTGATGAGAAAGCACCAGCCTATAAACATGACAAACAAACCGAAAATGACTTACCTCTGGACGTATAGAAAATAGCCTGGCCCTAAAAAATATTTTACATTACACGATAAAGTTTACACCTCCGCTCGCCTGTCAATCAGTTAACAGCGCACGGCTGCAGTGGATCCCGGCACATGAAAGGCAGAGGCACGCACAACTAAATAATCATTAAATGCTCGGGTCTCTTGGAACCTCGGAAATAAACGGATTACGGGACAATTGTCACGGGTTACGGTCTGTAAAAAAAGAAAGAATGTCGGAACGTGGTGGAATCGGTCGAGACCCTAACGGGGCCACTCGGGTTTGGTTTTGTAATTTGATTGATTTGATAATTTATTATTTCGGAACAGGTCGGAATCGGAAGAAATTTGACAGGCCATTTCGATTTCGTTTCATTTTTTGGACCCGTTGAAGACCTCTAGCCTGGGACTCAAACTAGTGAAAATAGCCGATCTACAAGCTTGCCAAATAATTGTGACCGTAGGTTGCAATTAGTATGAAAACCTGCAGGTCATGTCCGTTCGTCCATCCGTGCATCACATCTCATGTCACGCTCCATACAGTATATGGCCAAGATCCCTGATGTCATCAATATTAAGCCCGTACCTAGGAATGCCCATATATGGACAGCCTCATGATAACCAGTGAGGTTTTAGCGATGCGTCACACTTGTAAATTAATTCCGGCCTTGTCCCTTTTATGCCCATATATGGAGATCCCTGATGTCATCAATATTAAGCCCATACCAGTATCTGGGAATGCCCATATATGGACATATTGTGTCAGTCTCTGTTGTTTCAGCGTGACCTCGCCCTTTAGGGCAAGGTCACTTCTTGCCCTTAGGGCGTCTTACTGGTTATTTAAAAAAAATGAAATGTATACAAAGAAACTGGGATTTTTACTTGGGTCGTGACCCATAAAAATGGATCCTCCGTGACCCACAAACGGGTCCCTACCCACTGTTTGGGAAGCACTGGTATAGAAAACACAACTTGATCTGTCTCTCTGCAGAACGGTGAAGATCCCAGACTCCGCCGATGGACTGGGCTTCCAGATCCGTGGCTTCGGTCCGTCTGTGGTCCACGCTGTGGGCAGAGGTGAGGAGACGGAGAGAGCATCCACTCATTATCAGACCATGTTCTCTGCCCTATCTGTCCTTCTCACCAGGAAAAGGAACTCAATTCACAATCAACATCTCTGTTATTGTGGTGCAGATGGCAAGCAGCTGGCTTCCTGGTCTCCACTCTCCACGTGTGTGTGTCTGTGCGTGTTTGTGTGAGAGAGAGAGTGAGTGAGTGAGTGTGACTTGGCCACAACTGGCCAAATTATCATCCTCATGCTCTCCATGTTGTGCAGTTACTTGGTGAAAGGTGCTGGCAAAACCAGGGTGTTATTGATTATCATTGACTTATGCCTACCACATGGTAATGGCTTCCATTTAACCACACATTGCATGCATTTTTTTCCTCCGTTGGGAAGTCTTTCGGCAGATGTTGTTTGTTTGTTTTGTTGCCGTTTTATTTTTTTCTCCCTTTCTTTTTCTACTGTTTCTAATTGATCAGAGGGCCTTTCCTCCACGCTGTTGCACTCCCCCCCCCCCCCCCCCCCCCCCCCAGCATGTTTATCACAGGAGTATCGTGCTGGCAGAGATGGGACAATCGTAAAGAAAAATCCATCTGGCCCTTTTTTCTGGGAAGTTGATTGTTGTGTACAGTGCACATAAAAACCATGAGTGTTGATTGTAGTGATAATGAGACACCGGATGAGTCACTGTTGTCCCCTGGTGTCTCGGGCCAACAGGGGGGAATGTGATACTAATTAGGATGGAAGGTTAGTTAGTTTTAGTTGATCACTTCTGTAAAGAAAATGTTACAAAGTGCTTTACGCATTGAGACATCTGATGAAATTATGCAAAGATCAAAATTCCGTTGTTGAAAATCGTTCCAAAGAAGAGCTGAGCTACATGACAAAATAGTCAGTTATAGTTTAGTCTCTCTATTACAGACTTCTGCATTGCTGCAAGGGAAAAGAGCGACAGAACTTTTCCCTGACGATGGCTAGCCAGATTGGTTATAGTTAGACAGTGTTGCAGATGTTTTTTTTAATGTACCAACGTTGCTGTGAGAGGAGAACTGCAGACTCTGCATTTCATTCCCGTGGCGGCACTTGCAGATTAAATTCTGGGCGAGAGGGATATACTGTAGATGTGCGATGCATGTGTAGTGTGGCACGGTGGGGTTTTTAAGAAGCTATGAAAACAACATTGGTGGAGAGGAAGGGGAGGTGGTGGGGAGGAGTATTTAGTCTGCCGCACACTTCCTCCTGATAGCTGTAAACTTTGGAAGTCCTCCTGTCCCAGTCTGAATCACATCCCAGAGAGAGGTCCTTATGACTACTCCAGATAAACAACACCCCACTACCCTCTCTCTATCTCTCTCTCTCTCTCTCTCTTTCTCTCTGTCTCTTTCTCTCTCTCCTTCTCAATCGCTCTCTCCCTCGCAATTCCATCTCCCATCTCCACTGCGTTCAAAAACAGGAAGCAGAGTTGCAAATGTACAAAGTAAACAAGTGTTCTTCATTATGGTGCTGCTTACTGAAAATTATGACTATGTTGCATTTTCATCTGTTCACTTGAATCACTCTGCACTGAATACTGCCATTGGCGCTACACATCCCCATCCCCATCTCTCTCTCCCTCTCTCTCTCTCTCTCTCTCTCTCTCTCTCTCTCTCTCTCTCTCTCAGGGACGGTAGCGGCCACAGCAGGGTTACATCCGGGCCAGTGCATCATTAAGGTGAATGGCATCAACGTGAGCAAGGAGAGTCACGCCAGTGTCATCGCGCACGTCACCGCGTGCAGGAAATACCGCCGGCCCACGCAGGTACAGTACAACAGGAAGGAAAATACATTGAAGGAGGCAGCAGTGACTCAGGAGGTAGAATGGCGGCCTGGGAATCTGATTGGTTCCCAGGTCGGTCCCCAGCTCCTCCTGGCTTAGTGTTGAAATGTCCTTGAGCAACAACACACTTATGTCTGGGTTAACCCCTTGCTGATTGATGTAATTGTAGTTAAATCGCAGTTAAATCTCAAACAGACTATTTAGGGGAGAGGTTATCATTGTTGTCTACTACTGCGTGAACTTTTGACTCTTTGTACACTGGAAAATAGGCGATCAACTATGGCAGTGTAGGCTACTTAATGTCCTTAAGAAGTGTGTCAAATTTAGCAATAACACAATGTCATGGTTAATATTTATTTCTAAGGGATGCACATGACACGAAAAGTACGGAAATATTAATATGACTGGGGTGGCTGAGTGAGTGACTGCAAAGAGATAGTAAGTGGCAAATTGTTTCATTACTATTAGGCATTTTGATAACTATCGCTAACGGCGTTCCCTTCCGGTGTGGCTCATCCTGAGACGTAATCTTGCAAATTACGTCAAATAGGAAAATGCATGGACAAAACAAAGCGTCCATGTGTGCCGGTAGATATCTGTGTCAGAAACCAGTGAGTTGTGTTGTGCGAGAACATTGGCTTCATTAGATGGGAGGGGCACCGATACCGCCATGGAAGTGGTTGAAGTACTCAAACATAAAGATAAATAGGATAGGATAGGATATAAACAAGTTTGTAGTTGCCGTTTGTTGCAGAGACGAAAAAAAACAAACAAAACAAAGGGAGAGAGGAGAACTTGGGAGTGTGAGAACTAAGAAATGCAACCCTTGCTCCATCTCGCCACCCTAACCCCTTCCTCTTTCTTTCTCTTCTCTCTCTGCCTCTCTGGGTCATTACGCAGTCATAATAATAGTCTTGGCTCCTCCACCGCTGACCCCTGGCTCACAGTGGTGGGCCTGCTGTGGGAAGACTGGCAGGCCGGCTGGGGAGAGAGAGAGCCTGGGGTCTGCTGGGGCTCTGGCTGGAGGTAGGGGGGGTTGTGATGGGAGACAGAGCTGCTGACAGGGGTGTCGCACCAGATTCTGGGCCCTGGGTACTTTAACTATTGAAAAATAGCAGATATACAAGCTCACAGCGCTGCGAGCTTGTAGATCTGCTATTTTTGAAAAAAATTGAGAAAATGTGACCCCCAAAATGATATGTGTTTGGCCACAGACCCTCATCTCAAAATATTTAGTTCCAGGGCAGGGAACCCCCCAGAAGCAAAATTTGAGTTACAAAATTAATGTTCGCTTAAAAAATACATCTATTCAAAGATTTGCACACATTTTCACGACTTTTCAAAAAAGCAGATCTACAAGCTCGCTGTGAGCATGTATATCTGCTATTTTTCAATAGCTAAAGTATAAAATAATGAAGGCCCCCCCCTCCACCTTGGGCCCTAGTAACTCAGTCCCACTTCCCCCCCCCCCTTGTGACGCCCCTGGCTGCTGACACCAAAGGGGGGAAGAGCAGAGATGGAGGGGGATGGGTGTAAAGACGGAGGGGGAGGAGAGTGAGTTTCATAAGTCAGCGCTTCTCAAAACATTTTGGGGGTCAGGGACGTTTTGGCTGTGTATGTTTTGAAAATAGCAGATCTACAAGCTTGCTGAGCTGCTTGTAGATCTCCCGTTTTCAAACATCTGAAGATAAAACGGCTCAAGCAGTGAGCGAATGACGAACCTTTTTCGTCAACTACGTTTTTTCACTGACGATAACTACATTAAAACTAAGCTACGAAGTCAACACATAGAAACTAGACTAAAATGTTAGGGAGGGACTAGAGTCATTTTATGTTTGGTTGTTGTAGACTGGCTATTTTCAGCATGCGATTTTCTAACTTTTCGTTGTAATTTTGCGTTTGTGGGGTTTATTCACCAACGCATTCAGAGAGCCCACCGCTGGAATTACATTTCATTTCTTTCATTATTTCAACAACCAGCTGACTCACAGAGAAAATGCAAACATACCAATTGCTGAAAGCTATTTGTGATAGATCATATTCATAAACTCAAATAGCGCACAGAAACATTGTGTGTGTGCAGGATAATGTGTGGCTTGTCTCAGCATGCGATTTTCAAGTGTAAAAGTAGACTAAAATCTCATGATATTTAGTCAACTAAAACTAAAACTTTTCAGATTACTAAAATACGACTAAAACAAATTTTCATTTTACTCAAAAGACTATGACATGAAATCAAAATTAGCTGTCAAAAACAACGCTGCGCTCAAGTACCCAGCTGGAGGTCCTCAGACGGACCCCACTTTGAGGACCACTGTCATCATCATGAGTGAACTGGTGGGAAAGAGCTTTTACACACGGGAAGTGGAAGACAGCTGTGTGGCTCAGGAGGCCACCTGTTGAATGAGAGGAGAGGAGGTGTGAGAACAGAGGTGAGGGTATGAGCGCTCGTGTATGCACGCGTGTGCGCGAGAGGGTGTGTGTGTGTGTGTGTGTGTGTGTGTGTGTGTGTGTGTGTGTGTGTGTGTGTGTGAGTGTGTCTGTCTGTCCTGGACACACACACACACACACACACACACACACACACACACACACACACACACACACACACACACACTTATTTAGGCTGGTGGCTTAATGAAGCGCTATATGGTTCCAACAAGACTGGAGATCTGGTTTACATCAAGAGTGGGCATAGAGGGAAACGCCCTCTGTGTGCGTGCGTGTGTGTGTGTGCGTATGCGTGCGTACGTGCGTGCGTGCGTGCGTGCGTGCGTTTTATGTGTGTGTTTTGGTTTTACCCCAGCAGACCACAGCTCAGTAGGAAAACACGGCATGCAGCCCTACAGGAAAAATCCCCACTGTGGACTTGGGTGTGGAGAACACACTCACACACTCAATCACACACAGAAGCATGCACGCTTAAAATGACTACACACACTCACACACACTTTTATTGGCACAGGAGAGTGGGCTGATGAGATTGGCACAGGTTGCGTTTGCGGTCTGCGCCGTTTCCATGTGTTTGCGTAAGCTCCTCGCCGTGTGCTCTGCCAGCACAACTGTGTGTGTGTGTGTGTGTGTGTGTGTGTGTGTGTGTGTGTGTGTGTGTGTGTGTGTGTGTGTGTGTGTGTGTGTGTGTGTGTGTGTGTGTGTGTGTGTGTGTGTGTGTTGACAGTGTGTGTGTGTTTTAGTCGTTGACAATTACATTTCTGTTTGGCGTTTAGGCTTTGAAGTTGCACATGATAGATATGACACATAACCTAAATATACAAAGAAATAACTGACATATTTGACAACGTTATACTTAAAAAAGAACATTGATAGTGGAAATAGCCGATCTACAAGCTCACAACGCGTCGCGATGCGACGCGTTGTGAGCTTGTAGATCTGCTATTTCCACTATTTTTGACTTTTATAAAAATATATGAACATTTTTCAAAAACGATTATGACGATTATGAAAAATAATCACGATTATGTCAAATAATTGCGATTAGACGATTATGTAATAATTGTGACAGCCCTAGCCGGAGTCATGCATCATCAAACCCAGTGGTGGACAGCGTCAGCAACTAAGTATATTTACTTGAGTACTTTGCTTAACCACTTAAAACCCCAGCATCCGTATTGTGGGGAAGGCTTTTGCAGACCGACATGCTCACAACGCGTCGTAGCGCAGCACGCTGTGAGCTTGTCCATCGGAAACAGAAAATACACTAGTACAGAGCCCTGGGGGACTCCAGTCAATCATATGGGGTTTAAGTGGTTAAAGAGCCACTTCACCTCTGGGACAACCCAATCTTATTTTATTGTCGTTTGGGACACGATCAACACAATCCTGAGTTATTTTTTGTGTTCAATCTGTGTTTAGATATTTTAGTATTTCAGCATGACTAGTGCGTGACAGCATGACTATGCGTTTTGCATCATATGATGCAAAACGCATCACTAGTACATGCTGAAATACTAGAATATCTCAAAAAACTGATTGAACATAAAAAATAACTCAGGATTGTGTTGATCGTGTCCCAAACGACAATAAAATAAGATTGGGTTGTCCCAGAGGTGAAGTGGCCCTTTAAGTACATGTATTGAGTATCTATACTTTGCTTGAGTATTTGTATTTTTGGAGACTTACACTACATTTCAAAGACAAATTGACTCCACTACATTACTACGAACTTTTGAATACTTTAAATTTGTTATACTTATTTTTTTCAAAGCATGCACTTTTGAGCTAGTATTTTTAAAGTATTTTTAAAAGCAAGTACTGTAGTTGGGTATAATATTTGACCAGCAGTATGACTCAAGTACTGGGGTTGAGTACATTGTCCACCACTGATCAAACCCAGACCTCAGCTTGTGTTCCCACAGATATAATAGGAACAATTGGAATTGATAGCTTTCTTTCCTTTTTGGCTATTTTTCTAATGATGCAGTACATGTTCCCCCATCCCCATGAATGAAAACACAAGAGTGATATAGAAAATATAGCCCTAATGCACAGTGCGACAGCCCGATTTACTGATTTACAGCTGTGTTCATTTTGTGTGCTTGTCTGCCGGAGTTTGGGTCAGTTTAACTTTTACTTCCATTGATCCAAAATAGAAACAGAAAGCTGCACTTCATTTTGCCATTGATGCCGTAACCACATGCATCTTCAATTTTGATTTCTCTTCCACATTAACCCTGACGTCCGTATTTTGGACTTACAATTTGCTTTTACAAAATGTAAAAAAGAATTGCAACAATAGCAGATCTACAAGCTCAGAAATGCATTGTGATGCGACAGGTTGAGAGCTTGTAGATTTATTTTTTGCATTACACATTGTACAGTGTAGTTTAAAACAGGGCTAATGATGTGGATAATGATGACCTTCTGACATGAATGAATCACAGAAGGTGATCCAGTGGACTGTGGATAGAACTCAACTCTGGTGTCTGCTGTGTTCTTCTTGTGTCCCAATGCAGCAAGACAGCATTAAATGGGTGTATAACAACAGCGAGAGTGCCCAGGAAGACCACCAGAAGACCAATCAGAAACCCTCGCCTGAGGAGAACGGAGACGGCTTCGAATGCAAAGTAGAAGGTGACAGCATCCAACAACACATAAAGACAGATTCACACACACACACACACACACACACGTAGTGAGAGTGCACTCGTGATTTTGCTGTGTGTGTGGACACATGACCTGTACCTGCGCAAACCATCCATTTGGTAACAATTTCAGCTCCAGGCCATTGTGGATGCAAACCAGGTTTGTGCACGGAAATGCAAGTGCTACGGAACACAAGCCTTTTCTGAATTTTGCCAGCAATAACTTCCAACACGGCTCCAACGACTCCATCTGGAGCGCGTTAGGCCCAGAGCGATGACCCCCGCTAGCTCATCAAGTGTTAATCCCCCCCCCCCCCCCCCACACACACACACACACACACACACACACACACACACGATTTATGTGGCCCATAGAGGGTAAACCAGGAAAGCTGTTTCCTTCATAGCAAACGGCTCAAGAGTGGGATTTATTGGCATATTAAGTACAGAGCTGGTTAACCAAATGAATTTGCAATTGTTGCTCATCAATCTCTGAGGGAAGGGGACGGGGTGCAAAGAAAGCCATGAGCAGAGGGTCTCCCTTTTCCAAAATGAACTACAGATACCAGTTTGGTGGTCCGGATCCACCTAAAGTACCACATGTTGTGCGGCGATGATGGTGTTTACCATGAAATGTAATGAGAAACATGATTTCTCTCTCTGTGTGTGTGTGTGTGTGTGTGTGTGTGTGTGTGTGTGTGTGTGTGTGTGTGTGTGTGTGTGTGTGTGTGTGTGTGTGTGTGTGTGTGTGTGTGTGTGTGTGTGTGTGTGTGTGTGTGTGTGTGTGTGTGTGTGCGAGAGCTAATGTGCACGTGTGCTTGTCTTGTGTTTGTGTGTTGGAAGGCACGTGCATACCTTTGTTTTTTGTCTGAACCGGTATTATATGTGTATAGGTGCCTCACCCTCATGTCATGTGTCTAAATCAGTGGTTCTCAAACTTGGGGTCAGGACCCCAAGTGGGGTCCCCAAATTAATTTGTGGGGTCCCCAGATGATTAGCTTAGTTTAAGAAACACAGGATAAGATGTTGATTTCCGTTTCTTTTTTTTTTCCCTTTTTTTTTTCACTCAATGGTAAACAAACCAACACACAGAATAAGTGTATACAGGGTATCTGCACATTTATAAATTGACAATTTAAGGACTTTCAAGACCGTTTTAATACCAAACTGGCCAAACTGTCAAATATTAAGTAAGCAAGAGGCGAACATTGTGAAAATAGCCGATCTACATGCTCACAACGCCTAACGCGAGACGTTGTGAGCATGTAGATCGGCTATTTTCACAATATTTATCTGTGGAACCGAGTCACATTAAATGTAATTCCAAGTGCTTGTCAGGGTGGGGGTCCCCAGTTCATATAGGTATGTTTATTTTGGGGGTCATGGCCTAAAAAGGTTTGAGAACCACTGGTCTAAATGTTCTCTCATATTCTATGTTTTTCTGCGCACAGAGGTGATGGACAAGTTCAACACCATCGCCATCATCGATGGGAAGAAGGACCATGTGAGCCTGACCGTTGACAACGTCCATCTGGAGTATGGAGTGGTGTACGAGTACGACAGCACGGCCGGCATCAAGTGCCATGTGCTGGAGAAGATGGTGGAACCCAAGGGCTTTTTCAACCTCACTGCCAAGGTAGGACAGACCTGTCAGACTGGCACATGTGCTGGGAGCTTCTCTGTTTTACAGTATGTCTGTTTACTTCTTAATTTCTTTGAATCATTTTCATTTTTAGCTGGGTGAAAGCCACCCAGCTCTAGGGATCGGTCTTTAATTATTATATAAGTGACGTCATCAGTAATCGCTCGGAAATGCACACACCACTCCTCGCGCTTGCGGAGCTAGGCTCACTTCACGTGTTCGTTTCTATTGGATGGTGAACTCAATTCAATTCAACTCAAAGGGCTTTATTGGCATGAGAAAACATACGTTTACATTGCCAAAGCAGAAGTGTACATAATACTAGTAAGACACCTGAGGGTGACATGCGACCTCAGGGTGACGTCGCGCCAATTATTGACCATCTGGCCAACCACAGCGTTTCTCTGACGATTCTAGTTGTTGTCATTCTGCCCCACCTAGGGTGTGGGCGATAGGGCCTTTCTGTGTGGAGTTTGCCTAAACATGGAGATGTGGTACAGAATGACTCATATATGGGCATAAAAAGTATGTCATGTGACATCACTTCCTGTACAGACAGTCAGACCTAACAATGGCTACTGTCTATGACGGTAGTCCATATGACATGATGGACTGGACTATCTCCATATATAGTGTTCTCCACACGCTCCATTTCTCTATGTATAGGTCCAAATGCCCAACGTTGAGCTTGACAACGAAACGTTCTTAACACAGCCGCCGCTGGCGTTCCCTGCGAATACGGCGCCGGCGCTCGTCGGCAGTCTCCCCTGGAACATGGGAGCATGTGGGCATGGACATGGGTGGCTGGGGATCCTGCTCCATGTTCACGCGGCGATGAACTTTAGCATGTTATCAACTTTCGCTTTACCATGCAATCAATCAACTTCAGAGCAATGATGTGTACTGAGTTACATCACTGTGACTCAGTCCATTGAGTTGGCCTAACAATGGCTACTGTCTATACGGTAGTCCCATATGACATGATGGAACTGGACTTTCTTGACTATCTGGCCAACCACAGCGTTTCTCTGACGATTCTAGTTGTTATCAACCCTAGGAGACACGGGGAGAACATGCAAACTCCACACAAAAAAAGGCCCTATCGCCAACCCCACCTAGGGTGTGAGCGATAGGGCCTAAACATGGAGATGTGGAGAACACTATATATGGAGATAGTCCAGTCCATCATGTCATATGGGACTACCGTCATAGACAGTAGCCATTGTTAGGCCGGAGTCAATGGCTGTCTATCTGACTGTCTGTACAGGAAGTGATGTCACATGACATACTTTTTATGCCCATATATGAGTCATTCTGTACCACATCTCCATGTTTAGGCCACACAGGTTCGCTCCATTTCTCCATGTATAGGTCCAAATGCCCAACGTCGAGCTTGACAAGGAGGATACCGCACATTGTACCTCATCCACCCTTTCTTCTCTCTCCTTTTGGTATCTTTATCATCCTCCTCCTTTTTTTCTTTTTTATTCTTCTCTTTTTTTCACAGCGGCCCCCATATTTACTTTAGAAAATATATATTAAATTCTAAGAACGTTTCGAGTACCAGTTTGATACAAGAGCGAATAAGCGCTACACTTCTGGAATCCTGTGCGTCGACTTAAAGTCGGATCCAGGCCTAATAACTTTATCTAGCCGCCCCGTTGCTACCTCCTTGTTACATTTTCTTTTCTGAGACACATTGTACCTCATCCACCCTTTCTTCTCTCTCCTTTTGTTACAGTATCTTTATTTCTTTTATTCTTCTCTTTTTTTGTCTTTCTGAAGCTGGTTGCACACTGCTGCGTTTTTCGTTGCGAAATGCGTTTTTCAGGGCAAGGAGAGAGAGAGAGATAGAGAGAGCAAGGGACAGAGTGGTGCGCGAAACGGGCGGCAGTGTGCAAACGTGACTGACATAACGTGAGTTTGATTTTTTTATTTGCGTGCTCCGAAATTCACTCCGATATTCGGCCCGAAAAACGCAGCAGTGTGCAACCACCTTTAGTCTTGTGTATCCTTCTCTTTTGGCTACTGTCTATGACGGTAGTCCCATATGACATGATGGACTGGACTATCTCCATATATAGTGTTATCCACATTTCGTGTAGCCGCCCCGTACAGGAAGTGATGTCACAACTCGCTGACATCACACTGACATCACTCCCGTACAGAAGGAAGGTTACGGAAGGAAGGAAGGAAGGAAGGAAGGAAGGAAGGAAGGTCACTCAAGCGACACGGTTTTTCAGAGTATATGCAACCTTCGGTCGCAACAACAATACAATACAATACAATCAGAACAAAATATGTACAGGTGAAAACAGTTTGCATCACGGTTACGTGCAGGCATAGCAGGGATATATATGTCACCGCTAGATCGAGAAACAGTTTGATCGAGAACCGGAGCGCTCGGCGTGCGGCGCGGGCCGGAACAAGCGGTCGCTTTGATCCACGACAACGTAGCGTCGGCAGGAATGATAGCGCCTCACCCCACGGAGGTTAGGGTTAGGCATAGTTTTACTGAGGTTAAGGTTAGGGTTAGGGTTAGAGTTAGGCATAGTAAGCTAATGGCTAAACACAGCTGAGCTAGGCTAGTAGATAAACAAAGAGAGAGGGGTCGCAAACAGTGATGTCAGCGACTACACAAGTGAATGACTGTTGTCGCCATCTCATGGTGACTACGCAGAATTACACAGGTGTGCTGATAAGAGACTATCAAAGTGAATTGATCCAGGTGGTGTTAGGGGTGTGTGCTGAACGACAAAACGAGTGCTCTTACCATGATCTAACTGAGTTACCCAATCTAACTGTAACATATACAATGGTTTTTAAGGTGGTTGGGTTCCATTTGATATCCTTCTCCTATCACAGCAGCTCACGAATCTTGCTGCTGTGTTTGCACATTGTTTTACTTCAACCAGCAGGTATGGGAGTTTTTCATCATTGGTCATGTTTTCAAACTCTCCTTGGGTGGTTATGATCTGTGGGAAGTATGTGTCTCTGATGTCTTGGTACAGCGGACAGGTGGTTAGGAAGTGTAGCTCAGTTTCCACTTCATTTTGTGTGCAGTGGGTGCAAAGTCTGTTTTCTCTAGGGAGCCAGGTATGCCTATGATGTCCTTTCTCGATTGCAAGACTGTGCTCACCGAGTCTGTACCTACTACCTAGTAAAGATTTTCTTTGTTTTGGGTCAGTCACCTTGCTCAGGTATTCTGCCATGGTGTATTCTCTGTTTAGGGCCAAATAGCATTCTAGTTTGCTCTGCTTCTGGGTTGCTTCTCTCCAATGTGTCAGGTAGATTTCTTTCTGCTGTTTTATCATTTGGTTTAGTCCAGTGAATTGTCTGTCTGGTGGCTCTGCTTGTGTTTGTGAACAGAGTTCCCGGGCCAGTTGGCTGAGGGGGCATCTCTCTAGAGTTTCGCTCAAGCTGCAAAGGACTAGAAAACAAGCCCTTTCGCTCTTTTAATCCCCCGCAGTTTCTCTTTGCCCCCACCTTGTAATGGTTTATTCAATGCAGGCGCCGGAGCGGGAGAGAAAGAGACGAAGAGGGAGAAAGAGAGAGAGAGAGACGGAGTGGGAGAGAGAGAGAGAGAGAGAGATTTTTTTATTTTTCAGCGTGTTACTTTTACACAGCGGAAAACAGCTCTTCGCTCACGCAACTTTCGACCATGTGTGTGTGTGTGTGTGTGTGTGTGTGTGTGTGTGTGTGTGTGTGTGTGTGTGTGTGTGTGTGTGTGTGTGTGTGTGTGTGTGTGTGTGTGTGTGTGTGTGTGTGCGTGCGCGCGCGGCGCGCACGCGCGTGCGTGCGTGCGAGTGAGTTAATGCCTCGGAGACAGAGAGAGAGAGATAGTATACAGTAATATTGAATTAATGACTTTACAGCACTGTTTCCCAAGCACTGGGTCGCGATTATAGCATAGTAAATTGATTGATTGAATAATTTATTAGACAGAAATGCAAAACAGTCAAGTACATTGGTGTAGCCAACTTTATTATTCTTTAACGACAAGTGCACCCAGCTTAATATTGACTCTGTCAATTCTAGTTTACATACCCGTCGTCTCTGGTTGACCTTGTCACATTTCCTGGGGCAATTTGCCCAGATCAGGCATGTCAGGGATGTCATGCACGTCATGTGATTTGCAACTGTCCGCCACTAATGGGCAGTGGTGATCTGCTGCCTTGTTACTGTTTGTATTTCAAATGGTCAGTGGTAAGTACTAGACTACATACTTTCTGTTAATGTTTATGGGGCGGCATAGCTCAGTGGTAGAGAAACCGTTATTAGAGCACGAAGGGTTCGCGAAGGGTTCCAAGTTAGAATCCGGGCTCCCCCTGAGTTAATGTCGAAGAGTCCTGGTGCCTTGCATGGTTTCCTCCACCACCGGTGTATGAATGTGTGCGTGAATGGGTGAATGTAATGCACAATCTCTGTAAAGCGCTTTGGATAAAAGCGCTATATAAATGCACCATTTACCATTTATGCTAGGTGTATGCATGTTTTCTCAAGACAGCTCGTTTGAATTGAGAAAAGGGAGAAAAAATAAAATAAGAATAATGTGTTTGTTTCCTTAAAGCTATACTGTGTAAGATGCTCAACTAGTGGTCAGTAGCCCTATAGCAAACCGCGGTCGCGTCCGCGTCTTTCGGCCGTTTTTCGTACCTTCACACCCCCACGTCTGCCTCCACCTCGCCGAGAGCTATCTTTAGAGGGGTCCCTGGTTCCTGTGCGTTCAGGCATTCCGGAGAAACGGACTCCTTCACCCTGCCTGGTAGGCGAGATTACCTTTTGAGTATAGAGACACACAGGCGACTACAAAGGCGACCCCACTTCAAGATGCGCTGTGATTGGCCGGCAGTGTATAACCCTCGCTGTGATTGGCCGGTAGTGTGATGACGTAATTTTGCCGGGAAATCCCGCCCCTGTCACGGCTAGGTAGAAAACATATAAAGAGAAGGCTTCAGAAGCTGAAAATAACGGAGTGGGGGTTCTAAAACTTTAGCGATTTAACATTTAGGACAATTTTAAGATTTGTTTTATAAAAAAAGTTACATGGTATAACTTTAATATATATATATATATATATATATATATATATATATGTCACGGTTAGATAGAGAAACAGCGCGGGGCGGAACAAGCGGTCGCTTTGAGCCACAACAACGTAGCGTCGGCAGGAATGATAGCGCTTCACCCCACGGAGGTTAGGGTTAGGGTTAGGGTTAGGCATAGTTTTACTGAGGTTAAGGTTAGGGTTAGGGTTAGAGTAAGGCATAGTAAGCTAATGGCTAAACACTGCCGAGCTATAGTAGGCTAGTAAATAAAGAAAGAGAGTCGCAAACGAGTGACGTCAGCGCCTACACTAGTGAATGGCTGTTGTCGCCATCTGGTGGTGATTGGTGTGTGGTGGACGACAAAACAAGCGCTCTTACCACGATCTGACTGAGTTACCCAAACTGACTGTAACATATATACTGCTCAAAGAAATGAAGGGAACAAAATGTTCCCTTCATTTATTTGAATTTATTTGAGTATAGTATACTGTAGTACTGCTCAAAGAAGTAGCAGTATATATTATATAGGCCTAAACCTATTTCGTCAGGAAATTAAGTATTTTCCCAACCTAGCTGCCCAACCTAGCTGCCCACAAGGAGCGTGTGAGAAATTAGGGGCTAAGAGTCTTGCTCACGGACACACACTGACATTTCTACCTTGGCCTGGAATCGAACCAGGGCCAACCAGAGGCACTGGTTTCCCAGGCGGGCTCCCTAAGCATTCAGCTATGCTACGCTATTTATTTCAGGTTAGTTTATTATTTATTTAATAAATCAAATAGCAAAACTAACTAAAATGTTTATAGTGTTATATGGGTGGCTGACTACATTTTATTAAAAGGAGTTTTGATAAGACAGACTGATGCTCTGCAAATGTACTCAGAAGGATGTATGTGTGTGTTTTACAAATGACCATAGAGTTACCATGGCTTGGTGTTAGAATCAATGTGTTGTAAGGTCTTGATCCTTGGGTAAGGCAGTTTGAATCCGGGAAGAAGATCATCATGTAAATTAGTTTTTCAATTTGAGTTTTGCCTATTATGTGTTCGTGGCAAAGACAGCCATTAAGCTATCGATTAATTGATCAATATAATGTTAGATAGATAGGTAGGCTAGAGTAAAGGATCTTATTAGGTGTGATGGTGGCTCAGGGGTAGAGAAACTGGCATAGAACACGGAGGTTTCTCGAAAGGTTTTCAGATCGATTCTGGGCTCCCCCAGAGATAGTGTTTAAGAATCCTTGTGCAAGACTCTGAAGTCTCAACTCCTAGTTGCTACCGGTGAGCAGGTTGGTGCCTTGTATGGTTTCCTGCCATCTGTGTGTGTGAATGCAATCTGGCAAGCCATCGTCAAGAAAAGGGACTGCCCACTCATCCCTTTCATAGCCATCATTGACTCTTGTCTCGCGAGATTGGTGTGAATGTAATGCACAATCTATGTAAAGCGTAGATCGTCCATTTTCAAAAAGCCAAGGTATAAAATAGGATTAAAGTGGTTAATGTTAGTTTTGTAATATTATAATTTACTTCTGCAAAGTCCAACATTAAGAATTGCTCAGCGGCAGCTCCGACTGATGTGTGCAGCAATAACAGCCTACAATTAAAAGTCTTTAGCTAACTACATTGCAAGACATAAGTGTGTGAAGGCAGTAGACCGTGCGAAGTAAGTGAGATGAAAAAACCTGAGTGAAATGTGACAAAGTCAACCAGAGACGACGGTAGTTCCACAAACTGATACATGACTCAAATATAAAACGGATAACATTTAACGCTATCACAAACAAACTGTTTACTTCTTCCAACGCCTCAATCTTGAAGATGCACAAAGCTGAAGTTATACTTAGTTGCATGCATGAAAATAGACCATCTACAAGCTCACAATATGTCGCAGCATCATGCTTCAGAGCTTGTAGATCTGCTGTTTTTGGTCCATGACACCTGCACATAGCCAAAAGATTGTTTGATATTTATGGGAGCGGTTTAGAGGGGCGTTGGAGGAAAACTGGGGAGGGCATACTATCGATAATTGAAAATATACAATATACACAAAAATATACCATATATACAATATAGACTGAAGAAATCATTCCCTTTCTAACCATAATTCTGTACTATAATATAGTTTCACAAAGACAGCAAGTCTTATTTTAAAGTCCAGCTAGTATCTAAAAAGAAATTCAGATTTTGACATACTTAATTATATTTAAATAAAAAACAAAACAAAAAACATGATCATCAGGTATTATGCTTATACTTGGAGGAAGATTCTTTTCCAAAAAGTGTACAGAAAGTTTTTAAAATTACTTTTTGTGTGACCACACCTGTTGATTAAGTATACCTGGTTTTCAGGTGGGTGATGACCCAGCTGAGGTTAGCCACGCCTACAGCTGCTGCTGTATGGTAAAAAGGGGAGGGGATGATTTTATGATGACATTGAAGCGGTGTATTTCAATTGGGCCTTTTGACTCAGAGGCTTTCAGCTTTCAGGAAGAAGACAAAAATACGCAGGGAAGACATATTTGCATATTATAACCACACCTGGGAGTCTATTAGAGTAATGTTAACTCCATAGACACATACAAAACAGAAAAAGAACTAAACTATGGCACCACCTCTTTAATAAAATGACAATGAGTCAACAGCTTATCCCACTTACAACAGCTAAGACCTGGATGTGCAATGAAGGGAAAGGAAGGAGCTATTTTTCTTATTGGAATAAACTTTCATAATAAGCGCGTGTCATCATTGTCCTGACATCCAATCATAAATATTGATAATGAAACAGCGGTAGAGTCACAGTAATAAACTATGACATACGACCGCGGCGCACCAGTGCCAGTAGCTCACAGTATACAGTAGCTCTCCCTCTCGTCTAGCATCACACCGCGTTTGACAGTGCATGATAATGATCGTTGTGCATCAATGGCAAGGCAAGTTTATGTGTATAGTACATTTCATTCACAAAGACAATTCATCAACATGCTGTATTTAAGGCCTTAAATTGCATTTATAGGGAGATAAAGAATACTTTTGCTCTGACATCAGTGTCGCTGATGCCAGAGCCATCGCTTTGTGCTGTGACATTAGGAAAATATCCCTGTTTTCTATCTGTGTTTGCAGCGTAGAGGAAGATGAGGTCGGGGGTTTGACAATTCGATTACCTCTTAGGTGATGAATAGTGGTGTTGGGTTTTTAGCACCTTAGAGCTGGGGCTGGCTTTATGAGGCACAGTATAATGAAGACATAAACAACACCGCCGCCTTCTTCCTCTTCCTGCAGGCTACAGAGAGGAGCAAGAGAAAAATCATGTGCACACATAGCCGGTTGTGAAACTGAATCATTTTTGGTTTCGCAAGCAGAGATTTCCACTGAGCAGATGTCAGTGCAGCAGCTTTTCAGTCACTAGGCCCGTTTCTACAACTGCAACGTGAGGCGGAACTACGGCTGCTATGACGTAATCACTGTAGCAGTCAAAATCGTTAAACAAACAGCCGTCGGCAACGGGGTCCCACCCCTTTTACTGAACTCTTTGGTTCCCATGGCGACGCGTCTACGCAGCAGAGGTTGTAGCCACAATGTGGAAAGAGGAGTTTCTGTGCTTTCTGCGAAAAATGTAATTTAGAGGCCGGGCCCTACCGTTGTCTAGATAATGGCCGTTGAATACTGTATATCCTGTATACAGTAAACAGGAAGTCAGAGAAAAGGGCAATCCAATAATCTGGAAGTGAATGTGGATTAGCCTAATGTCAAATTTGCCTTTTTGATTTTGAGGGATAAACAATTACCTCATGAACAGATATACAATCAGTTTAATATTACTTATATGCCGATGTCTCATTTGGCTGACCAGTTGAAACACTTTAAAACCAATTTTTCAGTCCATCTTCATATTGCGGGACTCTGAAGCGTTCTAAGCTTGTGGGCGAGACATACCTACTGGTAAACATTTCCAGTAACGTGATGGTTTAGTTGTGGTACTCCAATTGCCTCTGTGTGCTACCGTGGATTATTGTTTTGTTTTTTTTGGTTATTGTGTTTGTTTTTGTTTTTTCTCATGTACTGTGTTTGTATTTGTCTGTGTGTCGTTAAAATTTTTAAAAATGTATAAAATACTAATCATAAAAAAAGAAGGCAGAATAGACCATGGCATGCATACTGTATATTCACCCACACATGTTAGACTATATTCACAATATATTTATCTTAGTTTGGATCTCGACTCTTACTCTTTCTAAACCTCTACCCCTATTTCGTTCTCACCGCTGTTGCTGCTATGATGACACCTGGATTTCCCTCTGGGGATCAATAGAGGTTTATCTTATTTCCAGCCCTAAAGGTAATCCACAGAACCCGTCATCTTATATTGATTGGTGGTGGATTTGCTCCAGTGCACACAGTGCTGTAAGGAACCTAGCCTCTCTCTCCTGTGATGATTGAGGGGCTTGAAGCCGGTTGACAGGTTTACAGCAGCGGTTTTAACGGGACGTGTGTGTGTGTGTGTGTGTGTGTGTGTGTGTGTGTGTGTGTGTGTGTGTGTGTGTGTGTGTGTGTGTGTGTGTGTGTGTGTGTGTGTGTGTGTGTGTGTGTGTGTGTGTGTGTGTGTGTGTGTGTGTGTACGTGTGTGTGTACGTGTGTGTGTACGTGTGTGCGCTGAACTCATCCCAATGGTTCTCAGAATGGTGTCTGTTTATTTCCAGATCAAAGGAGGAGACAGACCTTACACATGCATGTATGCATACGTTTGCGTGAACACACTTACACACATACTCTATAGAGCAGGGGTCTTCAACGTTTTTAGGTCAAGGACCCCTTAGTCGAGAGAGAGATGAAGCAGGGACCCCCACAATCCATAGATACCATATAGTTTCATCGTTTGACAGCACAATCATCAGTGTATTTTGGGTTCATGTAAATTTGTGTTTCCAGATATTTAAAGTTGATACACCATGCATTTAAAAATCACACTCGTGTGAACTGAGCGGTGGGGGGGGGGTGCGTGTGTGTGTGTGTGTGTGTGTGTGTGTGTGTGTGTGTGTGTGTGTGTGTGTGTGTGTGTTGCAGTTGATGCACAGGCCAGGCTATACTCAACAGCACCTCTCTGGTCACCCAGGGTACTCAGGCTACATACACCAGAGGCTACAGACACACAGACAGACACACACACACACACGCACGGATACACACACGGCCACGCTATGGAGACGGTGTGACCACCGCTCAAAAAGTATTTATGTCATATTGTTTATGTCCCAAAAACGTTTTTCAAAAGGTTTGAGGCTAAATTACCACTCCTGAATAGAGAGCCTCTCTCATTTTTGAATGGCTCTCAGAGCATTTCAGCTGCAGTACCACCTTTGGCCTGAACTGCGCCACCCCCCCCCAAAATCTTTTTGAAAAAAAAAAAAAAAATTAAAAAAGTTTTTTTTTTGGAAAAAAATATATTTTTAAAAATATATATTTTTTTATGATGACCTCACAATCGGCAGATGACGTCACAATCGGCAGCAAATCTGGATAGCCTGTTTTGAGAACCCGTGGGATACTTTTAACCTTCGCCTTCTCAAAACCAGAGAAAGACACAACGGTCAGAAATGGGACTTTGTGAGGATAGAAGGTGCTAGTGGGACCCCAAAAAAAGGGTTTAAAATAGGAAAAGTGAAATTTCATGGTGTATCACCTTTAACCACGTGAACCGTCAATACTTAATAAACTTGACCTATCACTCTGTACTTAGTCTACTCTTTTTCCCCTCTACACCAAACCTCTTTGCCAAAAATAGCCGATCTACAAGCTCACAACGCCTCACGCTGCGAGGCGTTGTGAGCTTGTAGATCTGCTATTTTTGGGTAGGGTTCAAGTGGGTACAGTAATATAGAAAAGGAGAAAAAAAGCTTCTATCACACAAAGATTTGGAGGACCCCCTGCAGTAGGGACTCTGAGGACCCCCTGTTGAAGACCTCTGCTATAGAGTCTACGTACAGTATGTTCAAACACACAGTATATGCTTGAAAACACCCACACTCACAAACACATTATCCCGCATAAGAAGACTTCCACAGAGCTTGATAAACAGCATCTCTTGAATTGTATTTTGATTGATTGATTGATTGAAGACTTTATTAGAAGTTTGCATAGGAAAAGGTACAGTTTCATGACGGTACAGTTCACTGGTACAAGGTCTACTAAAAGGAGATCCATGAAAAGACTAAGCTTATTTCCACTGGAAACCATTGAAGTATCTCATATAACATTGAATGACAGACAAATAGAACACAGTACTATGCAGTATCTCGTGAATTGTGCCACGGAGCATCCATCACGATGACTTAACGGCGCTAACTAGATTTGATCATGCCTCAAAGCGATCGTGATTGATGACCCTCGTATTATGTTTTAAAAGTGCCCGATTTACATGAAATGACAAACAGTGACATGTACGGTAGGAGTACACAATTCAAAAGTCATTTTCTCGTCATATCCCCTCCAACGAAAGAGTATCTTCCCTATTCCCTTGTGTAACAGGGTGGTATCTAATAAATTGCCGAACAACGCCACCTGGGAATTACACCCCAGGAAATAGTTATATAGGCTATGGAGATATATAATTTAACAACACCTGTACAATGATTACCCCACACCCAGGTTTGTTTCACAAAATATAAAGTTTGGCAGAAACCTGATCTTAACAAAGTACAATAATGTTTATTTAATTAATGTCAGATCATCATCATTGTCATAACCATAGCAACAATAAGAAGGAATGCATTCACAGGATTAAAAGTCAATCATCACATTGAGCGCTAATACACATACACTATACAGGCCGGTATTAGGGGGAAGGGGAGGGCTAGGTTGGCCGACCGACCCAGGGCAATGGCAACCCCAATCACAGCAAATCGAAATTACCAAACTCAAAACAAACACATGAATAAACCAATAAACACAACGAAAAAAGGGGGTTACCATTACCACTGGGCGGCCGACACCAGAGCCCAGCGTTACTCCTCCACTGAGTACCGGTACTGTAAGAAAAGGAGGTAAAGTACTTCAGTGAGATGTCATAAAACAGTGTCAAGTACAGTATGTGGTCTACTCCAATATAGGAGGTGTCAGCCGGTACAGTAGGCTACCTTAAGTTGTAAATAATAACCAAATAACAAATGAAATCATCATAACAACTAAATACAAATAAACAAATGAAAATAAACTAAATAAACCAAAGGTTTGCCGGTGACATTAAATTGTCCGTCAACTCCGGTAAGCGAGTAGCAGTAACAACCAGTTGCCGTGCATTTAACCACTTCCACAGCGGCAGTGGTTGAAAAGGGAGGATGAGGAGTGTAGCCTATCAGGTGTGCGTTCAGGTCTGGGGTATAACTCCCTGCAAAGCAGCAGTGATGCGTCGCTGGCCCTGGAGGGACAAGCGGCCGTGTTAAACTCTATGTATAATTACTATGAATGTTGAGACAAGAGCAGATAGAGAGAGGGCATTGAATAAACCTGCCACGTTGTGGAGAGCCAAGCGCACTGCGCCGATTACAATGCTCACCGCGGCGGAGACCAGGTCGTAAGGATAACTGAAATAAAAAACCCACGTTTTAACTCTGGTGAAACACTGGAATAAACAATGCTGCGGAGAGGGAGGATCACCAACTTAGCTAATGTGCGTGGTGAGTTATCCTCGCACACCAGTGCAGGAGCTCAACAAGAGCGTTTGTAGCCGTAGCTAGAAGTGAAAACAATGTAGGTCAAGTTCACGTTCAGGGTTAGGGTTGCCCGTCCTGCTACACTTGCAAATACAAAGTAATTTTTTTGTGTTATGTTAGACAAGCATCTGGCCCAGAAGCCCACATGGTCCTTTGAGAGCTGTGTGATGTTGAATTTTAATATGGCCGGCACAGCTGGGTGCATTATTTTTCTTGTGCCTCAGTCTCTTCCTGCTGTTAAATTTCCTCCCCTGCCTTTCACTCTGCTCTGGTCGGGCATCTCATTAGAACACTTTGTGATCCTGTACTCTCTGCTACTTGTCATATAGCTCGCATATCTTTGCTGTCTTTCTTATCCGGGTAGGGGGGGGGGGGAGTTCTGGTTGATGGGGGTGGGGTGGTGGGGGTGGGGGGGGGGGGAGGGAGTGTACAGGCCTAAAAGCTGGTACACACGGGTGTATCTATTCTGTGAGTGAACATTTTAAATCAAATCTTTGAGATGGGGGTCCGTGGCCAAATACATATAATTTTGGGGGTCCTTGACATGAAAAAGTTTGAGAACCGCTGATAAGGCCGATTCTACAAATGTCTTCTAAATCCTAACGGTTTTCTGAAAAACGTATGTCTCTATATCAGTGGTTCTCAAACGTTGTCGTATCAAGGTCGGTCGGCTCGGTTCCAATCCCATTAGTTGCTATAAGGCCACCGATTTTTGTTTTTGTTTTACAGATTTTGTCTGGAAATGAACCTGCCCCATTGCTCTCCCTGTCCCCTCAGATCTTAACCTGCCCCATTGCTCTCTCTTGTCCCCTCAGATCTTGGAGGCGTTGGCGCGGAACGACGACACGCTGGTGCAGATGTGCGGCAAGCTGAGCTCAAGCTGTGACGTGATCCCTGAGGAGCTGCAGTTGCGCTTCACCGCCATGTGTGGTGAGAGGGTGGAGCACATCAACCGGCGTATCACCAACTACAGGAAGGTGAATGCACTGACCATACTGTACTACTGTAACACTGTCAACACTAAGCTAAATAATGTACTGGTGGCCAGCCACGGTTCAGTGCACTAACCACTAATCAGTGGGAAAGTGATGTACTGTAGGTACACATCTGTATTCTGTGCTGTAAGCTACTAAGTGGCCTAATAAGTGCAATGAGGTTTTAGACAGCAGGCAAGTGGCTGTAATAATACAGCACTAACACAAGTTAATTGAATACTTAAAGCCATACTGTGTAAGTTGCCCAACTAGTGGTCATTAGCCCTATAGCAAACCGCGGTCGCGTCCGCGTCTTTCGTCCGTTTTTCGTACCTTCAGACCCCCGCGTCTGCCTCCACCTCGCTGAGATCTATCTTTTAAGGGGTCCCTTGTTCCTGTGCGTTCAGTAATTCCAGAGATACGGACTCCTTCACCCTGCCTGGTAGGCGAAATTACCTAGAGAAGGGATGGTACAAACGGGCGACAACAAATATGGCTGCCATAGCGAGTATTAGCGACCCCACTTCAAGATGCGCTGTGATTGGCCGGCAGTTGTATAACCCTCGCTGTGATTGGCCGGTAGTGTGATGACGCAATTTTGGCGCGAGATCCGGTCCACGGCAAGGATCTCAGTTTACATATAGAGAAGGCTTTACAGGCTGAAATTCACGGCGCGGATCTTCTAAAACTTTTGTGATTTAATAGTTAGGAGAATTTTAAGATTTGTTTTATAAAAAAAGTTACATAGTACAACTTTAAAGGACAACTTTAGTTTTTTACAACAGTGGTTCATATTTTAGATTGTAATTAAAGAATATAACAGTGTTATAAAGAGAATATAACAGTGTTATAACAGAGGCTCAGGTGGTGTGATCTCCAGGGTTCAGCTCTGCACCAGAGACAGATTTATTTACGGGGCTCAGTACCTGAGCACGGCTGCTTTGTCTTCTGCTGTGCTCTGTCCCCTCTGGCCGTGAACCTAAAGCTACACATACACATACACATACACATACACAGGGGTTGACACTAAGGTCTCAGAGGCACTTGCCCGTCGGGCAAGTACAGGTCATGATCTACTTGCCCTCAGGTCTTGGCCACTTGCCCCCCCCCCCCCCCCCATCCCACACACACACACACACACACACACACACAAAATAATAATAATAAAAACTAAAATCATAGACCTAGGTTGCTTGTTTCTCTCTCACAAACAAAACCTGGCAACACTGGACAGCAGACAAGTTGGAGATGTACTTATCTTAGCACAGAACGCTAACAGACTGCAGTGGACACAGTGACATACATGCTGCTCATGATTAAATGCATTATGTAGCGCAATAGTATGGATGTGTGTGGCTGGCTACCAACAGGGATGGAAACATCAGAAAGGCACTGTTGATAGCACGGACATATTAGACCAGTGCTACTCAACCCGCGGCCCGCGGGCCGCATGCGGCCCTTTCCGCATGTCTGTGCGGCCCGTCATGATCATGCCAATAAAAATAAGATTTTTCTAAGCCTGTCAAAGTTAACGCGTAACGCAAAACGCGGTGATGTTTGAGCCTCCGTGCACTCCGTAGGTAGGGATAAGAGTCAGGAAGCGAATGTAGTCAATGCATAGAGCACTATGCATTATATTATTATAGCTCTATGATAGAGCACAGCAGTGCGGAGATGCAGGCGGCTACACTAGAGCTATATAGTACAACGAGACAGACAAATCTGCGGAGATTTTGCAGCAGACAACCACAGTCGGGCCAGCAAGAGCCGCTGATACAAACGACCTACGGCCTGGTCGCGACTTAGGCCACGACTTGGAGGTCGTAGGTCCCGGTTCTGGAGGTTTTGCGCGATCTCGGTCGTAATTCAGCGACCTGGGAAGTCCGCGATCGAAACTCTACGCTTGCTAAGGGAAGGGACGCGAGTTTAGAAACTCTACGCTTGCTAAGGGAAGGAGCGCCGCGATCGAAACTCTACGCTTGCTAAGGGAAGGGACGCGAGTTTAGAAACTCTACGCTTGCTAAGGGAAGGAGCGCTCGTTTTCAACAGCGTCGGCAGGTTAGCTACTCAGTGTCGGCAGGTTAGGGTTAGGGTTAGGGTTAGGGTTAGGGTTAGGGTTAGAGTTGGGGTTAGGGTTAAGGTTAGGGTTAGAGTTAGAGTTGGGGTTAGGGTTAAGGATAGGTTTTGGTGCACCTCGCGCGGTCCAAGTGACTACAATGGAGCGCTTCCTACCTCCGGTTCAGCCAATCACAAGCTTCAAAAGGTTGAATAGCGCTGCTGCTCTAGAATATTCTGCAAAAAGACGGCCCGGGGACGACCGAGGTGGCGCAACCACGGCCGGGGGTCGCGAAACTAGACCGGCCGCGACCTAACAAGTATGTACCGCGAACTACGACCTCCAGAACCGGGACCTACGACCTCCAGGTCGTGGCCTAGGTCGCGACCAGGCCGTAGGTCGTTCGTATCAGCGGCTGTCTCTCAGTCGGGCTCACTGGAGTGGAGACGCATGACGGTCGTGCGATATATGAACGGTCGCGATCGTCATGTTTCAGGCTAATGAAGACGTAACCCTTGTCTGTGCTTGTCTCTGCCTCCGCTGCTTGTCTCTGCCTCTGCGACTCCGCCAGTCAGGACAGACAGTGCAAGCATGAACAGATCGCGCAGCAGCCAAGGAACTATGCTTATTACCACAAATCTCCTCCAGCGAGCTGCTGTGTTTTACAAAGCTCAAAGCATCAAACTGTTTTACAAGTACAGTGCATCTGAGGCTGAGTTGAACTGTACTTGAGTTATTTTTCCATACAATAACTCTTCACCAAAAATAGCCGATCTACAAGCTCACAATGCATCTTGTGGTGAGCTTGTAGATCGGCTATTTTTGGTAAATGTCCCCCAAGAATAGGTATGCTGCGGTTTGAGTGATTGAATAATAAGTATAAACGTTTATTTATTTAAAATTGTCCTATTAATGAAAAGGAGTGTTAGTGGCATGACTCATGAGAAAAAATACCTTTACATTGCCAAAGTTCACTAGCCTTGCATACCCAGACACAGGGGGGGTTACAAAAAGATTGAACCAGATCTGTTCAATTTCACTTAACATTTTGTGAATAAAGCCTAATTTGATAAAAATTTCAAATGTCATCAATTTCATCATTCCATCCATGACAATCTTTTGGTTCAATGAGGTTTGGCCTGGCTTATATAAATGGAAATGTGTCTGTTTTCTGTGCGTTTCCTTAATTATTAGACTTGTCATGAAGTGTGTTACAAAATCAATGTAAACGTCCAAAATAGGACCGTCACATTTTTAGCTTGCGGCCCTTTGGACTTTTGGTATTTTGCTGAGTGGCCCCTGAGCCATCTCAAGTTGAGTAGCCCTGTATTAGACGCTTCGCACGGAAAATAGACGATTCGCAGACATTTTTAGCGATTTAGCGCTCGAGCACTCCTTCTTCAGCAGCCTTTGCTACAGATTTTGGCACTTTTACGGGAATAGTTCTGTCTTCTTTCACTTTCTCCCCACCGTAAAGCGTGTGCATTAATCTGGCCATGCTTTAGCATAATGTGAATTTGCACGCCTTGTAGAGTAGCTGTTTTCGACTGCTAGCTTAAGTAGCCACTGTTTTTACAGTCTATGAGCCACTGGCTGCACGTTCGTTCAGTGTGTGTGTGTGTGTGTGTGTGTGTGTGTGTGTGTGGAGGGATGGACTTGGGAGGGGGGGAGCGAGAGTGAGATAGAGAGAGAGACGGAACACTAGCCCTGTTCAAGTAGGCACAGATCTCATTATTGTAACTCAAAATGTGCACTTGCCCTGTCGGGCAACCCAGTAGCAAACTTCACCTGCCCGACCTCTTTTTTTACTTGCCCCGGGCAGTCGGGCAACCGTTAGTGTCAATCCCTGCATACACATACACATACACATACACATACACATACACATACACATACACATACACATACACATACACATACACATACACATACACATACACATTTGTTGTTTTACAAAAACATTTAGTTGTTTACAAAAAGCTAAAGTACAGTAGTAGGAAAATAATGCCATTGGTGTATACAATATACCAAACTTTATGCGCATTTACAGCTGAGGATGCTTTTTTCATTCTCTTTGCTCTTTTGCCTTTTGCACTCTCTTTCTTTCCTACGTCATTATTACTTATTCATTATTACTTATTATTTTATCTTTAGATGTGTTGTTTTTATGTTGTTTTGCTGTTATTTTATATTTACCACTGCATTGTCTGAAGGAAGCCGAACAAAAATAAGTTTTACTCTATACAGTACCTGTACAAAAGACGTAACATTGAAGTACAACCTTGAACCTTGAACATACACATACACATTACATACAGTACTGTACAAAGGACACTGTTGAAGATACCTGCTGCACCCGATACAATACAATTAACCTCGCAACGTTGTCTGGCACTTGCTATGTGACCTATTCACGGGAAGGAGGAGATAGAAAAACATTTCTCACAATGTCCGAATGCGTCAGACTGACAAACAAGACAAATCATTCTGTAGCATCAACAATGTTGAATTATGCCGTGCAAAACTGTAATCAGTTCCTTTTGACCTGTTGTGGAAAAAATGAGATATTTAGGCCAGCATTATGTCACTGGTCATTAGTTCTGCGCGCGCGCGCGCGTGTGTGTGTGTGTGTGTGTGTGTGTGTGTGTGTGTGTGTGTGAGTGTGAGTGTGAGTGTGAGTGTGTGTGTGTGTGTGTGTGTGAAGGTAAATATACTATGTGAGTACGCAGTGTGCTGTATTTATTTGGTACATCTGTAAACAAGTTTCCGTCAGTATAGAGCAATGTGTGTGTGTGTGTGTGTGTGTGTGTGTGTGTGTGTGTGTGTGTGTGTGTGTGTGTGTGTGTGTGTGTGTGAGAGAGAGCGAGATAAGGGGGGGGGGATCTGACTCAACATTAGAGAGTGGGCCTTGCATTAATTACCAGTGGGTTATAAATAGACCTGAACAGTCACAGCCAGAGGACTTGTGTTGGTTAAGATCCCTCCTGCTCCGGTGCATTCCTTTTCAGAGCCCTAGAGAGAAACGAGGGGTGGGGTGGAGGGATGGAGCTAATGAAGGAGAGATGAGGAGAGAAGACGAGCGAAGGAGGGGGGTGAGAAATCCAGACAAATGCGGGAGGAAAGAGAGAACCTGGGTCACAGCAGGGGGGCCAGTTAACCTCCTGAGAGAAAGACAAGAGTCTCTTTAAGTCCCCGAGAGGAGTTTCAGCCCTGTGATCCATCTGGACCATATCTACCAGCTTGGAGGACCAGCTCTGTGCTGCAGCCCTTCTTAGATAACCGAGTCAAAATGTTTGGCTTAAGCCGCTTAGCTAACGTATACATTGGCTCGCGTTCTGACGGCCCGAGTTGCCAAAACATTGATTCCAGCTATCACGACAGCTTATAGCATATGTCACATGACGGGCAAATGAAGGGATGCAGGCCTCGTGACAGAGGGTTCGCCGAAAGTGCACAGAGAATTGTTCATAGGAAGAATGCATGGGTTGTGTTCTATATCAGCTGTATTCGATTAAGGCAGTCCCACGGTCTCCTGGTGTATTGTACTTTACATGTAGATGCTATCTCGTTGCATGTTAGGGACCCAAGCAAGGGGTGGGTGCAGTTCCAATATAGTATGTTTCGTGCGTCTCTTCCGATTTGGCACAGTTCTCAGGCATTCATAAGCCAGCCCCGAGGGCTGTTTGTCTTTCTTACTGCAGCATATACAATATGCATACAGCATATACTGGAAAGCTTATCTTAAAGAATATGAATTTGTTTCTTCAAGCACCGGGGTGTTTTTACTAGAAATAGTGGTTGGTGTCACTGTGAGAATGGTTTATTTCTCTGTGTGAGAGACAGTATTGTATTACTGTTCATATACCGAATAAACCAGTGGTTCTCAAACTTTTGAAATCTGAAGGTCTCCCCTTAACTTTTACTGTGTACAAATGGAACTAAATGGACCCGACACTGTCAATGTTACAGACTTGTCTTGTAAGGGCCAATTTAGACCCCCGTAAAGGAACCTACCTAGAGAGTCCCTGAAATCCACTTTTGAGAACGACTGGAATAAGCCTCAACAAATTCAAAACACGTAGAAAACTCTCTGGAGGTTGTTGAGTCACAAACGGTAACACAGCAGAGCATTAAACATACGTACAGTGTACATGTAGCATGTTGCTGCCACCGGCCACCTCTGTGGCTTGGGTTCCTCTGACACTCAGGGACAGGTAGATGGTTCGTCTCTGGTAGACAGTGGCAAGATGTTATCCATAGCAGATGGACATGCTGCTCTCATGACAGAGGCTCTCACTTGTGTGTGTGTGTGGGATTACAGATTTATCCGGTGTGCATCGATTATGGTGTGCAGATACACCTATAGTACTGTAGCTAGGAGTCAAAATAGTTTGAACTCAGGTGCTGTGGGATTGCTAGCCACATGCGGTTGGTTGCCCATGGAGGTTGCTGCAATGCTTCCGCACCCTCAGTGTAGGTATATCTTCACCTATGGGACTATTAAGCACAAGCCCATATATCGGCATATACCCAGATATGACATCAGTATATAAGGGCATAAGAGGGACAAGGACAGAGAGCTCCATATACTGTATGGCGGTGGTTTTCACATCAAGTTATTTGTTCACATCAAGAACCCAACTTGCATCTTTCCCGACATCTATCGTTCCCAAGTAGGCCGGTAGTGTTGATAAATGAATGTGTAGGTCTTGCTATGGACTTCTAGTGCGTGGTCATGTTACACTACTGTAACAGGGTTCCCACGGTCATGAAATTCCTGGAAATATTTTGAAATTAGAGAAGCTGTTTTCCAGGTCTGGAAAAGGTTTGGAATTAATCAAATGTTTTGGAAAATAGCAAAAGCATCAAAAGTAGCAGATCTGCTACTTTTGATGCTTTTGTGTGACATGTTTTGTTGCATGGTAAAATGCAGTGCAACGGGATATGTTGTTAGCTTGTAGATATCACGTGACACCTTTGCTCGACTCTGTCTTGGTGCGTTGATAACACTGGTTTATTGTCATACCTCCAGACAAGGTCCCCCTATGGGATAACCAGCGCCATCTGGCGCTGCAACAGAGTAAAACTCATAAGCTCCCGTACGAGAAATATCATTTGTCGGTAGGGCTGTCAATCACAAACGAGGGCGCCGCCCCCGAGTGTATAAAAGCCCTGCGGGCTATCATAACTCCCTCTTCCGCACCTCTGCTTACCTGCAACTAGTGTCGCGAACTCAGCCATATAAGTATAATTTTCTTTAAAGTTTAGCCTAAGCGTTGACTAGGAAAGTCGGCCACTGGCCTTTAGAGATTATTCTCCTGTACGTTTCTAATTATATTCTTCCTAACAGTTCGGTCCTTTTCTTCACTTTCGCTTTGAGTCTTTACTTCTTCTCTGTACGTTCTGCCACGTGTCTCCCTGCCTTAGCTTAGCTTCGCTTAGCTTCGGTTAGCTCACGATGGCAGCTCGTCGACCTACAGTTAGCAGCCTGCTAGCTAGGGTACCGAAGAAGTGCGGCCTTCCCAGCTGCAAAGGCCTCATCGCCAATGAAGATACACATCCGTTCTGCATTGTCTGCATGGGGGTAGGACACGCCTTGGCCTCTCTGTCCCCTCCGGCCCCGGCCACGGGGGTGAACTGTGCTGAATGCCTCCAGTACGATGTTCCAGCCCTCGAGGCACGATGCGAGATCGCTGCCGCAGGCTACGGCCTTCACACCACGGTCTCCGCCGGAACCCTCCCAGACACCTCTCCTCGTGTGCCGGACAGCGCTGTACGCCACAGCGCTGCTTCTCGCCACGTGGTTAGGCCTCCAGCAGCCTCGCCCTCTGCTAGCTTCGGTAGCCCCGTTGCTAGCGGGTCTGCGGCCCCTGTTTCCACTGCTGTTTCTCCGACGGGCTCGACTGGTGCCGTGCCCAAGAAGAGAACTTGCAAGACCGCCCACGTTGTTTCTCCGCCAGCTACAACTTGGACCGTCCCCCCCAAGGAATTCCACCCTCTAGTCGTCGGTGACATTCCTCTCTCCTTCTCCGTCCCCCAGCTACGGGCTATGCGGCCACCTAGCCCCGTCTCCTGGCATGCTAGCGACGGAGACGAACCGGAGCTAGAGGACTACGACATGGAGGAGTTGGACACGGAGGGTGAGTACTCGGAGGAGGACGAGTCCTCTTTCCCCTCCGGACAGGGCGGAGGCGCGGCCAGGGTGGTTCCTCATGCCGAGGCTTCCATCTCCGCCGCGTCCTCCCAAGCCCCTTCTGCCTCTCTCCCCCCTTCCATGCCGGCTGGGGCGAGAGGGGCAGCGGCGCAAGACCCAGACTCCATCCCCATGGACGAGCTCTCGGTGCTGGAACGCGCCGCCATCCGTTGTGGCCTGGAGCTGCCACTCGGAGATGCGCCACTCGGACCACGGGCTAGGATTCCTCTCCTGGGCCAGGATTTGGAGTCCTCTCCCCCGCGTCGGATGGAAAAGCTACCACTAGTCCCAGGCTTTGCAGAGGCCCTGCATTCAACCTGGACTACACACAAGGACCCCCCCAAGCTCCCCTTCCTGGTCGATTACCGCGACTCAGAGAAGGCGGGAATCCCCTTGTGCCCTCCCATGGACAAGCTGATGGCCCAGTCCCTGGTAGGGAGCCTCAAGCCCAACCATGAGCGGACCGGTCCTGGAGGCCGGCCTCCCCTCAATCTGGCCGTGGGTAAGAAGCCTCCTGGGTTTGCCATAGCCTTTGATGACAAGCAGTCTTCAAGGGTGAGGAACTCTTACAGATCGTCCGCGCTGGCAGCCAGGACGATGAACGCCACCCAGCTGCTGCTTTCCTCCACCAGGCGCCTCCTCAGCGAGATGCGGGAGGTGCCTGACGTGTTGGTGGAGGAAATGAACAAGTCGCTGCGCATGCTGATGGACCTGAATGTCCACGCGATCGAGTGGCTTGGACATGGCATGGATTATTGCATCCAGGCGGAACGTGCCAGGTGGCTAGACAAGGTACAGTGTCCTGGCAGTTCCGGAGAGGAGACCGGGAAGGTCCTGCAAGACCTCCCCGGCCACCCTACCTCCCTCATGGGCGGTGGACTGGAGCTTCTCCGCCAGGAGGTGGCGGATAAGAAGATCACTCTGGAGCTCCTGGGAGCCACGACGGACCCCCAGGTACCCAGAAAGGAAAAGAGACAGGGACGGAGCAAGGCCCCTGGTCAGGCTGACAGGGGGCGCTCTTCCTCCAAGCAGGGGAAACAGAACAATCCCCCTAGGACCCCCTCTTCTTCCTCCGCGGGACCCCCTCGCACTGCAGCGGGGGCTCAGGCCCGCTCTCAATCCCGCCACCCTCCCAGGCACGGGATACCGGCCAGCTCCCACAAAGCCCGTGGGAAGCCGCCGCGAAAGTGACACTGGACTCTGGCGGGGTCCCCCTGAAATTTCAGGGGACCCCCCCTTGCAAGCGCAGACGTTTGGACAATACAAACTATTTTTCTCATGCCAAGAAATCAATGTTTATTCCTCCTCTGTGCTCTCCTCCAGTGCCTGTAATAAAAAGTGTGTTGATGAAACAATGCCTGTTTATTTCAAACCCACCTGCTTTACTACAGACGACCCCATTTTGCATGAATTTAACCAGTGTAGAGAAGTCCAGGCTGGAATTTCTTTCCACTCAGAAAATATCGCTTCCTCCAGTCATGCAGACAGGTTACAAGCAGAATATTTCTCTTTGCAAAATGTTCCCAGACAAGCTAATTCCTATTCACAGTGGTATAGTCTCTCTAGTGTGCAATACCCCTCTGTCTACTCTCCACCGAGCGGCACTGTTATGCCGACTCTAGTTCAGGACAGGAGTTTGGTCTTAGCGTCAGGGAAGAAGCCAACACATATCACCCAGGGTCGGCCTCGTCTTCCCGCAAGGAAGCATATAAAGGCCTTAGCACAGGTTATAAACGTAAATACAATTCCCCGAGCCGGGGATTATGTTACTTATGCGATGAACCCTGTCCCCCGGGCTCCACGTTGTGTGTCGCATGTATTATTAACAAGCGAGGCTTCTTGGAGGTCACGTGTTCGTCCCCCACCGGATACGGAAATAAGCGTACCGGAAACGGAAACGCTCTTTCCGCCGGTGACTCCGCGCCTTCCGGCCCGGAGGTCACGTGTTCGTCCCCCACCGGATACGGAAATAAGCGTACCGGAAACGGAAACGCTCTTTCCGCCGGTGACTCCGCGCCTTCCGGCCCGGCGTCTAGCGGATACGGATACGTGCCCGGATATGGAACCTTTCCCTCCCGGCCCAGTAGTTCCGCTCAGGCGGTACAACCCCAAGGCTTCTCCGTTGCTCAGCAACACGTTAGCACAGTGTGCAGAGCAATGGAAACGTTGCAATCCGAATCACTGGGTGTTTCGGACGGTGACGCGGGGTTACAGACTACAGTTCGCGAAAAAACCCTCCCTATCCAGCAAGGTTATTTATACTCGAGCCCGCGGCTTGAAGGCCGATGCCTTGAGGGAGGAGATAAGCTCACTATTGCGCAAGGGCGCTATAGTGGAGTTATCACGCGACCAGAGCCGTTTAGGCTTCTGGAGCCGTTATTTTCTGGTTCAGAAAAAAGGAGGGGGGCTGCGTCCGATTATGGACTTACGTGCTCTGAACAAGCACTTGAAAAAGTTCAAATTCAGGATGTTGACGTCAGAGTCACTGATGAAATCAGTGAGACAGGGGGATTTCCACTGTTCAGTGGACCTGAAGGACGCTTATCAGCACATCCTCATTTATCCCCCACACAGGAAGTTCCTGCGGTTCGCCTTCGAGGGGCGCCTGTACGAGTACACGGTCCTCCCTTTCGGTCTTTCTCTGAGCCCTCGGGTTTTCGTGAAAGTGACCGAGGCAGCCATTGCTCCACTGAGGCATCAGGGAGTCAGGCTGGCGAACTACATAGACGATTGGATGATTTCCGCCGCCTCCTGCTCAGAAGCGGCGCGCCATACCAATCTGGTGTTGTCACACCTGAAGGCCTTGGGTTTCAACGTCAACTTTGGCAAAAGTATGTTGTTACCCTCCCAGCAGATTTCCTTTATAGGAATATCTCTGGACTCGGCCACCATGTCCGCTCGCCTCTCCCCGGAGAGGGTGGACAGGTTTCTGGCTTGTCTCGGCTCCTTCCGACTGAACCAGGTGGTCAGGTACAAGGAGTGCATGAAGTTGACTGGGCTGATGGCTTCAGCAGTGCAACTTCTGCGTCTGGGCAGGTTTCATATGAGACCTTTCCAGCGGTGGTCACTGGCGCTCAGGATTCCTTCCCTGCAAGGGTACAGGAAGGTGACAGTCAGCCAGGTCTGCATGGACGCTCTGGTCCCATGGAGGGACCAGGCGTTGTTGACAAGTGGGGTCTCCATGGGCGAAGTGGTGTCACGCAAGGTGATCACCACAGACGCCAGCCGCTCGGGGTGGGGCGCCACCCACGAGGGGCGCTCAGCCAGGGGTCTTTGGACCCAGGCCATGTTGGAGTACCACATCAACTATCTGGAATTAATGGCGATCTACTTGGCGCTCAAGCATTTCGAACCATTTCTCCGGGGTTGCCATGTCCTGGTCAGGACGGACAACACGGCGGCCCTGTATTATCTCAACAAACAGGGCGGCCTCTCCTCGCGGACGCTGGATCAGCTGGCGCGCGAGATGACCCTCTGGTGCTTGCCTCGGTTGAGGTCCATCAGAGCCTCCCATGTCCCGGGCCTTCAGAACGGCGGCGCCGATCTGTTGTCCAGGGGGGAGCCTCGTTACGAGGATTGGTCTCTCCACCCTGCGGTGGTAAGGCAGATTTTCTCCAGGTTCGGTCGACCGCGAGTCGATCTCTTTGCCTCCCAGGAGAACGCGAAGTGCCCCCTTTACTTTTCAGTGAGGGGACCTTCTCCTCTGGGGATGGACGCGTTTGCTTACGAATGGCCACAAGGTCTTCTCTACGCGTTTCCACCCCTGGAACTGATTCTTCCCACTCTGGAGAGGATCAGATGTTCCAACCAGGAGGTTCTTCTGGTGACACCATCCAGGGGAGTGTGGAGGTCTCTGATCACCCCACTGCTCTCTCAACCCCCTTGGCGGCTTCCCTTGCTCAGGGATCTGCTGCGCCAGGCAGGGGACGAGATCTTCCATCCAGACCCACGGGGCCTAGACCTGTGGGTTTGGCCCGTGAGAGGGAGAACCTGCTTGCAGCAGGCTTCTCACCGATGGTTGTAGCCACTATTCAGAGTGCTAGAGCCCCCTCTACTAGGGCTGTGTATGATGAAAGATGGAATGCCTTTTTGGACTGGTGTGAGCTACAGGAGCCACCTGTGGTGGCTCATATAGCTTCGGCCCAGAAGGTGTTAGATTTCCTGCAGGACCGCCTGGACCTTGGTCTGGCGTTCTCTACACTGAGGGGTTATTTAGCGGCTATTGATGCCTGCCACCTGGGGGTGGCAGGCAAAGGCCTTTCTAAAATCCCTGAGGTGGTCCAGTTCATGCATGGTGTGGACCATTTGAGACCTGTGACCAGAGCCTTGTTTCCTGTTTGGGATCTACAAGTGGTTCTTGAGGGCCTTTGCAAGGCACCCTTTGAACCGATTGGGAGGACCTCTTTGAAACATTTAAGTTTCAAAACAGCTCTTTTGCTTGCCTTGTCTACGGCTAAGCGTGTGAGCGACCTTCATGCGCTCTCTGTGAGCCCTGATTGTATGAGGTTTCTCAATAATGACTCCAAGGTTCTTCTTAAACCTCATTTGAGTTTTATTCCTAAGAACCGAGTGGTCCCGAAGGAACCTGTTGTTTTGACGGCTTTCCATCCTCCTCCGTTTGCATCAGAGGAGGATAGGCGTCTTCATTGTCTTTGTCCAGTTAGGGCCCTGAAGGCCTACTGTGATAGGACGGTGGACAGCAGGTCTACTTCTCAGCTTTTCGTGGTCATGAATGCCCGTCAACGGAAAGCGGTGTCCAAACCCACTCTGTCGAGATGGCTTGTGGATGCTATTAGGTTGGCTTACACCCGGTCTGGGTCTGAAGTGCCGGAAGCACTTAAGGCCCACAGTACTAGGGGTGTGTCTACCTCTTGGGCTTTGTCCAAAGGTGTCTCCATTGAGGAGATTTGTGCAGCGGCGAATTGGTCTTCGCCGTCTACCTTTGCGACCTACTATCACCTGGACGTTGCGCCTTCTGCTATGGCGCATACGGTTCTGGGTGCTGCTGCCCTTCCTACTATGTAGTGGGGCGGCTCTCTCTCCCCTTCCTGAGATAGCATGTTGCTGTCTCTAGGATACGTGGGGGGACCCTGAGTTTTTCCCTTATATTATTGCAATTTTATAAGGTGGACCTGTGTCTGCCCTTAGTGCATAAGGCAGGCCTCGGTCTGTCAGGGTCTTTTTCTGTCTGAACACGCCCAGGCCCTGTGGGTCTGGGTCGGATCAGTCCTGAAAGGGGTCACGTCGGTTGACAGGACCTCCTTTCCGGGTGTGGTCGGTGTGCACGACAGTCTTGTCGGTTCATGACTTCTCGGGGAGTATATGAGTCCCATAGGGGGACCTTGTCTGGAGGTATGACAATAAACGTATAGGTTCCGAACGGAACCATGTTTATTTAATACCGGAGGACAAGGTCCCCCGAATAAAGCCCCTCGGTTCGCTAGTTGCGGGCGCAGAGGTGCGGCTTTAGAGGAAGTTATGATAGCCCGCAGGGCTTTTATACACTCGGGGGCGGCGCCCTCGTTTGTGATTGACAGCCCTACCGACAAATGATATTTCTCGTACGGGAGCTTATGAGTTTTACTCTGTTGCAGCGCCAGATGGCGCTGGTTATCCCATAGGGGGACCTTGTCCTCCGGTATTAAATAAACATGGTTCCGTTCGGAACCTATACGTTTAAGAGTCTCATTATTGCACAATATGATTGCTATAGGCCTGGAAATCGGGTAAAATTCTTTGGTTATGGAAAAGTATTGAAAATTCATTGTTTAAAATGCGTGGGAAGCCTGACTGTATATGTTCTAGTCTAGTGCTTGTTACAAATCTTTCCGGTGAATTTGATAAAGGCACTCCGTCATAGCGGTTTGATTCTGCAGTCCACAGAACCGACAAGATTCCTATGTAGCCTATAATATAGGGAAAAACTGAAGAAAAAGAAAAAGATATATTATATCTCACACTGTAAGCAGCTTTGCTCAATAACAACGATACTGACATAAGGGTAACTCCAACCTCGTGTCTCCCTCCCTTCCCCGCCAGTTCTCTCGAGTGCTGAAGAACCGGGCGTGGCCGACCTTCAAGCAGGCCAAGACCAAGGTGTCTCCACTGCACAGCAGCGACTTCTGTCCCACCAACTGTCACGTCAACGTGATGGAGGTGTCCTACCCCAAGACCTCCACCTCGCTGGGCAGTGCTTTCGGGGTGCAGCTGGATAACAGGAAGAACACCCTGGAAAAGGGGGGACGCACTAGTACTATGGAACAAGGTGGGTGAGGACAGGAGGAACAGACCCCTCTTTCTCTTCCCTTACATTCTTAAAGTGTCTGCCATTTCTTCTGTAAGGATGTCTTACGTAGACGATCAAACCAGGAGCACAGGAATATTGTCAGGTGACTATACACGGCAAAATGAAGAACAATTTACCCTCAATGCCAAACCAGGTGATGTTTTGTGTGGCGCACTATGGAAAAATATCCACTAGTCCAATAGAAACGAGAAGTCAAGTAGAAGGGATGTGTGGGAAAATGCAGGATGAACACATTTTGGCAGTTTCTTGTTTCCCAATTGCTACTGTATACTGTATTCTACAGTATATCTTTGAGGTGGAAAGTTCACAATGAAGAGTGGATACCAGTTTGGTTTAAATTCGATTAGAGATGTGGCTAGATAGGCAGTTTTTTTTCACAATACATACGAGTAATTCTAATGAGATCTCCACTGCCTTTTCAAGATAACTCCCCATTTCCAGTCAACTAGAATGGCTGTCTTGTTTACTTCTCTGCTTTGAAATCACATCCACTTCTTCCCAGTCCCCTAATTAACTATTGACCCCAGGTGTTTTCATTTGAACAAAGTGTATATATAGACTGACTGCATAATGTCGGCCATTGTTTGAAGGTCCCACTGCGACCGAAATCCCCCGTTTATTATGGTTGCCTAGTGACATACCCAAAAATGTGACTAATTGGACTTCCCTGGCATTGTGCCAATTGGGAAGCGCCACACAACCTTTATATGTGTTGTTGAAGCTCACAATAGTCCTGAATCTCACCACTGAGGATACTCAGAGTTAAACTGACATTGGATTTCGCTCTGTATGACTCTGATCCTTGAACTCCTTGCTTGCAGCTAAACACCTACTGTACAGTATTACTTTCATGTTGTCGGTTTCCTTGTTGTGCTCATTATGTCTTATCTTGGTATCCGTCATTTTATACAGGCACCTTCATTTGCCTTTGATTATTACTTAAACATTTTATACAGTAGGGTGAAACTGTTTCTCTGAGATCAATCCATAGCTGTGGTGCTGTGCTTTTTCCACCCTCCCAGGAAAGCTCAACCCCATGGTCCATGTCCAACACACAATCACCAGTATGGCTGCCCCATCGGGCCACAGCCTGGGCAGGACGGAGGGCCACGGCCTTCGTTTCCTGCTGCGAGAGGAAGACCTACTTACCCTGGACGCTTATCAGAAACTGCTCACCAAGCTTACCACCGTTGTCAAGGAGATGGAGACCCATGGTGCCCAGATCCATGAGTGAGTAGCTAGATTGGAATACAAGTATATACAACTAATAGAGGTTCACACCTATGCATTGTTATATTGTTGTTGATGTACTGACATATTATCTTGCTTATTATAATGATGTATTACCTGCTTATTGTAAGTCGCTTTGGATTAAAAGCGTCTGCTAAATGCCTAAATTGTAATTGTAAATTGTACACTTATGTTGCACCGCTGATCGGACCAATATGTCATAGTGTCGGGGCATTTGGAAGAACCCGTTGTACCCGTCTGTCTGTGTATCGTATCGTTTGTGCCCATGGAGTTGACTGTTTCTGTCAGTCTACCTGGGTCCCTTTTAAAGGACAACTTTGTTTATTTTTACAACAAGGGTTCATATTTTAGATTGTAATTAGAGAAAAGAAAAGATGAGTGTTAAAATGTTTTCAATTACTGCTTTCTATTGTTTTAGCGATTTTAGTATTTTGATTTCAGTGGTCGGGGCATGCATACAAGTGGCTAAGTATGTATTTTCAGACACAATAAGTCGGCAATTTCTTTGTTACTATTTACACCAGCCCCCATAAGTCACATCTGCCCATGATAGATTGCGGTGCATCTTGGGAATAGGCTTATTGTGTCTAAAAACACATATTTAGCCAAATCAAAATCGTTAAAATCACTAAAACGATAGAAAGAAGTAAATGAAAACATTTTAACACTCATATTTTCTTTTCTCTAATGACTATCTAAAATATGAACCCTTGTTGTAAAAACACAAAGTTATCCTTTAAGGTCGTATAGAGATCCCAAATGTCATCAGTAGGGATGGAGCTTGTTATTTCTTACTGATAATGAGCACCTTATTGATCCTGGCTTATTGAGCCGGGCTTTTATCGAGCCCAATGTTGGCAAATTCTGAACAAAACTGGTATCTTTTTTTGTTGGCCAGTTGTTGTGACTGTGAGTTTGTGGCTGACCACCATCTATGAAGATGACAATTGACAAACTAACAAATATTATCATTCAATATCATTAAAACAATCATTCATTAGTGTGCAATAAGTGTTAAATGGCTTTATATACTGTAATAATTTCTTGATCGCCTCTTGTCTTGATTGTTTAAACATGACGCCATGGGCCGCTATGCTCGATAACAAGCTTGATAAGCCCAAAGCTAATTGATACCGGGCACTCGTTTTGTTATCGAGTTTGTAGCGGGCGCTAGTTTCGAGCTCCATCCCTAGTCATCAGTAGGCCAAGCAACTCACATATACTCACACAGCACCACAGACTTATGTACATGTTGTCCACCCATCGCTCCGTGCTGCTCCTGTTCGTATAAATAAAACATGAAAAATCACTCCCACAAGGGACGATAATATGTTAAGAAAATATGCTCGAATTTGAGCTTAACGTTTGCTCCATGAATTGTAAAACAGTGGGGAAAATTGATATTGCCCTTAAACACCTAAAGTGGCGTGCTGTTTCTGATGGAAGGAGATGGCCTCCCATTGATTCTGCTCCTTTAGAATTGTCCTTTGAAACACGAGAGTCTCATAAAACGAGCTGTAACTGTAGCGCTCTGTCTGTTCAGTGCGCTGCACCTGGCACTTAACATGCACACGCTGTGGCCATTTCTCAAGCACGTGTGTGCGCTTGTGTGTGAGTGTGTGTGTGCGTGTGCGCCCGTGTGCTTGGGTGTGTGTTCGCATGAGTGTAATTCCACATGCGTGTTTGTAGCTGAGAGCGGGGGAAAAGAGAGTACTTTAGAGGATGTGCGCTTCAATTTGTGTCTGAGGGTTCGTGTGCAATTGATGTATGTGTATGGGCATGGATTTACTGCTCGTTTATGTGCGTGTTAGACCAAAGTGCTTCCTGGCTGGCCAGTCTGTGTTCTGTGCGCTGTTGACGGGTTCATTGTTTTGTGGCACATGAGGCTGCAGACAGGAAATGGGAAACACTGCCCCTCCCCCAAACAGGAAGTGCAGACTCAATGAAGGGCGTGTCAGGAGGCCAGGTGCCCTCTGGAAATGCCATTTATCTAGACCAATGGTTCTCAACCTGTGGGGTCCCCAATTTATTTTGGGTCCCCAGACGTTTCGCTAAATGTTAACATTGTTTTCTCACTCAACAGTAAACAACAGACCAACATACAGTATACATTTCTAAAGTGACAATTTAAGGATTTTAAAGACCTTTTTAGTACCTCTGGTCAAACATTGGTCAAATTGTCAAATATTAGATGCAGAACCTGTGAAAATAGCAGATCTACATGCTCACAATGCCTCGCAAAGCGGCTATTTTCACAATGGAATAGATTGAGTCAAACTAAATGTAATGCCAACTCCTACAATTCCAAGTGCTTGTGCAGGCCAGGGTGGGGGGTCCCCAGTTCAAATATGTTTTTTTTTTTTGGGGGGGGGGGGGGGGGTCACAGCCTGAAAAGGTTGAGAACCACTGATCTAGACCACACAACACAGACAGACACATTCTGGGTGTAGGACCTATGCAAAAGACAAAAGTACCTATTTCTAAATCCAAACTTTACATCTATTTTATGACATGCCTCTCTATGATGGTAACATATTTGTGCAGCAATGACTAATGTCAGCCTGGTGTTTAGAGAAAAGAATTAAACGTCGGCATGTCATTTTTCTGCAAACCATGGATACGATTGTCTACATTTCTGAACCACGCCTTCGAACCAAACATTGTTTAACATTCTTTATTTAGAAAAGAAGGAGATGAACCTGTCAGGATAGGGAATTATGCATGGATGGAGATGATTGGGGAGGAGGGAAGAGGTAGGGAGGAAGGGGAAGAAAGGAAAGAGGGGTGAGGATGAACAAATGGTAGTGAGGAGGGGGGGGGGGGGGGAGTGATGGATGAAGGTGCGAGGATGACGGGGCGATGACGTGTTGAGGATGGGGAGGTGTGGGGATGAGGGAGAGAAGCTTGTCCATGCCTTTATCTCCTCTAGGCCATTTACGTAGGCCTGAACGCAAATCTTTGTCACTTTATATTGGAACCACTTTAACCATTATTTTATATACTATTAATGAATTGCAAATATACAAGCTCGAGCTTGTAGATCTGCTATTTTTGAAAAATCGTGAACATTTCGCAAGTCAATATTTTTGACCCGATTCTATAAATCCTTCTTCTAAATCAGTGGTTCTGAAACTTTGTCATGTCAAGGACCCCCAAAATTACATGTATTTGGCCGTGGACCCTCATCTCAAAATATGTTGTTCCAACAGCGCCCCTCCCTTAACATGTGTGGTCAGAAAATGTTACTGCAGGCTACGGACACGGAGACAGACAGACATACGTACCCACACACACGGCCACGTATAGGAGCGTTGTGACCACCGCTCAAAAAAACATGTTTTTTTAAAAAATAGCAGATCTACAAGCTTGCAGCGCTGTGAGCTTGTATATCTGCTATTTTTCAATAGTTAAAGCATTAAATAATTCTAGGCCTAAATGGGCTAGACTGGACTACTGCAACATGCTCTTCATTGGGATCCCTGGCAAGAGTGTTCAGAAGCTGCAATACAACCGGAACGGCGCTGCGAGGATCCTAACTGAGAACACATAACACCCGATCCTATTCTCATTGCACTGGCTCCCTCATCTCGTCACCCCACAAACCTTCACAATCTCAAAGTCCTCAGATATGCGAACAGCTTCCTCCTCCAGGTCCTCCAGTACCAGGCTCCGCACCATGGGGGACCGGGCTTTCTGCTTGGCAGCACCACATCTGTGGAACAGCCTTCAAAGTGATTTAAGGGCCCGTAGACCCTGGACTCTTTTAAAACAGGCCTACAAACCATTCCATTTTAGGAAGGCCTTTTCGTGTTAAAGCTATACTGTGTAAGATGCTCAACTAGTGGTCAGTAGCCCTATAGCAAACCGCGGTCGCGTTCGCGTCTTTCGGCCGTTTTTCGTACCTTCACACCCCCGCGTCTGCCTCCACCTCGCCGAGAGCTATCTTTAGAGGGGTCCCTGGTTCCTGTGCGTTCAGGAATTCCGGAGAAACTGACTCCTTCACCCTGCCTGGTAGGCGAGATTACCTTTTGAGTATAGAGACACACGGGCGACTACAAATATGGCCGCCATAGCGACCCCACTTCAAGATGCGCTGTGATTGGCCGGCAGTGTATAACCCTCGCTGTGATTGGCCGGTAGTGTGATGACGTAATTTTGCCGCGAAACCCGGTCCCCGGTCAGAATCATAGAAAACATATTTACAGAAGGCTTTAGGGGATGAAATTAACGGAGTTGGTGTTCTAAAACTTTAGCGATTTAACAGTTAGGACAATTTTATGATTTGTTTTATAAAAAAAGTTACATGCTATAACTTTAAATTGTTGTGTAGTTACGGTCAGCAATATAATTTGATGTGACCTTAATATAAAGTATTACCGACATTTTTAACCTTCTATGGTTGATTATATGTTTTTTTTAACTAAGTAGCACTTCCCTGTGAATGAAAAGTGCAACACAAATAAAATACATTATTATTATTATTATATCCTGGAAATGAACTTAAATGCAGTCAAAACACATTTGCCATATAACACATTTAATACAAGGAGCAATATGCTTTAGTGTGGTATTATTATTATTAAAGCAAAGAATGCCATTTATGTTAATCAACATATTGTGCATACAGCTTAAATATTGCTTGCAGTAAGGCTGGATATTCAGACAGAATCGTAACTCATATCCCCCCCTTGTCAACATGTTCTGTCGAGTTTACCCCCTTCCAATCAAAGTTTGACGTTTGGTCAACGCCGTGCCAAAAAGTCACCCACTTGCCATCTTTGGAAGCGGGGTGAATGTGTCGGGTTATTAGAAGTCTCCTCAGTTTCCACAGAAAGACATTAAAAGTGGCTAGATGTAGCGGAGCTGTCACCCAGGCATGGCAATTATGTGTCGCGGCCACAGCAGGGTAATGACTAGGTCTGAACAAATTTTGTCATGCATCCTGTCAGTGCCAATTAGCAGAGCAGTTTCACGAATGGGCCAAGACGTGGCCAGTAACTGAATATTGACCTTTCTCACTTTTACAGTCTACTCACGTAGCTGCCCACGTGCACGTGCACATGCAAATGCACACGGATACACAAACACCTAGGCACGAGCACACATTAAACATGTCAGAAGCGTGTTAATTAAGGGTGTCCAGTGAGGGCAACCGTGGCTGTCTGTGTGACAACCTTTGACAGTTATGGAAAAGTAGTCACAACCTGGCCACGTCTCTTTTGACTTCTGTATGTGTTGGATGCCATCGGGGTCTTGGTGAAACCATAGGTCTACATGTGCCAGCCGTCCATGCCTGCCCTGCCAATGTGGCCACGAGCAAGCAGTGAATCCACATTTCCATCCGGTACTGTTTCCATGGCTGAACTCACACTCAGCCCTCCACGTGAAGTCAGGATAGATGTGTTAAAAAAACAATTACAGTCCAGTAAATTGTGTGAACCTGTAAGGTCCACAGTAGGTTGTCTTAGCCTGTTGAGAGTTTGCTATAAAGCATTTTAAAATGCCTGTGTCTGTCCAGACATACTGTAACTGTCATCCTCCCTTGACTCTCAGTTTTTGTCTATCCAAGGCTTTGTCTATTTTAAGGCTTTTGCTATCTGTTTGTTCCTGTTTAATTTAATCTTGTTCTGCGTCATTATCTGTAATCCTACCGAATGATTCATTCCTATGTATAACCCACCATCACCACTTGTGCCAGACACGCAGGCATGCATGCACGCACGCACACACACACACACACACTTACTCTATGGGCTTTCTCTGTGTGTTTTCTTTGGTTCTTAAATCACTCTTGGACGTGTGTGTGTGACAGACCTTTAACTGAAACGATGCAGATGTGACATGTCATGTTGCCAACATTTCGGAGGTGATCTTTGTGTGTTGTGCATGTCAAACACATCCTCACTTCCCAAGCACCACAGTCAAGCGAGGAAGTGTACAGTGCATCCACTGGAATGTGTGTGAATATCATCATGTGGAGTAATCCAGGAAATAAAACAAGTGGACACTGAGTGATGGTTGTCGTTATGTAACTTCTTGGCGGACCTCAGAGGTAGGCTTATGCGTGAGCAGTGGCTTTTGAACCTCTGTCTTAGAACCGGAGGAGAGGGGCGGGGTCTGCTTTCTATCATTAAACTCTTGCCATCCGGTATTAGAACAGTTAACAACACATGCCCCCAACACAATCTTTCTATTCAATTCAAAGGAGCTTTATTGACATGAGAAAACATACGTTTACATTGCCAATAAAAACACATACACACACACACCAAGGTTATTGTTATTGTGGATTGCTTATTGTTACGTTTTGTGTAATAGTAAATAACCTAGAGTCCCTTTAATCCACTTTGAGAACCACTGTAGTAAAAGGAAAAAACAAACAAACATGGTAGTAGACAGTATAGTAACAGTGTTAAAACAACAACAACATAGTTAAAAACAAGCAACTCCTCCCACTCTCTGTCTTTTCATCTTCTCCCGTCACTATGCCTGTGAAGTCTACAGTTTGTATGTATTGTATGCATGTATATGTTTGTTGTATGTCTCTAATGAGGCCTCTAATGAATGATTTCCTGATTGACTGCTTTAGATCTGCACTCATCATCTCCCAACTCTTCTCAGCTAGGCAGTTGAGATGAAAGAACATGCAAATTTTGGGTTAGAAACCTGGATGCTTTTAATGCAGATGTGCTTATGCTGTAGATTGAAGGCTGTTGATGTACAATTTGGAAGCGTATATAGAAGTGAGTAACATTAATTGCATCAAGCAAGCAGCAAGACATCTGAGGCCTTGGGATTTGCTTGGCTTAGTGCACTGGTGAACTCTCCCTCTCTTTCTCTCTCTCTCTTTCTCTCTCTCTCTCTCTCTCTCTCTCTCTCTCTCTCCCCCCCCTTTCATCCTCCCCTTCATCCCTCCTCTGCTCTGATCCAGTCATTGTTATTCTCCCCCGCTCCATCCGATGCCCCGTGCCCCAATGGCCCCCAAACTGTGCACACTTCCTTATTAACTGGTAGCCAATGAGAGAGCCCGGAGAGCTTCTCCATGGCGATGGAATGCCACTCTGCACTGGAGGGGCATTGTGGCGGACTCTGCACCATAATGAGGGCATGTCCGTTGGCCCAGTCGGCCTCTGAATGGAGAGTGGCAGACGGAGGGCTATGGATGGACGGACGGACGGAGGGAGGGAGGGAGGGAGGGAGGCAGGGCGAGGAACAGCGTTTGAAATGATAAACAGGCATGAAGGTCTATCATCAAGAGATGCGTTTGTGAAGCGCAAGTGACAGCGTGTTTACCTCGGTGGGATCTGCGTAGGCCCCCACCAGCCCGCACTTGCACGATGCATCCCTCCCCCTCTTTGAAAAGGCCTCAAAGCTTGTGTGTCATGACACAATGGAAAATGTAAGCGGACACGTAATGAAATTAGGCTGAAATGCAAACAGACATTGCGTGTCAGTGTGTGTGTGGGGAGAGAGAGAGAGAGAGAGAGAGAGCGAGAGAGGGAGAGCTCAGCGAAGCCCGAGCCCCAGCATTTATTTGGAATATGGCTTTAAATGCCACCATGTGTTGCTGCAACTGTGAAAATATCCCAGGCGGCCTCTTCCTGCTCTTCCCAACTTCCCCTGATAGGAGCGTGGGCCGACAGTAATGGCGAGCAGAGAGCTGGTTTCTGCAGCGCAGCGTCTGTTGACACAGCTGTACTGTTGCTACAAAGTATGAACCTATTAATATGTGTGGAGCCCTCAAAGCCCTCTGAATTTGTTGTGTGCAGCGGAAGCCAAACACAAACACTTGTGGGTTTTATTTGGCCTGCTCCATCAGCTGCTCCAGTCCTCACTCTCAGACATGAGTTCAGCTTGTTGCTCACATGCGCACGCCGCCCACACACCTATATGTGCAGCAAGAAACACACACAAGCTAATTAAAAACACCCTTGGGGGGGCGCAAACCCTGCCGGCACCAACATCTTTTGTTCTACAGTACGTCTCTCTTACTGAGATGTGATTGTTCTTCTAATTGACCCAACGGTTAATTATTTCTTCGGGGCAGCTGATCATTGTCGGCACGTCTCACGCATGTTCGTCCGTTCGTTTTCGAGTTATTTAGTTCACAGACTGACACACATACAGTACAGAACTCAAGCGCGTGCACACTACACTACACGCACGCACGCGCGCACACACACACACACACACACACACACACACACACACACACACACACACACACACACACACACACACACACACACACACACACACACACACACACACACACACTGGACCCATAACAACTGGAAACTTGGTAAAACATGTTTTGCCATATTAACTCACTTAGCGCCGAGCGACTTTCGGGGCGACTAACTAATGATGGCGTTTAGTGCCGAGCGACTCGGAGCGACTTTTATATAAAAGCATTGTTTAAGCTTTTAATTTGGGTTGATAGACGGAGCGGAACGGTTAGCTTACCTTCGACTAGCATACAGATGAAAACCGTGAAAAAAAAGGATACGATTATGACGTCACCTTTAAGCCATAGCTTCCTGTTTACGTAGGCCTCTGTTAGCCGCTAGGCTCAATGCAAACCATCCGACCCTCACGTAGCTTCACTAAGTCGGATTTTGATTCGGAAACTTTCTGTGTGGCATCTATATACGTTCCGATGCCCATACCAATGGTGGTTTGAGACGATCAAGCACGAATTGAGCAGTATTGAGCTCAAATGGCGGCCCGCGGCCTGTCCATTGAATGTCAATGGAGAGCATGTCATTGTACCATCCTGTTATCTCCTGAACCTTGTTTTTTATTCTGACTTAACATGGGACCATGGAAAGTCTATTGGCTATGGCTCACTCTAGTGGTCATCCTGTGGCATTCGCAGGCACGTGTACCTGTTTATGTAATGTGATTTTGGGGATTCAATATAGCTATTTCCTGGCGTTATAAGCGCAGATTCATATTGAAATCTGGCTCGCTCGGCGCTAAGTGAGTTAAGACAAATGTACAGCCCACACAGCTGCGTGTGTACTGAATGAAGTAATGACTGTGTGTGTGCTTGCTTGCGTGCATGTGTGTTGTACGGTATATCCCACCTCTATCAAAGCTGTCTTTCCTATGTGCTTTCCTGAGTGTTTGTGACTTGTATAGCTGTGTTTTGAATAACCCTTATCCCTCTTCCTCCATTTTGTCCTTTTCGGTCTCCCCTTTTCCCTCTCCTCGTTTCCGTGAATGCCACTCTGTCAGCCTCCTGTCCTCCATCACTCACCCGCCGACGTCGGACACAAAGACCCCAGAGAGCTACATCTCTGCAGAGAGCGAGGGAGAGAGGGGCGAGAGAAACGGCAAGAAGGTGTGTTTCAATGTAGCGGGCGATGAGCAGGAGGACTCCGGACATGACACCATCAGCAACAGAGACTCCTACAGGTGACGTGAGAAAGAAGTCCGGATGGAGAAAGAAAAAATAGACATGTTGAGATTCAGAGATCGAAAGCAGAAAGGGATTAGGCAAGGAATGTATGGAAGGAAGGGAATCACATGACAACGCCGGGGTATGCGCCATGACTGGCCATAAGTGCAAATGTCAGTGAATGGAGCCCGGCCTGATCAGCTCATGAACAAAACTGGAACAAACATTTATGAACGACTGAGACCTTTGTCATATAATCTGTTCAGGGATATAAAAGACATATCACAGTTATTTTTTACAATCAATTGCTTTTCGATGTGCACAGTACATAACTAAATAATAATAATAACAGTAAATAATAATAGTTTCTGCCTCGGAAATATCGCGAGATTTGGTTGCCAGACAGGTAACAGTGGACGGTGGTCTTGCGATACGTAGCACGTACAGAAACACACTTTGTGCTCTTTGGATACCACTATAAAATGACACGCACATCGAAAATCAACACAGCAGAAAAAAATTGACATGCCTTCTTTTATTTTCTTGAGCTGAGTATGTTATAAAGGTCTCAATCGTTCAGAAATAGTGTTTGTTCATGAGCTGGTCCACAGGCTTCCACTGACTCCAGTGCATTCTACCAAACCTCCGGCTGCAGTTTGGCACCCATGGTGCAACGAATCTGCCGGTTGGAATGGACCAATCCCCAATCACATACACACCCATTGTAACAGTTACAATGGGTGTGTATGTGATTGGGGATTGGTCCATTGCATGATAGGGAAAATTACGTTGGTGTCCTTTCCTCCGAATTTTCCTTGGGATTAGGGAGGAACGGATAAAATATTACTTATCACTGAAGTAACCAGAGAAGCAAGGAAGAAGTAATGAAATGATCTATGTTTGTCTATGTATGTTTGTACAATATAAGGTTAAAAGAATGAATGACGACGCGTAACAGCTGTCTTCTGTACCTGCTTCTCCACAGTGATTGTAACAGCAACAGGAACTCTATCGTCTCCTTCACCAGCATTTGCAGTAGCCACTGTAGCTCCTATGTACACAGCGATGACATGGACTCAGGTACAGTACACTATCTATCTACAGTATGTGTAGAGATCAATGGTTCTCAAAGTGAGGGGGTTCCACAGGGTCCCCAGCTAAATGAATAGGAAAAGTGTGCACATTTAAACCTGTTTTATTTTTCCGCTATTGTTGAAAAATTTCAAATAGAAATGATGTTGACAGATCTTCACTTATGGCGGTCCTTGGCACAACATCTTGGGGGTTCCGCAGTCAAACACGTATCGATTTTGGGGATCCTTGACATGAGAATGTTTGAGAACCACTGACAGTGAATGCAGAGTATGGATGTGAAAACGACTGTGACACAGGGGCAACTCTTTTATGGGACTATGACTCCATATTACCTCCCCACCCCCACACATTATGTAATGAAGTTTATACAATAGAAATCGCTATACTTTGCAAACTCACTACTGTACATTGCTCAAAACCACTTACACATGACAGCCCAATGGGTTTAGAAGGAGCACTGGCACACACACGCAAGCAATGAAAAGCCTGCGTGACGTGGGGCTCTACAGTACAAACGTGCGGCCCAGTGTATCGTCTTTAAGGGCTGCGGTTGTTTCGAGCAGAATATTCTGTTTACAGCGAGACCACGCTGTGATAAAACACGAGTCGTGGCTCCAGCTGAACGCTATAATCCCCGGCCCTGGACGACCACAACACAGAATGATGGTCCCATAACTGACAGGTCATGATTACAATCTAACTGCATGATTATACCTTTTAGGGCCCAAGAACAAAAACAGGGCCTGGAGACGAAACTAATTGATTATGGCAGGCATTCGGCCACAGCACTCACAAGGGTTTCGGTTAACATTTTCCACAGCTGTGCGTCCAGTCAAATAGCCCCCCACCCCCCTGTCTCTCCCTCAGCACTGTAGCTGTCTCTGTCACGCACGCACGCACGCGCACGCACGCACGCACGCACGCACGCACGCACGCACGCACGCACGCACACACACACACACACACACACACACACACACACACACACACACACACACACACACACACACACAGGCACGCCCACACTTCACATCTGTGTGATGTCAGATATGCCCTCATCAGAAGCTAATCATACGCGAATCAGACACACGCACGCATACATGCATGCATGCACATACAAATACACATACACACACATTTACAACATTCAGACACACAGGACACTCGCTTAAGACCTGCCAAAACATGCCTCTGTTGATTCTAAATTGATAACACATGCTAATTGAGCAGCAGTGCACGTTGGAGAGGTTTGTGTTGAAGCGCACGTGTGTGTGTGTGTGTGTGTTTGCAAGCATACGCATATATGCACGCTCGCATGTGTGCGTGTGTGTGTGTGTGTGTGTGTGCACATGCATGTGTTTCATGTTTGTGTTTTGTGCATGTAATCGTCGTTGTCGGGTGAAAACCTTGTATGTCCGTTTTGTATTTATCATTTAAAATTTTTAAATAATGAAAATAGCTGATCTACAAGCACACAACGCATCGCAAGGCGTTGTGTGCTTATAGATCTGCTATTTTCACTAGTTCTGTGCGACAGTCTTGTATGGTGAAGCAGGGCTTTACTTTACCAAAAAACATACAAATTTGAAACTTGGAGATACAAGGCAGGGACGTGCTGGCCATTGGGAAAAGCGGGACAACTCCCGAACGGCCGGTTCATTCCCAGCCGCTCCAGGCCGGCCGTTAGGAAAAAAATGTAAATAAAATGTTGGCCTTTGTTCCATTTTGGGAGCTGGGCGGCCAACAAAGTAAATCGTCACTGTCGGGCAGAAACCTTGTATCTCCCAAGTTTCAAATTTGTACATTTTTTTGCAAAGCAAAGCCCTGCTTCATCATACAAGGCCGTTCCACAAAAGTAGTGAAAACAGCCGATCTACAAGCAAGATCTGCTGTTTTCACTATTTTAAATCATTTTTAAATGATAAATACAAAACAAACGGTTTTGGACATACAAGGTTTCCACCCGACAATGACGAAATATAACTCATGTAATTGGCCCACTGGCTTGTCACTTGTCATGACTGAAATGACAATGAGGGCCTCTCCAACTCTTTTTCCCGGGCTGAATCAGGGGCCCAGCACGTCCCTGATACAAGGTTTCTGCCCAACAGTGACGTAATGCATGTTCATATGGTCAACGTCGTGTGGAAGACCTTCTGTGTCCAAAACCATTACATTTCTGCAAATGGAAAAATAACCTGTGTTCCAATTGATTGAATGTAGTTATTGTCAGTCAAGAGCTCTTATTTAAACGTTTAATTGGTTAAATCTTCATAAACACACAGAGAGAATTAACCATTTTCGGCAACCTGGCATTCCTATTTTGGGCATTCGAATCCTTTCAGATTTTTCTAAAACCGAAAGAAATGGGAGCTCTACAAGCTCACAACACAGCACATTGTGAGTGACATGTTGTGAGCTTGTAGATCAGCTATTCGGTGATTCGCTATTTTTGCATGGCTGTCACATGACAAAGTTTACGCTAGGCCTAGGGCATTCATTCATTCATGAAAAAAAATAAAAATAAATGAAGTTACAATACAAGGTTTCTGCCCAACAGCAACGATATGGTACTGACCATTGCTGAAATGCTCCCTTGTAGGAGACGAGATGCCCACGAGCGCATGGCTGTCCCATGACAAGCAGAAGAAACTGCACAGCTTCCTGGAACATCTCTTCAGCCAGGTGAGTCATCTGCTCACTGAAGACCAACCGTATGAATGAATGAAGCTAATGAATTTTGACTTAGGGATTACAGTATGACTAATGATGTGTACATAAATGATGTTGGACAGAAGATGTATGACTTGTGAGCCGCATCATATGACCTATGGTGGATGATGTATGACACATGTAATGTTTTTGGTTTGTATGACGAATGAATTACATCAAATGACATGACATGTGACACATGATTTAAATCACTGGTGTGTAGTGTAACTAATGATCTAATGGTCCCCTGTAGTTCCTTAACACATCTGCTGCCGTTGACAGTTCTCACCGTCATTTAAAGGGTTAATATCATGGTGCCGTTGACGACGCTCACAGTCAGTCTTACTGTAAATACAGTAAATATATTATGACTTACTATACGGCTCTGTGGTCCACTGTGCATCGGTAAATCCCGCGACTTGTTTACAATGCACGTTGGGCGTGCACGCGAAGTGAACCTCCTCCATAGTAAATCCATTGAGAGGCCCATAAAGAGACTTCATTTACTCAAAAAAAATACATTTTGATCCCATGACACTTTTCTGGGCCCACACTGTCATGTGACTAGATGACGTAAACGTTGAAGTAAAGTGATAATCCATCTGCGCAAAAACAACCCCGCCCGGCCCTTCAAAATAATAGCGGCGGCCTACGGAGGAAGCGGCGCGGCACCAAGGCACCAAGCATCCCTTCAAAGTAAGAGGCAGCAGAAGTGTTAAGGTAGCGCTGCTAACGCTGCTTCCTGTCAGCCAGCCAGCGAGCCAACTTGTGACGGAATTGTGAGGGAAAATGTTCTGATGCAGTATGCAACATTGCCTGTCACAACAAGACCATAGCCCGAACCGATCAAATTAAATAGGGGCTTAAACAACTAATGATTATGGCTATAAATAATAATAACGAATGACGGGATCAAGGAATGTCTCTGCTTCATCAAGCTACAGTGCACACACAATCTGACTGTTTGAACCATGCTGTACCGTTTGACGTAACCTCGCATCACCAGACTTTACATTGCGGAGGAAAGCCTTGTTTATAATGTTCTAAAACTAGCCGTGTGATCAGGTTTAGAAAAAAAAAAACAAAAAAAAAAAAACATTTTGGTTCTGGTGGTTGGTTCCGGTTGGCGTCACAGTTAAAATATGGATATGGGTTGCCGACATACCAAACGATTATTATACCAATAGAAAAGAAACGATTATAGCAAACTAAACACATTTTAAACAGCGCTGGTGGTTCCAGTTATGATGATGTAACGTTATTATTTTTGCTCCTACCCGGATCATAAACCCGGAAATGGTATTGATCCCAGGCAAAGAGAGCTAGAAAAGCTACGTTGTTGTCCATCCAGCATCTACGTACTTATGTCTTCTGAATGGAAACACATGAGCAAATGTATGTTTTTCCTCTGTTGACCCTTGAACCCTGCTGCTTTCGTGTCATGGTTCATGCATAGGAAAGGGAAATTGGGATATGCCCTAAGCTGTGACCCGGGGGGCAAAGGTTGACACTGGGGATGTGGCCTTT